>NC_071087.1:161025997-161357247 GCF_027358695.1 Spea bombifrons | reverse complement strand
TATAGTTTAATACCACATTTTGTACTAAACCAACACTAACACCAGGCAAAGGATGATTTCATCTTAAGGCCTGGAAGTGCAACCTAAAATTAATTATACACATTGGGGGAAAAAAAACAAGAAAAATCTTTAAATATGTAGAAAATTGAAAATGATATAATGATTTTAACCCCTTCTTGTCGTTCCTTGCCTTCATTAAAAAAAAGACAACAAAAAAACAGTGGTCATTAAGTGCATCTTGAGCCTTGATGATGAAGAAGAACGCTGACAGCTACCCATCAATTTATGAGTATTTCTTATAAGATGTTTTTTAGTAAAGAATATATACATATATATATATATAAAATATATACATTTATCAAAATATGTGCACGACTTGGTCACATTTTGTATCGTCAAATCACCTACATGTACACAACATGCTGAAATTTCTCATTGGTGTTTGTAATTAACATAAAAAGACATTTATGGTTCACCCGTTACCCGTGTCTCATCAATTCACCTTCATCAATGGAATGGAGTACTTTGTGTTTTTATCTTTGGAACCAATTTGTGGCAAATTCGAAATATACCTAATTAAAAAGGAATCTAATAAACCGTGGCGTGATCAGGAGAATAAAGAATAAATGTTACCTTCCAGGATTATCAAAAGAATTTATGAAAATGATCCATGGCCTGGGTTCTTTGCTTTGTAATCAACGCAACTGTTTTGGAGGCAGTTGACTTGAAAGCAATGGACTATTTTACCATATAGAAGCTGCCAATTATTGCGAAAGGTGGCAAAACTAGCATTAAGGCTGTCGTGCCAGACGGGTCAAAGACGACCATACCCGAGAACTCTACAGGTTTGGCCTGGAGTCTCCGGGTCACCCTCCCCTTTCTGCATATAGGAGTGGTGTTTGACCCTGCCCACTACCCTCCCACTCCCAGCCTACTATGGCTAGCCCCGCCCCTCACAAAGCCACTCCCTCGAAGAGCATAAAACCTGACGTTTCCGACACGATAATCGAGACTTATAGAAACGTTCGCTTGAAATATATTCCCCTATCGAACCGAGCATACCCTTTAGCATTAACCGGTGGTTTAATAAATACCAACTAACGTTGAATAAATTCATTTAGTTTGTTTTTCTCTTAGATAACAAAAAAAAAACCTTGATCAAAAGAACAGAGAGGCTTTGTTGACCGCGTACGTGCTGAAGCCGATAGGTTAACACAATATCTGGACATAAAAAGTTGAAAAAGCCAGGTGAGCACGAAAAAAAAGGAAAAAAAAAAGAATATTTCTCTTTTGGGATTTTATCTAATTAAGGTGAGCAAGCAGCTGTGCCTGTCTGGAATAGCAATTATGCTGGCATGTCACTTTTTTTCTGCTTAGCTGAAATTTATATAGTTTGGGAACGTTGGTTGTAAGAAAATTAGATCTCATTTAGAATTTGTTGAAAGGCTAGCGCTCTTCATTATTAGTTTTGCATCTGAATTTTCCTGCGGCACTCTGTTCACCGTTAGTGGTAATGGATTTTTCTGAGATGTAATTGGATGAGTTTAATTTTTTCCTTTCATTACCTGTCCAAAGGCTCCGTTTCCTTGTCCTTATTTGTGTTTTATTAGGACGCAAACCCCTACTTAAATGCGTTTTATACGTTCGGTGAGTCACGCGCTCACCGTGTAACACGGTGCTCTGTGACCACACGAGATGAGCCATCAGTATCACTAAAACATCATTGGTAGCTTAACCTTCCAACATGTTCCAAATCCGGTTATTGTTTTGGAAAACGTGAATTATTTTCGTCTGATGATCACAATCATTAAGAATGAGAGGAAAAGCCATAGTGATTAACGTTCCTACTGCCAACTGCTTTTTGTTTGTTGTCTTTTGTTAGTTTCTTTGTTTGTTTTATGTAAAAATCGTGGGTATATTTATGGAGAATTTTTTGGTACCCCAAAAGGTCCATCTTTTCTTTATTATAATTATATATTTTTAGTGCTTGGTCGGCTTGAAATCTGATGGACCTCGCTTATCTCTTTGTGCTCCATCTGTAGTGTTCATTACACTTCTACAAATAGAAGACTATGAAGATCCCAAAGTTGATGCACTAGGTAGAGGCTATCTGGCACACCGAGGACTTGCCCAGCCACACGCGTCAGGCGTCATCAGGCGGCTTCCGGACTTAAAGTGTCAGGGCTGCCTATTTCCAGTCTGGCCCTGACTAGTTCTACCATGTACAAGATCAGTTTCCTATTTTTAAGTGTTTCTTAATGATATGAACCTCGTAAAAAAAAATGTAAAAAAAACAGTGATTATTTTGATATAATCTGTATTACTTACTGATTTATATAGTGCCGTCATATTCCGCAGCGCTGTACAATAGGTAAACAGGATATAACAAGTAGTGCATCACTAACACAAGATAGGATGGGTCCTGCTCAGATTGTTTTACAATCTAGCAGGGATCTAGGCAAAAATAGGAGATTGGCTACTAAAAAAAAATGCATTTCAACATAGACAAATGTAACATTATGCATGTGGAGAAGAAAAACAAGCATGCCAATTATAAAGCTTTTCGCGAATGTGGACTACAGAGTTGAGAACATAATATTGCCTCACCTACAAATCGGTCCATAAAAAAAAGCCCACAAAAAAAAAAGAAGTCATCATGGAATTGACGAGTTTAGAGATGGGCAACCAAAAGGCTTTCCAAATTGTAGGTATGTTTATGATAAAGATCTGTCAGGGTTTTTATATTCATAGGACATTACCAAAAAAAAAAACCACAAAAAAAACAGGGCCTCCTCAATGATTAAAGAGAAAATAGACTGAGAAAAGAAAAAAAAAATATTTTGTTTGCTCAACGGTCAGGGCAGTTAAGATGCGGAATGCACCATGAAGTGGTTATGACCGATTCAGTTAATGTTAGATGCCTTTCTAGTGAACATAAGCTTACAGAGCCGATATGGTGAACCGCGGCCAAGTGCAACTCTCCGCAAAGACCGGGAAATTAAATTCTTCTTTTCTCAATATTTTTTTTTTTTAATATTTCTCAATTCTTTAAAATACTATTTACAAAAAAAAAAAAAAAAAAGCTTTCACCGTTATAAACGCATAGCATAGGGTTCTTTGTCTTCTACTGGATACACAGATACCAGTTGAGAAGAGATTCGCCCCTTCTTTCCGCTGTAGGCTGGACCAAGAGTGTTAAAAACATCTAAAAACTTAAAAAGTGCCAGGACCGTTTTTCACCCCCAATACGGCTGTAAATACGGGTACGCGGGAGTATTGATCTTGATAGACTTTGTATGTCTTATCTTATTCTTATACGTAATTATTTAACTATATCGCATCCTTGACTTTTGTGTCTTTGATCTTTTTAAGAGCAAATTTTAAAAATAAAAAATAATGCTAAGAAAACTGCATCTAAAATAAAATTATATTTTTTATGTAGCATTTTCTTTAACATTGGAAAAAAAAAGTCTATAATAAACCTGTCCCAGTTTTCTTCCAGAGGCTTAAACTTCTTAGAAATAGTTTTAGGGCACGAGCATCAGTGAATTGTATTAAAAAATGTGTTGCTTCTCGGCGTATGATTGAATAGAAGCCGCGTAGTATCGATTTTAAACTAATTCATTATCTCTCCGGAATCTCAGACAATCACGCGCCGTATGCCTCGATGTTTTAGAATATATAGCAGTTTGTTATACAGGACAGCAGTTTTGCGGGCGGTCATATAAACATTTCATCTAAACCTGCCAATTAAGGGATTAACGAAAACCAATCTCCTATACCGGTATACATTGTTTGGCATTTAAATCAATTGGTCTGCAGCATGCACGTGATTTCCTTTATAATAAAAAAATTACTACAGGTTATTCTTAGTATTTACTATTGTAGAAAGTTAGTACTTTTGCATAATATCCATATTCTACCACTATGAGTGACTCATAACAAGTAATTTGATCTGGGGGACTCTTCAAGATTGATTAAAATATATTAAAACACAGATACATATTAGTTTAAAGAGAGATGAGGACAATTTTGGTCATCTCCATTCCGTTTTTCTGAGCCACTGCAGAGTGCGAGAGACAAAAGGTAACCGACTGCTTGGGTGAGGAGAGAGAGGGGGAGAGAGAGAGAGAGAGAGAGAGGGGGAGAGAGAGAGAGAGAGAGGGGGAGAGAGAGAGAGAGAGAGGGAGAGAGAGAGAGAGAGAGAGAGAGAGAGAGAGGGGGAGAGCGAGAGAGCGCGAGAAAGAGAGAGCGCGAGAAAGAGAGAGAGAGCGAGAAAGAGAGAGAGAGCGAGAAAGAGAGAGAGAGCGAGAAAGAGAGAGAGAGCGAGAAAGAGAGCGAGAGCGAGAGAGAGAGCGACAAAGAGAGAGCGCGAGAAAGAGAGAGCGCGAGAAAGAGAGAGCGCGAGAGAAAGAGAGCGCGAGAGAAAGAGAGCGCGAGAGAAAGAGAGCGCGAGAGAGAGAGCACGAGAGAAAGAGAGAGCGAGAGAAAGAGAGAGCGAGAGAAAGAGTGAGAATAAATGGTTTCTTCCAAATAGTGATCTAAGGTATCGGGAGGGGAAGTTTTATGCTTCTCTCAATAGGTAAGTTTCTAGTGAAAGTTATATTAAGTAGGAGAACGAAGAAGGCGATTCCGTAGAGTTGGCCCCGTGCAGCTGAACACTGAAATATATGGGGCCATTCTAAAGAAATATTACATTTTTCATTAAAACCCCTCAATGAGACATACCTTTTTTTTATATATATATATCACCTTTGTACTAAGCGCAGGTAAAATTATACATGGGGCATTGGAGATTGGGTAAGAAAATCCATATATTAAAAAATTAGCTTAGTCCACACAACTAAGACTTCCTGGGCTGTTTGACTTGGCAGAAACCGAATGCCTACAAATATTGGCATGGCAGAGTTACTATAGATGACGAGCAGGAAGCCCACCCAAGCAAGCAGTTGACACAAGGTTAGTGCAGATCCTAACACAACTAAACACCTGAGCAGGACTTTAAATATCATACCCACAATAATATTAACAACTCGCTTCCAAGTAAGCTCAACTCTCAGATCTAACTCTAAATTTATAATATAGATAATATATTACGTGCGTATTGATCGGATATTCCCATATCCAATTATGCACGATCAAGGTAACTTGATTCCGTTAGTAGATTTATAAACTCAGTCAGACGCTAGAGTTAATATCGTATAACAGTTTTAGATGTAAATAAACATAATAAAGGCGAGAAAAAAAATAATAATCCAAACAAAGAATGGGAATCGGCAGAATAATCAAAAAGTTGAGTCTTGTAATATTTCATGAATTATTTTGTTCTCGATGCGCAAGAATCCGGTTATATTTAAAACAGAAAGAAATTAATAGTTCTCCGGGGAACATGAATATTGTGTAATCACGTTTCATGTATATCAAAAACGTCTATCTGTATCAACTCAGCGATGAAAAAGAAAAAAAAAAAAAGAAAAAAAAAGTCTCATTTATCTTTGTTGATTTGTGTACATTAATTTTGTTCTGGAACATAATTAAATTTAGTAAATATAAACTCATTTCAGAACATATTTTACTGTATGTCATTTCCCATTAACGTCTTTCTCTGAAATTTAATGGGAAAACAATTTCACGTACTACCGAGAGCATCTCCATAATGTTATGGTGAAAGTGCCACAGCTATATAATCATTTCAGTGTGAAATACATCAGGACTATAAAGTGAAAATTATTCATGATCAATTGCACTGGTTTCTATCAAACGGCACGCCAGATACTTAACCGGGTAATGAGGCCTGGACGAAGCCAATGACTGGTTAGCTATAGACGGCTCTGCACGTTCAACTAAAGCATCGGACGTGTCAAAAAAACAGGACGCCTGGAGATGTTGCCCCTCTGAAGTGTCGGCATTATAGGCAATCATATCGCGATAGGTTTCGGGATTTCTTTTTGGGTTAGAATTGGCCTAGTTTTCTTCTTCTTCAGTGATTCCATGGGAGTAGAAATCATACCCTATAATAATCATTGAACAATTTAACCTTCCCCTGCAGCGGACCACCCAACAATACAACAGATTGGGATCCGTCACGATTCGGCGGCACCCTTGTGAAAGGTTTCCTGCCTCCAACGGTCTATGAACTCATGTTGGGTCCGTTTTCCCCATTATAACCCCAAAACGCCGGTGCTGAGGTCAGGATAAGTTAGTCATTGATGTCTAAAAGGCATTAGCGGAAGGAAACATGGAGTTCTATTTTTCAACAGCTGGGTAGAAAACCATCACAAGCATTAGAATGGTTCATAACTCTTAATATTCTACTCTTGGCCGTTAAAGTTTTTCCAAAGTTAAAAGAAGTGTTTTGTCTTTTTTTTTCTTGTCAGTAGTGGTTTCTGGATAGTCCATTCAAAACCGATCGAAGAGTTTGGTGGTGCTTTATGGATCCATAATGCTGAAAACTTCAATTATCAAATGCACTTTAATGTATATGATAGCTGCGTGGTCCCTTTAAATGCCCATGGTGTCTCTTTTGGAAACAGAGTGGTGGGATTCTGCAAAATACCCCTTATGCGTTTGGCTCTTACCCCAAGCCTTAGCCATTCTCTGCGTAGGAGATGCGTTTGGCTGAACAATCACTTGGATTGTGCGATGGTACTTCAATGAGGTATTTAATAAACCCAAAATACCAGGTATTACCAGAAGATTAGAGTGCACACCGAGTGCACATGCATGACAACTGAACATTTACATGACATAAGAATGTCCTGGACCCTGTTCGGATACCCTACCACATCCACTCAACTTGAGATATTTATGCATGCTCAGCATCTGAAGATGGTCTCCTAGAGGCTTATGTATATTCTACGAACGGTGGTCCACTAAAAAGTATTACTTCTTTGGACCATATAAAGAAAACAGACACAGCCTCTACATTCAGAAACATTCTAAATGATTCGCCTACAAGTCTTAACCCAAAATATCGACAAGGACCACGCATGTCTGAAGATAAAGCCAATGGGTCTTCAAATGCCATAAACACAATAACTGCGATAGCTTAGGATAACCTAACGGAACCGACATGAATAAAGTGGGAAGACTAGAACTTCCATTTACCAGATGAAAGCCCCTCAATCAATCATCATTTATAAATATGAAATCCAGTTTATCTAAATATTCAGGATTGATAAGCTTAGTGCTGGAATATTTTACGCAATTATAGTTGATTGATGTCCAAATTCAGTACAAAAACATAGATGCCAATAATTGTAACTAATAATTTGGCCGTTAAAAATAGGTTCTCAACACTTTGATCAAACAGGCCCGATTCGAAAAATATGGCTTTTTGTTTAAATCACAATGAATCTCTGTTTGGACGCTTTAGTAAATCAGCTCTAGACCTTTCAAGAGCTCTGTTTATACCCATCTGTCATAATAAATCAGGTGTGTGCGCTCGCAAATACTCTGTGCCCTTGGCTCTTTATCACGAAAGCCAAACGCACCGTCCCTCGAGGACAAGCCGTGGTTTTCTTTATTTCGATGATACACATAATTCCAAAAACAAAATCCTACGTTACAAGTCGCGCCTAAAACTTCCGATCGTTCCGACTGCAACATCGGATACGGTTACCTGCAAACTACTATGAATTTGGTATTTTGTATAAATATTGTTACTTTTATGCAAGCATTTTTCAGGCAATTTCAACTTATATCCACTGCCGTCATTGGGCGAAATAAGTATTAAAGTAACAATATATAGTTGGTCCACATCATACGTTAAAAGGAATACTCCAGTGACCCAGGCAGCCTCCAGAAAAATATATCAAAACTTTCATTTGCATTCATTAAATCTGCAAAAATTAAAATAAATTATATATATTTTCAACCGCGCTTTTCACCCCAATCAGTGACAAGAAAGCACATGAAATCAAATAACGTAATCGACTAAATGTAGGGCTGGTGCACCCTAGGCAAAGCATAATTTTGCCGCCTCTTGGCTCCACCCCCACAAGCCCCTCCTGTTTTATCACACCCACAAGCCCCTCCCGTTTTATCACACCCACTTATACCCCACTCCTCCCCCTAGTGACCGCGAGCTGTGGCCGCGCTTACTTAATGACCGCAGCCGACAGCTGCCTGTCTCCCATCAGTGGCTGCCGGCGCCCCTTTTATACTTTGCCTATAGGTGGCGCCGCCTGACTAAATGCATCTCCTATACAAAAAAAACATTAACCCCGTCTGTGCTGCATTTCATGTTATTCTAATGGACAAAGTTAGCTTCTCTTTCAAAAACAAGGAAACTTCTAAGTGACCCCAAACTTTTGATCGGTAGTGTATATATTATACATGCATGTAATAAAAGGTGTAAAGCGGCCTATTTTGTGTATTGGTCTAAGTATGGTACCCGCATGTCAAACAGGTCAGTCGTATTAACGAGCCGTGCGTTGAACAACCACACTCTTCTTATTCTGCTCGATAAGAATGCAGCGAGGCCTGAAATTCGCTTTCGCACACTCTAACTCAGTACGCAAGCTGGGCCAATCACTGCGTTGGGTGTCATAACATCTAATTCTGTTTTCTCAAATTATTTCAAACAACAATTCCTGTAAATGAAAAAATAATATTTTCCAATTTGTAATGAGAATTGTGCTGGAGCTGTTTAAACAGGAGGAAAAAAAACTTTAATGAACTTTTGGGTTTTTTATTTTTTTTTTTAATTTATTTATTTATTTATTTTTGGAGCACATTCCCATCCTGTATTTCATTTGAGAAGGCGACCTTTTTCTCTCCCTTTTCTTTTTATTTTATACGAAGCATAGACCGGCTCGGACGGAGATTTGACAGCCATGCCTCTCATTCTGTTCAAACATTAATCAATTACCAGTCTTCCCGGCGTCTCGGTATTTCTTTTGAGTTTTATATCTAATCTTGGATTTCCAGGTTTTTCGGTTCAATGCAGGCTTCACTTTTATTTTAAAGAGGAGGGCATTTTAATTTATTTTTTTTTCTTTATTTCTGGAAGTTAAAAAGATATTCCGTACAAACACACAAAACAAGCAAAAAAGGGTCATTGACGAAAAACAACATTTTCCATTAAAACTTTTTTTTTTATACCTGGATAACTGCTTAGTCTAGTCTTGTGTTGTGTTTGTTAAAGACTATTGATTTAAAGTATGCAAGTAAACAGAGCCCCTAGCATCTCAAATGGCTGAAGGCTGCCGCTTTTGTTTCCGACGGGGTGATTAGGGGGGCAACTATGGAAGGGGCTTTACTGAACAGAGCAAACCACTTTATGCATGTGACATCCGAGTGGCCCCTTTAAATTTTTGGGGGGATAGCCCCATGCAGATGCACAAACTAGACCGTTGTGCTGCAGTTCTAGGGCTGCAGCTTCCTAAAAGTAATGCTTTATTCCTCCCCTACAGATTTATTGAATGCATATTAAAGTACTTTAAATGACTTAAGTTGTTTTTTGGTGCTTGAAAAGGCAGTATTATCAACCATGAGATAAGCCCATTTGAATAGACCTAATTATAATATATATTTTATATATTTTAAGCACTATTATAGTAATATCAATAGGTGAGAATGAATGATTTGGACTTTGCAAGTTGATAGATCTCAAGCCATTTCAACGAGCCTATGGTGGACGATAGCATCATTCACTTCCCCTCGCTGCCGCACCTTCAGTACAAGGAACACGCGGCTGAGATTATGTCACTATGTATCCAGGGTGCCCCGTATATTTTTTACATGAAAAAGGAAACAATTAGGAAATATCCAGTGTATGAGCAAACATGGAGCATCATGCATGAAAATGAACGCAACAGACCAGTATGGTTTGAGCATAAGTCTTACTTTCCACTTGCAGCCACCCAAATATTTATTTATTTATTTATTTTATTTTTTTTTATTACTTTTTGGGCACAAAAGCTGGCTTACTTTGATACTCTATTACACAGTGAGTAGTGTAAGCATCTTTTTCTCTGTATAATATAAATAGCATAGGCTATATTACATTATATTAACAGCCAGGTATGAGAAGGTTCCCTTTGAGATATGCCAAGATCGTAAGATGGTTTGATCAGGGCCCGCCTCACCTGTTGTCCCTGTAAGTTGAATTGTTATGTTATATACTACTTGTTTTGTCCTGTCCACCCATTGTACAGCGCTACGGAATTTGATGGCGCTATATAAAACAATAATTCAGTATATAAATATATTAGAGCAGCATAGGAGTAGAGGGAGAGCGGAGACTCAATTCTCTCCGCGCAGAACCCGGATGATTGCTGCATTGTCATACAGAACATACGGTCAATAATCCTAAAACAGAGAACAGATGGCAGAGTGATTTTAAGACGCAGAGAAGCAACAGAACTCAGCAAAGTGGATCAATTGGAAATTTAAGAATCGCTTTGCGTTATTTATCGGCAAGAGACGCTGTGCAGACCCAATAATATTTTTCGTATAATTAATGTGCGTAGCTTTGCCCTAATCTACAGTAACCGGTAGGTTCTATAATAAATAGTATAAGAGCAACATACATAAAAGGTAACGAAGAAATTACCCTGTCAAGCACAAGTAAATGCATTTGTGCTCTGGGCTACCAATGGGCCAGCTGATATTGGCTGGAGTCAAAGCCAGATTCTACACGAGGCGCTAATCTCTCGTTGGGTTTACGATTTTGTTCACCACAAGCATCCACATGGATGCTGAGCACTCCGGCTTAAAACTCAAGGTGTCGGTATGCAGGAAACATACGCGGTGCCGCCAGGGGTGGATTGAACCATTTCCCCCGCTGGAGGAGGATGGCGGATCGATCTCTTTCTACCCGGCCCACAATGAAGGAAGCAAAGGGCAGACCCTGAGTGTCGGAATACGATATATGAAGCCACAAAGGAGCACTGAAGTGAAGGTCCGTAGGAAGAGACCTCATGCACCCACCACAGAAACACCAAGATTAAAACTGGGAGGGAGAGAGAGAAACACGAACACAGAGCAAAAGAAAAGTGATTGAGAGAGAAAAAGGAATGAGAAAAGGAACAGAGGCAAGAGAGTGTTTTGAAAGTGTATGTTAAGGCAAGTGTGTCTAAAGAGAACCAAAAGTTGCAAGGGCAAGTGCATGCTACAATGTTTGTGTGCAAGGGCAAGCATGAATACGTGAGTGCATGTGTGTATGGGCTTAGGTGTGCAAGGGCATTTTTAGCCTAGGGGAAATTCCTTAGCATGAAGAAACATTGAAAGAGTCGCTTGATGATACCAGTAACTTTAAAAAGTCTTCTATGAACCACGTCTGTGGCTATCCCTCTTTCCGCCCTTCACTCAGCGCATGCTGCACCACAGACTGGTTTGTCTACCTATACACACACATATATATCTTACCATGACGGTATTCAAATAGTTAAACCAAACTATAAAAAAAGACGTTAAACTGTTAACCCAAGGGATGAACCTAAATGCCACGACTTAGACACAATCGTGCACGGCTTTCCTAAATAAGAGAATATTTAACCTGTTCTTAAGGGTTAAACCAAGCACTCAGGGGTCTGTCTTAGAAAATCAACCCCAATTAAATCACTTGCACAACAAAATAATAAATCCATTAGAATTTAGCCTACAGGTTTTCGCCCTCTTAATTTATTCACTCAAATAATTCCCCTTACAGTGTGAAACAGGAGTATCCGTTCAGCTTTATACGCCGGGCTTCGAGAAATCGTTAGCCCGTGACAGCCATTGCCGAGTCTGATATATACAGATCCCGACTTCACTTTGTACTCCTTTATATCTTAAAGCTCCGCTTTGTCATTGAGGAGAGCCCACCGCAGTATAGCAGTCAGTAATGAGGTCAGCAAACTGGCAAGTTCAATAGATTTTAAGGCAACTCATCAGAGTTTGGATAGGAGCCCAAACCTCTTTGGAAATAACGGCGGAGATTAACTGGGTTTTTTTTTTTTTTTCCATTTTTACTACTCAAGGGCAGGAAAACTTGATACATGAGATAGCGCCGTTATAAAGTCTCCATTGGGATGGTTAGTTCATCACGTCTCGTCGCAAGCCAAGTGTGAGACATCTTTGGTGTTTCACTAGAGTTTAATTCAGCAAATGCATCACGGTGTGATCAGATGTTCCGAGAGATAATCCCATGTGGAAGGTGTCTAGGTTGACCCGAGACTGGAATTGACGCTTGCTTGGTGTTTTATTTTTTTATTGGAAGATTGCATTACACCTGAATAGATTCCAGCCAGTTTATAACGAGACCTGGAATGCCCTTTTTACTGCGAGATGTTGCTATTTCGACTTTGTAATTATGAGATTTTGCCCTCTACCCTCTATTTAATGGGTATTTATTTTAAAGGTAGTGTTTGGTAAGGGTTCCATGAAAATGAAGTTTTTCTAAGCTTACAAAGGAATCAAATACTTTAGAATATAGCTATAATCCAAAATGTTAAGATCTTCTGCAAATTATAGTACTGTTTTTAATAAAGTAGAGCTAGTAAATCCATCTGAATTCGCTGGCACCAGTATTATGTTAATTATATTACAAAAAAAGAAGTTTTTTTTTTTCTAATTACATTTAACTCCAGTTGTTACATAGCTGAATTAACTTAAGGGACAGCGTAGCATCCCATACAGCCTCCCTAAGGAAAAAAACCTGATTTAAACCTTAAGGAGAAGCTGCAGCTCCAGAGAAGCATTGCACCCCCAGTCACTGGTAAAAAAAAAAAAAAAAAAAAAAAAAAAAAGCGCTCCCATTGAGATTGTCTTCCAGTGCCTTAAGGGTTGGGGGCTTCATCAGACCCCAGGAGCTCCTGGGTGAGCTTGGGTGGCTGGTGGTATGTACAGCAACGCAGCGCAACAGCGCCTTCAAGCCTAGAAGCTGGGGTGTAGGGAAAAAGTAAATGTATGGAGGAAGGGTTGGACTCTACAAGGGACAGAGCACTTCAACGGGACAATCAACTATCATTTGAATGGAAGTGCATATGATGGCTTGAGTGTCGCTTTAAATGTTTTCCTCTTAAGGAGATACATGGTAGCTTGCTTTTAATTATCCCTCCCATTATAGCATTAATAGGGTAATATGCACAAAGTTTACTGTATTATTTACTACAGTTCTTCCCTGCTGCCTCATAAAAACCCCAAGAACAACCCGCACATATTCAACCATTCCATTACTACCATGTGACGAATAGAGGACATCCCGCACTGGCAAATTCTCTGCTAAGTATTAGGAGGTTGATACAGGTTTCCAGGACTTGGCTTGGCCTGAGGTATAGTAGCCAACCAGTGAGACTTGAATTCATATTTAAATTATATATTTAAGAAGACATTCTCTTTAAGAAGACAATATAACGGTTAATAGCTGATTTAAGCCCCATGATGCAGTAGCAGTAATCGGTGTGGCGCGCCAAGGTAAAAACCCAAAAGAGCCGAGTGTTGTAGCAATGGTCTTGGGCTGGCGATGGGATGAATAATTAGGTGCTTTGATTCAGAAGAGTGCCTTTGGTTTAAACCCCCATCTAATATTCCTAACAATGTTACTGGTATATAGAGCAAGATCAAAGGATTCTCCTGTAAATAAATGTAAAAGCAAAAAAAAAAAACATATGCGTAACCGTCAATGTGCTTTTGTTAGATTCATTCAAAAATTGCGTCCATGGTGTTGATTTTCCAAGGGAATGAAACCTACTTCCTTCAACAAACCATGAATAATTGGGTTTAACCATCAGGTGGCCTTGGACTAAAATATACACATTCCACCGTGTTCTTATTTCACCTCTAGCCACCTGTAAAATTAAAGCAGAAATTAAGCGAAATAAGGGAAAGAACATGCTTTACAAAACATTATTTTAGCATCGGCGAAACTAAACCCTCAGGGTTTTCAGCAGTTGATGGTATCTGCTGAACGGTCTTAAAATCACTTGGAATTAAGAGTCTTTTTACACCCTGTACAAAATCCTCAAAGCCACTAACAAAAAAAAAAAGGAAAAGGGAAAAAATAATAAAATAAAAAAAAGGACTTATTTTACCGAGGGCTTTGTCTGCCTCTTCCCCCTACCTTAAGGCAATCATTTCGATTTCCATGTTTCTGCACTTTTTAAACTTTTCATGTGACAAAAGCTAGCTGCCAACTTCTGGAAAAAAAAAAAAGAAAAATCGTATTTCTATTGAAAAACTACACTTTTGAAAGAGACAAAACTGTGTAAATGAAGCCGAGATTTTCATTCACCTGGGCTTATATTACGAGAAAATCAATTATGTGCTTCCCCCCCCCCCCCCAAAGTTACCGATTCCAGCAAATTGAATGGCCTTGGCTGAGGGCCCATTTGTAAAGGTGGACACAATCGGAGACCTTGCGAAACAGAATCATTTCCTATTTAGATGAGAGAAATTGGAAAAAAGTATACTCGTTGAACTTGCTTCATTTTGGAATGTTTTGAAAAAGATGTTTTGTAGCAAAGATGAAAAAACCCTTTCATTTAAAAAAAACAACAAAAACACTTATTGAGAATTTTTTTTTTATGTGGTCCAGTAGAATGGTGTCCCTGTAAAACATGCTTAAAAAAAGTCTTATTCCGAGCACAATCTTTGTAGTGTTGGAGTACTGGACTTCCTATAGACGATACATTCAGGGTAGATGTCAAAAATAGAGAAGACGAGACTAGAAGAGTCCTAAATCTGTATCATTATGGCTCCTCAAAGACGTGGACCCGACGTTGGCTAGAATGGGAGCAAGTAATGGGCCCCAGGAGGTCATCTAGTGCAGTAAGTTGCCTAAAAAGTTTGTAGGGATTCTGTCGCTCAACAATTTGTTTCTAAACAAGAGTTTCCAATGAGCCTCAAGTCAAGTGCCAATCCCATAGCGTTACTGTTAATTAGTATGGGCTGAAAATTTGTTCATACAGGTAACTTCTGTAACCTTATGAGGTAATCAGTGTGACATACATGACCATCCATGGAAACGTCCAAGCTCCATGGAGATCCTCCCATTTCTGGTAGGCCAATGGTTGGTGGGGCCAACAGTCTTTAGATGGGGCAAACATCATCAGAGGGCATACCACATGACATTAAGGGTCATGAGATGCCAACGCCACGACATACGCAACGGAAATTACCATGGAATCCCATTTTATTTTTCTTTACAAATGCGAACTAGAAAAAAATTAAAATTATACTTAAAGATCAAAAATTAATGAAAAGCACCATGATTTTTCTTCTCTTTCCTAAACGTATGTGCTGAAGCAGATTTGAACCACGTCTGTAGTCACTAAGCAAATCCCATGCACAGTTATATACATATCTTCAGATCAGCTGCCCTTATGCCATAGAATCAAGGAAACCTGTAGCGTTGGAATAAAAGGGAAATACGACCGCGAGAAGTCATAATGAGTGAACTAGATGGTCCAAATTACGTCGCTTTCTTTTTTATATCTCTTTGAGAGCTCAATGTTCTCTGCTGTTTCATGATCCACAAATCTATATCTCTGTTATTCAAATAAATTGAAGCGTTCCAATCCATTTGTTCTCTAATGTCCTATTATAAAGTCAAAAAGCAAAACCAAAAATAAATTACACAATTAATTAGGAGTTCTGTGATATGACTTCTTTTTGCAGTTGATAAACAACTGACTCCAGATGACAGTACGAAGCAGATTATAAAGCAAACTCACAATAAATGTGATTTAAGTTTTCGCAATAGCTCTTAGAATGAACTTTCGCATTCATTTATTTATATAAAACAGTTTTTTGATGCTATCGAGTCTAAATTGATAGGCTTTGCGTAAACACTGCTTAAAAAGGAGAAAAAAAAACCCAAAATATACGGTCTTAAAAATCAAACTTCTGTCTGCTCGTTAGCTGTGATAATTTAATTTGACATTTTATATTACAAAAGGGATTGATGCATTTTTTTTTTTTTTTTTTTTATGAATTTTAAAAAAAATTCTCCTGCCGAAGAAGCAGACCAAATCAATTATAAAAAATAAACTATCATCTTTAAAGGAAAACATTTGTTTACTTAGTATAATTTGTGTTTCGGTTTTAAATATATTTGGTTTAAAATTATGTAGTTTGGGACGGCCATGTTTGTCTATTAGCATAAATTAAAGGGGGGGGGACAAAAATTTTTTTTTTTTATTCCCTTTGTATACTATCCCTACTTTGCAGTCAAAACCAAGCATTTGCGACTAGACTTGTGCATTCGTATTTGGGCAAACACGAAACCGAATACCGAAGACACAACACGAAGAATCTTCGTGTTCGTCTGTCTACTAATCATCCTGGTCCCTTCCCCATCTAGCCTACCTTATCTACGCAGCATCGCAGGGGTTAACGGGAGCGGAAATCCATAGGTTCGCCATCAAGGGCTGTGCGAGTAACTATTGCTCGCCTGCAGGGGCCTCCTCTGGCATCAACCAATGGTCTCCCCGCGCCAAGAACTAAAGGTCCGTACGAGGGACTCTATTGCTCGTTCGTACGGATCTTTAACTCTTGGATTTGGGAGAACAGTGGTCTTCCCCCGGCCAAGTTTCGGCACCAGGATTTTAAAAGTCTGTACGAGCGACTATTGGTCGCCAGCAGACATACAGACCTTTAAAATCCTGGCGCCAAAGATGCTGCGTAGTACGTACCCGTATGCGTTAACCCCGTATTAACCACTTCTACTGAAAACGGCAAAAACAAAGAAAAAACCAACATGAAGAATGTACATATTCGTCCGAACCGAACACAGAAACGGGCAAATATTAATGGGATATTAAGATTTTTAATTTGCAGGGCTACCATCATGAATCCGGCACCTTACGCTTTCTTGCAGGGGGAGGGGGAGGTGTAGTGGGTCCCAGCGGGGGCCCCATAACACACATGTGTATACTGTATCAGTGTACGTGTAAATGTATAATGCTAGTCAGTGTGTGCATGAAAATGTATAGCGCCAGAGTCAGTATGTCTACTGTGTTGCAGTGCCAAATTCAGTGTGTAATTTTGTATATGTATATTGTATGTGTACATGTGTACAGGGTGTTCTTCTAGCATGTATGCTGTTTATGTTACAGTACTGCATGCGTGTGTATGTCAGCATAGTGTGTGTACATGAGCGTAGAATGTTGGCGTGTGTGTTACTGTAGGATGTAAGAGTGGAATCCCTCAGTCCAGTGATCAGGGGACATCTGGCACCATTCAGCCTAGGTGGCAAGTCCAGTCAACTGGCCCAGTAATCTAATTACCCTAATAACTTGTGGCAAACACTATGTTCAGTGAAAACTATTTGGCCCCATCCTATACACATTCCACATTCATTCACATAAAATGAACAGAAAGCATGTTAGAGGAGCACAAAGGGTGTGCAATTGGAATAATAAAAAAATAAATAAATGGTAGCGGACCAAGATATTCAAAAAAGAGTGACACACAGGACATCGGCCTCCATATCCAGCTAGTGATGTACCTAGGGTAACAGGTCCAGGGAAGTGTCAGTCCCCCAGCCACAAACCCAGGGAAGGGCAGATTGCTTTCTTGAGTCATCAGGCCCCACTGTGTACGGCTTAATGGCCAGGTTACATCTGACCTCCCCAACCAGCCCATTTATACCATAGGACCATTAAAGGACACTGTACTGAAGATGGCAGCTGCCAAGATAGCTTGGCTTGTATAGAGATTGTCTTTAAATCCATATGATCGTTATAGCCATTTTATATCATAAATATTACATATATATCGATTCCATATCCTGAACTACTTGGCGCCTACGATTAAACAGTAAGTGGTTGCAGAACTGAAAACAAAATTGTAATAATAAAGAGATGACAAGAATACCATTGACTGTCGATGCTTCACAGCCGTGACAATATCTTAATTGATGAGAGCCGATGTCCTGAACCATACGGGACTCTAGAAAATATCGAAGCCTTTGCCGATGATTGACCCGAAGAAACGCTATAAATAAACCTGCCAATATCCATTATGGTGATGAATCATCGTCAAGACATTACAGCAGCTCAATTGATCATAAAAGTCTTTAGATTTACCGAGAACGGCGCGTATTACGAGACTTCAGTTCGTTTTCTGGTGGATTTGATCATTGAGCTCCGACCAGATCTCCAGCTGAACATTAAGTTTGTGAGTTTTTGTCAAGGCAAACAGCAGATGGTCCGCACGGAGGCAATAATTAGACTACGGCGCTTAAAGTTGCGCAACAACCCCAGAATTATATTGGCGGATTTCGTGAATTTAGCTTTCGGTTTAAAAAAAAAATAAATAAAAAAAAAAATATGCATTATTAAGGCAAATTTAGAAGATGCCGGGCAGGTAGGGGGTATATAACTTCTACCAAGTGGCTTGTGCGTCCTTGTCTTATATCGCTATTAATAAAGTCTCCCCACCGAAAAACCGAGGCCGTGCCAGGTTTAATAAGGGAACAACTCCCCTTGAAAGAAATGTAATTTTCTTGCTCATTAAACCCAGCTTTCAGATTTTTACTGCTTTGAATTTGCAGCTAGGATATGAAGACAAAGCCCCTTCTGTTGAGTGATATACACGCAATTACCACCAGACAGACAAATAATAACTTTTAAATTAGATTGATATCGATAAATATTTTTAGCACCGTGTCACGTAAGCCGGATGGATGCGCAACGCCGGTATTTACATCTAAGTAGCGAAATGTAAAGATGGAGTTCGATGGGAATTTAGACGCTACGGGCTCCTGGGTGTAGAGCCAGATACAGTGTTTAACAAGATTAACCTTTTCGCTACCGGACTGAAGATAGAGGCCATACCTAGGAACTTTTGGGCTCCGGCTACCTGGAGCCTACCCTTGCGGGACACTGCCAAGGAGAAACAGGTAGGGGAGTGGGGCACGTCTGGTCCCCGCGTCCCAGTTCGGCGTCATTTAGTCTCACCATCTACATTTGGAACCTGGAAAGGGTACAGCAGAGACAGCATTAACAGATGATGCAAGGAAAAAAAGCCACCTACCATATTGCCCTGCCCCCCCCCCCTCTTGCCACACTCAGGAAGCCATCTTCTGTAAAAGACCTCCATGTAAATGGAGATCTTGGTGTAAAGCCAATGACTAGCTGTTACCCCTCCATGTAGGCTCCATGCGTCCGCACAATGGATTTGAGTGCATTAACTCGATTGAAGTTGCCCGTCCTGGTACGCCAACATTCATAGAACTTGCATTTTCACTATTGGACAAGTTGCTTTTAATGACGTTGAGTTAGCTGCCAGGCTTGACAGTAGGCGCGAGAGGTTACTGGGATCAACCCATCAGCCATTT
The DNA here is from genome assembly GCF_027358695.1 of Spea bombifrons. NCBI lineage: Eukaryota > Metazoa > Chordata > Amphibia > Anura > Pelobatidae > Spea > Spea bombifrons. Next base: position 161,337,980 of record NC_071087.1, on the reverse strand, counting down.
GCTGGGTATACCAAGGGATGAAGAATAGTTGCTGCCCTATGTAGCACTTACACCGCTTAATGGTATTGGATCCGTAGGCAATAATTAGATTAGACCATCAAATCTTTGAGGCTGCCAATGTTCCAAGTCGCGGAGACTAACTTCACATGTACCAAGATGGCTTAGCCACCACTCCGGTGAAGATGGAAACATAGATAAAAAAAAAAAAAAAAAAAAAAAAAATACACATTGAGGCCTCACAAGCATCCTGAAAATAAATGCCCAACGTGGCCTCTTTCTCAATTTCCTTTAATTGTTCTTAATTAGAAGGCCAGGCATTATAATTTTTTTTAGTGTACCGTTTCTGGTTTATAAATCCGTGCATTAACTATGTGGGGCTAGAAACGTTCCTAAGAAAAAAAAAAAGTTCACTTTTTATACCGATTTGAAATTCATGGAGATGAAAAAAAATTTGAATATGATTATGTCTACACGACAGGAAAAATGTGATAAGTATATGAAGATTTAGTAGGCCTTTATTAGTTTCTTGGTAAAAAGGAGCGCTGTAGCTGCCAAGCCTCAATCATTAGCTTGATGTGATCGGTACGGTAATTGTAGCTGCCTGGACGGGTTCCTAGATGCCGGGTGCAATAACTAAATATTGTTGCATTAGACGGTTGGCAGATTACTGTACAGCACATTGTGATTAATGTACTTCACTGTACAGCTCTGCATACCGACAAATCATTAAAAGTAGTGTAGAATGTAATCAGCGCCTTGGATTCAACGGATTGGGAACGGCGAGAGGATCATTGATAGCGGGCTATGGAACAGACCATAACTATCTAGCAAGCAATGGGTCAATATGTCGCTCTTTTAAATATGGTAGCACCCTGCATACTGTATTACGAATACAATAAATACCACTGAGTTGGGAGTAGGCATTTCAACTTATAGCTTAAAAGTGGATCCGTTACCTTTCCCATGACTGGCAGAGGTTCAAAGGTTTGGGGTCACTCAGCTGTTTTCATGGGAAACAAGACAATTTCTGGCTGTAACATAATTACAAAAGGGTTTTCTAACCATCAAGTTGCCTTCTAAACTTGAATCAGCGAACACAACCTGCCACTGGAACACAGGAGTGATGGGAGTGATAAAGGGCCATTGGAACACAGGAGTGATGGGGGTGATAAAGGGCCATTGGAACACAGGAGTGATGGGAGTGATAAAGGGCCATTGGAACACAGGAGTGATGGGAGTGATAAAGGGCCATTGGAGCACAGGAGTGATGGGAGTGATAAAGGGCCATTGGAGCACAGGAGTGATGGGAGTGATAAAGGGCCGTTGGAACACAGGAGTGATGGGAGCGATAAAGGGCCGTTGGAACACGGGAGTGATGGGAGCGATAAAGGGCCGTTGGAACACGGGAGTGATGGGAGCGATAAAGGGCCGTTGGAACACCGGAGTGATGGGAGCGATAAAGGGCCTCTGTACACCTATGAAGAGATTCCATTAACAATCAGCCATTTCCAGCTACAATATTAATTTACAACATTAACCCAGTCTGTGCTGGATTTCTGATTCATTTCATGTTATTTTAATAGACAAAATTTACTTTTCTTTCAAAAACAAGGAAATCGCTAAGGGACCCCAAAGCTTCGAACGGTCGTGTATATACCGTATATTATATATTAGGAACCGATCTAATCTGATCCATATAAGCAGCAATTTTAACTTTGAAGACCTGCATGGTTATTCTTAATGAAGCTGCTGATTCGTATCAGTTGAGTCAGGAGAAGGGAGAGCACTAAAGACTGGAAATTGATCGGATAAAGCTAGTTACACCATTTCAGGTCCCCTCAGATACAAAATGTAGAACACCAACCTTTTTTTCTAATTTATCATAATCAGATAACTTCTGTTGACTTGCATGGGGTTTAGAATTGTTGGCTGGGGAATGATTGACAGTAAATATAGTTAAAGCTTTAAATATTATACTAATGACATTGATTGACAAAGCACATGCTAATGGTAGTCACACTAAAAGCTGTCCACCCCTTAACTATGAATAACGGAGCAATTATGAGTGGCTAGAAGTTCTCTATAAAATGTACTTCTAAATAAGCAGATTTCGCTATAGATTTAACTGCTGGTTACAAGGACTCCGACGGAGGCTTGAAAGCATGGTTGGTTTCATAAGACTCAGTCCTTCTTGCTTTATGGCAGCAATATCCTAGGTTAAGAATTAACTTCGGATTCTAATTCATCAGCAAAATATATTCTTCCAATCGATCGTTAGAAATATAGGAGCTGAATTAAAACATAATGCCTTCTGCATTAATTACTGATGTAGGGAAGCTTTGACGCTCTCATAGGCTGATCACAAAATCCCAGGCAATTGCGTTGTAAGATCTGACATAAAACATGGAATTTTACTGAAACCTACAGCATTAACCCATCGGGGGGAATCCATATTTAACAATCCGGTTTCTGCCACAGCTTCTGACCTGTGTGTTCTTCAGAGATACCAACATATTTAACACGTTTTGGTAAAAAATACATTATAAACTTGGAAGATCAGGTCCAAGAATGGTAAAAAAAACCCCCCAAAACATTCAGACTGCATTGGCATATTTCCATGCTTCATTGCGGCTAATGTGGGTCACTAAGGAACAGAAGTGGAATGGACTATATTTTAGAGAGATCATGGAAGCCAAGTCCAACACTCTATTGGATGAGATGGCTTCTTCATGACGTGGCACCTTGTTTCGGGGCAATTCCAAGCCAAGATTTGTTGCGACAAAAATACTTTTGAAAACTCTGAAAACTGGATATGAACGTTGGCCGATCACTTTGGAGGTTGAGGCTCATTTTTCAGAAGACAAAGATATTCACAAGAAATTTTCCGGGGACAACGCCAAGTTTTAGAATATGAAATTTGACACCAGCTTGTTTGAGAATATGTTCTAGCCCGATATACTAAGGGCATTGGGGACACATGACATGTAAGCTTATGCTAAGTAAAGTTTTGGTCTCCTAAAGCCACTTTTTTATTCATATCCCTCTGATATCTTTGGTAACTTACTCAGTTAAAGCAGTTGGACAGAAAAACTTGTTGACCACAATCAATGAAATACATAATAAAGGGTCACATAATGTTAAAGTCTTTCCCTTTGGCCCCACACCAATAAACTGCCTTTGCCCTCTGCCTCTGGTCACCGTCATACATTTATACCCCTCACATAAATCCCTTTGGTGTTCACCTCCAGCTCCTTTAGCAGGACACAAAGTCCAGTTAATGCAGAGCTCTCGGTCAGGACTATAGGATACAACTGCTGGGCAGATACATTTAATTGCAGAAACTGGCCCACCAGTGTTGAAGAGGATCCACATCCCCCCAAAAGGTTAATCCCACAGATTTCTGGGAGGACACGTGCCACACACCTGGGATAGCAGTGGTCAAGGAGAAAGTGGAGGTTGCCATAAAGCACAGGAAAGAAGCCATATGCTGCCAAGACTAGGTGGAAAAGCCACGGAGGGCAGATCCAGGGGTGAATTTGACAAAAGAAAACACGAACAAGACCCACAAGAAGCATGAAAGGGGGACAGAGTCAGGATCAAAAAAGGTAAAAAGAACAGTACCAATGCTAACCCAGTCTAAAAAGGAACTTATTAGACACCTGAACTAAAGTAGAAAAAGAGGCCCAACCTCCAGACAAGTCATAAGACTACAGACAATGCCTAACAAAAGAAAGGGGTTTAACCACTTAATGGCCCCATGGACATACAAGTACATCATCACAAGGTGTGCAAAGACGCCCTATGGGCATACCTGTACATGGCAGCTGATGGGGTATCTCTGATGGAACACGTGTACAGTAATCTGCCAGAAGCTCATCTTAGGAAAGAGCCTGTCGAGAGCCTGCAGGGAGTTATAATTGCTCCCCCCGCAATAAGCAATGCAATGCTAGCTAATCACAGGAAATAAATTTAAAAAGCGCCCTGCTACCCTCTTGCTAGCACTAGGAGTAAAACATAACCCCCCCATTCACTCCACTTTCAAGCCATTATATATTAGAAATAGATATGACCCTCTAGAAGAAACTATGAACGTGGAGTAGAACTTAGAGGATGTCAGACAAAAATTGGGTCATTGTTCGGCAACAGCACCTATTGCGAGAAGAAATTCTATGTGAAATTGCAAAAATAAAAATAAAAAGTTTAGGTTTTTACATATTATCACTATTTGATATGGTTTCAAAAAGGAAGTCTTGCATGTCCTGGAGAAGAAAAAAAAAAAAAAAAAAAAAAAAAAAAAAAAAGGGGATCTAGTTTGTGCGCAAACATCAAACAAGAAATAGAGGAATCAATGAAACATTCTAACAGCACAAAACATTAAGCACACTTTTTCACACCTTAGGCCAATTAGATATTAAGCTGTAACAACTCTAAAGTAACTCCTCGCCACCGTCAAGTTATCAGGCTACTCCAGTCTTAAAACTACAAACCCAATCAGACCCCTGAACTAAAGCAGGAACCACCTACCTGCAGCCATCTTGGGTTGGAGCTGAGCACCTAAATGGCGCTGCTTAAATACAGGCAGGCCAGGCACAGAAGTAGAATGCCGAAAACCGGAAGCACGTGAAGCAAACCACTAGAACACAGAGAGCCAGAATCAGGCTGAAGCAAACAATCATAGAGAACTGGATGCAAACCACTGTAGCAAAAGTTGAACACAGAAAACCAGAACCAGGCTGAAGCAAACAATCATAGAGAACTGGATGCAAACCACTGTAGGAAAAGTAGAACACAGAGAACCAGAACCAGGCTGAAGCAAACAATCATAGAGAACTGGATGCAAACCACTGTAGGAAAAGTAGAACACAGAGATCCGAAACCAGGCTGAAGCAAACAATTACAGGAAAATGGATGCAAACAGTTGTCACAATGTGGTCAGGCGCAGAAGTAGAATGAAGAGAACCGGAACTAGGCTAAAGCAGACAATCACAGGAAATTGGGTCCAACAATTGCAGAGGAATACATAACATAACAGGGGCTGGAGGCTGACAACTGCCCATCTTGCCCCACCTTAACAATTGCCCCAATAGTAGAGATGAAGCATGATTAAAGAGTGCAGTCCAGGGAGTTTACTGACAATTGAGAAACTATATGCAAATAGGTCATTGATTATCCTTCTGGTTTAGGAAATAAGTCATCTGCTTTCCCCCTTTAACTACTTTAAAATGTTAATCAAATATGAAAGCTCTCTTTCTGCAAAGGTTTTTAATAGTGTATAAATTGAAATGGGTTGGCTTTATTGCAATCAGGATAATAAAACAACTCATAAATGTGTATCTGCTTGGAAAATGGGATCTTGGCATAATTGCCTAATAAATACTTAAAGATGCACTGAAAAGAAAAATCACTTTTGCCGTACTGGGTTTAGTTCATGAAAATATTCATTTATTTATGTATTTTTTACCCAATCCTGACATGTATTTAATAAATATGTGCAATGCAAGGTATATGATAATGTTATTAGTATTATTATTATTATTTATTAATAATAATGGAAGAAAAGTTAGTATTTTATTTATACAGAAGTCGTGTTATACTGTCATATAGAGTAGACGTAATTATGCAAGAAAATCCAGTTTAAAATTTCTGGAGCAAACACTGTAAAAGTTTCATACGATAATCTAAAAATAAGAATAAAATATGCCATTGTTTGAAAGAAGAAGGTATTCAAGCACCGTGCTCATTAGCTTGCGTTTCGTTAGCGCGCTGTTCCTTACTTTATTTGTAGATGTTATTACAGATGTCTCAGAGAAGCTGAAATGCGAAGGGTAATCGTCATTATGCAGTGAGGATGAACAAGATCTTAACATAGAAACCTAGGATTCTCCAGCAGATCGGACCTAGCCATATTCCTACCCCATCTATGTTTAACTTCTCTCACTGTATTACCCTCTACCACTTCTGCTGGGAGGCTGTTCCATTTATCTAACAACCTCTTGGTAAGCTTGAATGTCCCATGACATTACTCAGCATAAGTCCCCAAAAACACCCTGCTGGAACCATTGCTGCCAGTCAGGGTACTTAGGATGAGATGTTGTGTAGCATACTCAAGAAGATCAATCCAGATGAGCCTTTTTTAAGGGGGGTTGATAGGTGAGGCAACAAAAAAATGAAGAATATTGCCCGTACCTGTGTTCCATTTTGGGCGCGTATTCGTGTACATTCTTTGTGTTTGTTTTTCTCTCTGTTTTCTGCCAGTTTTCTAGCAGGGGTTAATACGGGGTTAAAGCAGTAACAGCAGCTTTGGCACCAGGATTTTTAATGTCCGTAAGAGCGACTCTACTGGTCGCCGGCAGGGGGCTCCTCTGGCATCAACCAATGAAAGGCAGCTGCTCTTCATTGGTTGATGCCAGACGAGCCCCTTGGCGGCAACCAATAAAGTAGCTCATACGGACCTTTAACTCCTGATGTCGAAGCCATTGGTCTCCCAATGGCCAAAAAAGGTCCCCTTTAACCATTTTCTTTGCTTAAAGAATCTAATTGCTTTAGAAAGTACATATTTTTTTTATTTGCATAAAGCACTTTTTTTGTTTTGAGTTTTTCCTCAATCGGATTTAAATGATATTATTAGATTAAAGGGAATTTCTTTGCTTAAGTATGAGATACAAAAATACACTTAACTCTCGCTTTCCATTTATAGACATTTTAATTATTTGGATGATTTCCTCTAGATACGGACAGAGAAATATGTTCTCTATTGCCTCCACTGCTTCTTAGAGCTTCTAATTTTCACGTGTTATGAATTTTAGTGCCGCCTGGGCCTATTTTATATAGATCAAGGAGAAAATATTCATCCAGTTTAAATTGCTGCCCACTTTCACAACACTTGAGCTCGGGCTTATATTGGCGCTTTGAGCCAGATGCCAAGAAAATAGCGTGGAAGCTCATAACTGTAAAATTAGCAGAGTATGGGGGACTCTTGTACAGACCAACACTGCAACAAGTATCAATCCTATAAGTTAAAAACAAAACAATAAGAGAGGAGAGGATTTTTAAATGCAGATTGAGGGGAATTCTGTTTATTGCTAGAAGCGTTACTGGACGGTCATCTAGAACACCAAAACAGGGTAGACAGCAAAGGTAAACCCTAAGCGCAGAGAGGTGAGACCAAGCCACCATACCCCAAACAAGGAAATATACCCTCAACAAAACTTTCAAGGGACAAAAATGGGCCAGATGAAAGACATTGGATGGGAGAACCAATGTCTTGGTTCCATAAAAGATCTTCATGATAACGTCTCTTTAGGAAGCAAGTTGCTTGACTCTTGAAATACTTTGTTGAGACTCTACAACTACAGTGGTTCTGGAATCAGAAATTATTATTATTGTTACGCAGCGCTCCTTACATATATTTAAGGGGTACGACAAGACGAGAATTGACAGACTATGACAAACCGATACATTCGGTGGAGAGGCTCGGCTCGCAAGCTTACAATCTTGAGAGAATGTGGTGACAAACGTAAGGCACAGAGAATGGGTGAGAGGTAGTGTGGGGGTATCAGTGACGGGTGAGAGGTAGTGTGGGGGGTATCGGTGATGGGGAGGTTATAGGGGCGGCTTCTCTGAAGAAGTGGGGTTTGAGATGTTTCTTGAATGTCGGGAGGGAGGGTGAACGCTGAAGGTTCCTTGGGAGTAGATTCCAGAGATATGGGGGCAGCTCTAGTGAAATCTTGTAGACGGGAAAAGGAAGAGGTGATAAGTGATAAATATATATATATATCATATCAAAAATATGATTTCTTGAGAAACCAAAGCAGGTAGTATATCCTAAAAATTGATAATCTTTTTTCTTAATAAAGAAAGTTATTTTTATATCACTATATTATATGGAGACATAAGAAGTTTAGAGCTAAAATTGTTACAAGTAGGTCTAAGACATCAGATATGCTCTTCAGATCAAATAAATATTTTGCTGTCAAAAATAAAATAAGTGTTGAAATAGGTTTGAAAGTATTTAGTAGACAAGGTCCGGATAGAAACTCATGATACTCCCACAGTTCCCAAAACCAAAAATTGAAAAAGGAACCCTGAAAGTTATAGCCCCCCCAATATCCAGAGACTTCTTCTGGCCGCCCCTGTATTAGCATACTCTTACGAACGCTCTAATTCTTTCGAACCACCTTCAATTCCATTTTTTTTCTCTACTCTCTTTAAGGAAGATTTTGTCTTGCTGTTTCATTCGATGAACATGTAGTTTCTACAAAAGACTTGCTCTATGAAAAGAAAAGAAAAAACACAGGTATGAGAACGATCGCGATAAGCAGGATATGAAATTCACGGAATGATGTCCGTCTCTTTAATGAGAAATCTCAGCAAAAAAAAACGACTGCCATCGCTTTTCTCTGCCTCGACTTATCAGCCGGTCTGGGAGTTCAGGCTCCTGCGATATCGAGTGTAGATTCTAAACCAGATGGGCAACAAATTCTGTCAAGCTTCGCAGGCAGCTGCTTCCGCTTCAAGAACCAGCCAGCTTTTTTTTTTGTAAAAAAAAAAATAAAAAAAATAAAATGTGCAACAAATTGGGTTTATAGAGCCCAACAATGCAATTGGACAAAGATACAGTGACCCGAAAGAGGGAGACAGAAATGTTACTGATAGAAAGAGAAAAAAGGGAATAAAATGTTATTAAACCGAGTCGGAGATAGATATCGATGGCTAATAAAAAAAAAAAGTCTTTATCATTTCACAGGATCTTGGATCGAGGGTTCAAAAGTCCGACCCTATCCTTTGCTTTTAATTTTGCTGAAGGTACAAAGTTTATGAATAAAACATCTCTCTTTATATTGTGTTAGATATTAGCCAGACTTTTATCTAGCTGGGATTTTCTAGCTCTTGACCGATGGACTGAAGAAAAAAAAAAAAAAAAAAAAGATTTCAAGATTCAAAGAGAATTTCAAAAGGAGACACAAAGTAATATATGTGATAAAAGTTTGATAGCGAAATATATTTTTTGGAAGTATGAGTTTTGAATAATTATGTTGCGATTGTTGTTTTGTCAGATGGTGCAGTGTGGCTTTTGTAATAATAGGAGGAATAGAGGAAAAAAAAACAAGAAATTGAAAAATAAAGGTAAAAAAAGTTGAATTGTATGTAAATAACAACAATATAAGTATGAACATTTTAGCAATTAATATTAAATTCTATGTACTCTTGGAAAAATGATCAGAGGGTAGCATTCAGTAGCATAATTGTTTTTTTTATTTTAGTATTTATTTTTTATTAAATACTCTTTAAGAGATTCCATTATGGAGAATATTGAAATATCTCACAGTAGATTATTGGAAGTTGCAAAATCACTAACTCACAAAATCATATTGACTTTAAGGCTCTGTATATAAACTCAGCTCATGTAGACATATGCCATTTTATTCTCGGTGCTGAAGAACACCACCAGAACTTTCAGGAAGCTTTCAATGGCAATGTTCTATCAACACCTGGTTTTGTGTTACATGATCCATGTAGACGATAATACAATGGGGGGGGGTGTAAACATGCATTGGGTCGGCATACGGCTCCTGAATCTAAGACGAGACCAACGACTGATTAAGGTTTGAGTCGTTACAGCAGGAGTAACAGGAGACTAGACGGACTGAGCAGCATGATCCTCCGACAAATTCTATGTTGGGAATTTGGGAATTTAGTAGCAGAAGCGATGGTGTCTCTAAGACAACATTTAATTATACGATTGTAGAATTTATGGAAAAGCACCATTAATCACACTGCACACCAGCACCTTGGGGTCAAAAACCTCCATATCTTCTTTAGTCCCTTATAGTTTTGTTAACATTGACTTCTGAATGGGGAAGGGGACTACCATGCACACCGGAGAGTGGCCACCGACATGTCATCTGACATCTAAAGCCTCTGTTGGTGTTACGCACCGGAGCGGACTTTGAAGACCTTATGTAGGCGGTACACCACTCCATCTCTGCTTTATCACGCATGCATTAAGCCCTTAGTTCTGTACTGGAAAGCTGGTTAGGGTCTTGTGTTCTCAAGTGACAGATAAAAATATATTTTTTTTTCTACCCACTAGACCCCTCTCGTCATGAGAATAAACTACTTTGAAGCATTGTGCTTGGGGTGTGAAGAGCTATCGCTTCTTTCCGAAATCACATATTCCACCAGTTACCCAATAATAAAATGACTGAGAACTCATTAATGTTCAAACCATTATTTATGGGATTTAATTCCCAAACGAGTGAGTCATTTGTTGCTTTTTAATGGTCAGACTCACCTCACCGGTTCATAAAAGACCCATTCATTTTATAAAACATGGCTGACCAATCTGCAACATAACAGTGGCTTCTCTTCATGGGCGGCTATAACCAGTGTCAATCTAGAGCATAATGAGCTGCTAGATATAGCCTTCACTTTGAATAAAATTATGAGATTTGAGGCTTTGTGTTGGTAGTTTTTTTATTATATTTATTTTGTTCCATATTATTTTGTTTAAATGTCCAGCAAACGGTGCATTTTTCGATTGTTCCAGTTTTAGTTCCAGTTTTAGCCGAGCTTGGGAAATTCTGAAATCATTTTTGTGATTTCTTTTATTTTTATCTTCATTGACAAGTTTTGAGCTGTGGAATTCTGTAATTTTATTTTGGAAAAATTAGAAAAAAAACCTTCATATCAAGATTATGAAATTTGTTGTACACATTAACATGATTTTAGGGTTTGCACAATTGTATCTCAAGTTTAGTTTCCCATGTGGATCAAGGTGAAGCTGGTGTACTCTGGATGTACAAACAGGGAAAAGAAAAAATGTCGGTGCGCTAAGCTAGTCACAGGCTCAAATAATACAAATGTATAATACGAGGCCTACCAAACAGGTGTAAGCATGCTGCAAAAACAGTGTATTGGCTGTACAATGTATACAAGAAACAAAAACTGTCTGCGCTTCTTACCCTAATAAAGTTGGCAACAAATATATAAACATAATATAAATGAGAGGTTTTGGTTATATGAATTGGCCAAAGCATAATTAAGCTCACCCGCCACGTCAAGGCACACTCTCAATAGGGTGAGAACCGACTCTCACCTCCTACGTAGTGGACACACAAAGCAGTTTATACGGCTACCAAAACCTTATTAATGTGTTGGGGGAGGTGCAATTAAACCTCCTCCCTATTAACCCCTGGACAGCAAGCTGCAACCAGACTGATGAGGAGCCAACAACCTCAAATATGTGCAAACAGGGAAAAGAAAAAATGTCGGTGCGCTGAGCTAGTCACAGGCTCAAATAATACAAATGTATAATACGAGGCCTACCAAACAGGTGTAAGCATGCTGCAAAAACAGTGTATTGGCTGTACAATGTATACAAAAACTGTCTGCGATGTACACTGTATGTACACCAGGGGAGGGCTGGCATCGGGGGGGCGATTGTCCCCTGGGCTGGTTTAATTTAAAGATTTTGGTTCTAATGCCTTTGAGAGTGTCTTCTAGCAGCTCTCCATATATCCACCAAGGTGTCTACACTAAGGACGACGTTGGCATCTCCATAATCTCTGCTGTGTCTGATCTTTCTTTACGTTCTTTTTGTAAATATCTTTTGGACTTGATGCCTCATCTGTTTTGTGTTCCTTTTATGTTTTTTTTTGTCTGGACTTACTCTCCGGGGGGATTGTTTCCAGCCCTCTTCTAGCGGTTTGTGGAAACACAGTGTTTCTAAAGTTACAAGTTAAAAAACAAAATGTGTGCTCCTACATGCCTCTTAGATTCTCTTGAGTCTTGGAACATCTTAGAGCTCTGTCATTTGCTTAATTTCTGTTTGCCTGCGTTATATTAAACTCCCCATTTAGCATTTCTTTCAACAAAATAATGCTGGTGCTGTATAAGAATGAATACACGTTTAATCCGCTCTCCCTGGTTCACTGAGAGGTGTAAGTCTATCGCTTCTGTATACCAATCGAAATTCCAGCTGTACTGGAATGTGTTGTTTTTTTTTTGTAATGTTCTTGTTACTGTTCTTGCACTCGTTAATGACGGCATTTAATCGAAACTACATCATTTTAGCCAAATCAAATTTTCCAAAAGTGTACACGGTTGGTATTGTAGAAATCAAGGGATTGATCATTCCCGATGTGCAATATGGCACTAACCTGTAACTGCCACCAACATTGCTTGTATTGAAGAGTTCAGCGTCGGGGGAAACAGATGCTTTCCCAGATAACCATTTTTTTTTAGAATAACGCTGCTAATGTTTAGGTACTTGTATGAAGCGCGATATAACTTGCTCTGACTCATCTTCCTTCTATAGATCTCTACTTTGTTTTTGAAAATATTTGCAAAAGTGGAATAAATAAAATCTTCCAAAAAAATCTATTCAACTGAAATTTAAAAAAAAAAAAAATAATAATAATATAAAATATATATGTAGTTGAGGCTGAAAGTTTACATACACCTATGCTAAAGACATTCCAGCTCAAGTTTTCACAACTCCACACATTTCATGTTACCAGACATTTCTTTTGTCAGGTCAATTAACTGTGTTCACATCAGAGGTCATTTTAAAAGAATCGATTACAGACAGAATTCTTTCAACTGCAATTCACTATATCAGGATTTCAGTGGGTCAACAGTTTACATACACAAAGTTGACGGTGTCTTTGAACAGTCTGGAAGATTCCAGAAATTGATGGATCAGTGCCAGTGCCCGTTTGCCTTTGATACCATGGGAAAATCCACGAAACTCAGCCAAGACCTCAGAAAAGAGATTGTGGACTTCCACAAGACCGGTTTCTCCTTAGGAGCAATTTGCAAACAACTGCAGGTACGATGACCAACTGTGCAAACAATTATATGCAGATAGGGCCACATAGACACGGATTAAGAAAGAGGCACAAATTAAATCTAAGGGCTGAACATAGTTTGGTCCCAGAGGTTCAAATGAACACAAAAACAACAACAAAAGAGCTGGTGAAGGGGTTGGGGGCATCAGGTACCACCAACGTTTTACATCCACCATTTAGAGAACCCTACATCTCCATAGCCTGAAAAGTTGTCACGTGAGGAAGAAGCCCTCTAGTCCAAGATTGGCATAAAAAAGCTGAAGACAGGAGAATTGGAGGAGATGTCAAGAGAGCCGGGTCAGAAGCAAAGGATGATATCAGAGCCGAATCAGAATCCAGGAGCCAAGTCAAAATAAGCTGGGTCAACAGGAGTGGGACCAAGAAACAAAGGGCAAGCCGGGTAAATCACCTCAAAATCAAGCAGGAGCAATAGCAGGAGCTTACACCAACCAAGGGTACTGAGAGAGGTCACCAGAGGTCATATATGCTCGACATTATGCACACAGGACACAGACTGCGCGTCTTCCTGTCTGAACGGTCTGCTTTGTGGTCCGCGAGGTAGCGGGTTGAGAGCTGGTACCCGCTACCTCAGAAGATTCATGGTGGGTCGAGGAGGTCACCGGATCAGGTCCAGCTGCAGTAGGCCTTGGAGGGCAGCGGGACTGGAGTGGCATGGGCCAGCCATGCGGCTAAGTCCTGACAGGAAAATGTATTCATACTCAACCATCATCATTATTCTGTTTGTGTCTAATTTTTGAAAGATAAGTAGATTGCTGCTTAGTAATTGGGAAAAAAGTGGAAAGCGTACAGATCAAAAAACAAAAATAACCAAAGGTATGACTGAAATGGGCATTGAGGGTAGAGTGAAAGGTATACACCCTCAACATGGAATTAACTACTATAACTATAAAATGAGGAGGACCCCTACACTAATGCTCTAAACATATGATGCCCCATCCTGCTCATTTATAATAACCTGGTAATCACCAGATCCATGCAAACATTAAGCAAGGTGAAATTTTAAAGGGCTTTGGGTAAATACCCCCTGACATTTCTAACTGCCAAAGACGGGAAACTTCTGTTTTAATAGAGGTTTTTCCACAGTATGGCATATAGAATACAGTAAGATTTCTAAACACAATATCGGGGCTTTTAGGGCTTTGATACCCTCATACCCAGCAAACATTCTGAGCTTCTAGAAAAGAGGGGCATCAGGGGGGCATCAGATGGAGGAAAGAGGGATAATCAGATAGAGGAAAGAGGGACATCAGATGGAAGAACAAGGGGACAGAGATTTGGGTCCCAAAGAGGAACTGTCCTACCTAAACAGGGGCACTTAGTGGATGAAGATCTACAATTACTGATTGTCAAAACGGGACAAGACGAGCGGTGGCATCTCTTGGACGGTCCTCTAATCACATTATACTTTAGCAGGTTATGGGACTCCAAATACATCAGCATCTTCAAGAACTGCGAGTACAGCCAAGCATCGAGACCGCGCTTTATTGTTTCATCTTGCCCCGGTTCGAGACTGTGAAGACTGATTCCGTTCCAAGGTCTTAAAATGTTACAGTTCATTGAAAAGCGCACAATATCAGTACTTCTAAAATCACATTTTCAATATCTTCTTGATACTTTTCTATATTAAAGGTGACGCTCCACTTGCTCAGCTAATAAAATCACTTTTAAAACTACATAAAGCTTAAAGACATCATTCTTATGGTCATTTGATGCTCCTATGGAGCCCACAATTCATTACTCACAAATTGCTAATTTAGCCTCTGTGATATCTTCTTGAGATCTTTTCTGTTCTTTCACATAACAGATGATGTGTTGGTTCTAGAATTTTTTGGTACCTTGTATGTTGGAAGACCAGACGTTCATTGGCAGGTTATATGTTATTGGAATTGGGATGATTTTGCACTCATTTCACTAATTAAGGTAGGCAAAACAAGACAAGAAATTATGGAATTTAAGCAGTATTTAACCCCTTCAACACAAATGTTTTTTTTAAGATAAGGAGTTTTATAGGAGTTAACAGTAATTCCCTTTTGGTTTTAGCGTTCTTCTCACCCAAATGATATATTATTTTAGGGGTTTTGTTTGAAACCATATTCATACATTACACTAAATATCAAAAGTGAGCAAAAATGTAAAGGTAAAAAAAATCATTCTGCAAATTTGATCGCTTCCAAAGGATGAATGCAGCTACTGAAAAACAAAATCTAGTTTATGTCCTTTATCGTTATATCCCATATACATACATTTTTGTTTTTTAAATATTCCTACTGGGCAGGGAACAAAGTATGTAGGTAATTCTATATACTTATTATTTTTATTTTACAGATTCAGGTCTTTTTGCAGTGCTCTCCATAGAATCTCTGTTGTAACCATATGATATCATAGTGACATCACTGCAGTCAGTATAATTAGTTATTTTCAACCTTATTTTTATTATATTTTTAATTTAAAATATTATAATTACATTGTTTATAATTTTTCCCAACTGTTTCTCCTTTTTCTCACTGAGATCTCTACGTAGCTCATCAATATGATCACTAATAGTCACTAATAAATTCTACCCTGTGCCAAACGTTGACGTTATAGTAACACTCTATAAGTCCATTAAAACACACCTAAAGCATTTGTGAAGGACAGCCATGGTCTCCATTCAGGGTTCTATTTTTTGTAGACACCCTAAGGACTTCATGTTGAATTTTTTGGGGCATTACTGCAAAAAATGACAGTGGCAGAGCTTCAAAAAAAGGAAGTAGATAATAGCGATCATGTATAACTGCAGAATTGGAAACCAGTTTACCCAAAGAAGCCATAAAAGGACTAACGTGGCATGCTAATATACCCAAGGACCTTAACAAATTACAATGAATAAACTCATAACAGGTCAACTGTAGGTTGGCCTTAGACTCTCAAATGGTCCATCAAAAAGATTCTATCGTAGAGTCTTGCCAATGGTCACAACCAGATAGATCCTATAATGGTCTTCTTCTGAATGAAGCCACCTGTATTCATGCAGGGATTTTACGGTGAGAAAAACACCTACTGAGATCCTCAGAGTCAACTCATGGGTGTGTAACCATGGGAATCTGCTAATTTACCCTGAGATTAGGGTTGAAATATTATATTATTATGAGATGAAAAAATGAAAACAACCCAAGCTCTTCAAACGTCTTCCCTTAAGAATCCCCCCAACCACCAATCTACTGCCCCCTCTCCTAACCTGTAGTCATTCTGTTGGGCGCCGACACTTTTAATTTTCTCCTGACCATAACAGAGACCGGATTTTGCATGAAATGGTGAAAATGCAAATATGTACCCAGAAGAGAAGCAGATATTCCCGCCGCGAGGATCAAACGGCAAGACGCTGATCAAAAATGCAATATATGGAGCTGTGTACAATTTTTATTATTTAATATGGCTTTTCATTTTTGTTTTCTTAGATAAATGAAACTCGCATCCTTTTCCGCTTATTTTTATTGATGAAATATATTTTTCTCTGGCAAGACCCCTTTCCACCATCGGGAAAGTATGATCTTCCATGTGTCTCGGCCATTCCTTTAAAAGGACACGAAATATCACGACGATCGGGCTGCCACATCAAAAGTCTTTTGTCAGACAGATAGGTGTTGTAGTGGAGACTATTTCTGTGGAGAATAGATGGGTTTTACATTTTTCATTTGCCTATCTCTGTGACAGTTGAACTCTATTATGATGTCTTGAGGAAGTATCTGATCTGTTCTATTATCCCGCACGACAAAGAGAAAGAATTGCCAAGGATTTCGGAAAGGTCACACTCTAACCGATGTTCAGCTGCACATAGTTCAGATCTAATGAAAGAGGTTTAACAGATGAAATTTCATTTCAAAATATCTCACGCATTAACATTTCAATAGAACGGGTCTTATCGGTTCCCTCGGAAATGTATATCTCAGGTTAGGTCAGCTTGTTCATGGTTTTAAGCTTTTAACGTAGCACTTGTAAGCTTTGTTCTTACTCTTTTGTATAGTTGCATAATGATTCCATTTCATAAAAAGCTGAATTATTTAAAATGTATATCCTGTTGTATTCAGTAGCATTAAAAAAGTGTAGTAATTGTCAATGAGAAATAAGGCATAGCATTATTATTATTATTATTATTATTATTATCTTTTATTTATATGGCGCCAAGAATCTATTAAGTAGGGGAGTATTATGAGGGTCACTCAGATGTTTTCATGGAAAACAAGGACATTTCTGGCTGTAACATAATTACAAGAGGGGTTTTCTAACCATCAATTAGCCTTTTAAACGTAAACTTGGATCAGCGAACACAACGTGCCATTGGAACCCAGGAGTGATGGGAGTGATAACGGGCCATTGGAACACAGGAGTGATGGGAGTGATAAAGGGCCATTGGAACACAGGAGTGATGGGAGTGATAAAGGGCCATTGGAACACAGGAGTGATGGGAGTGATAAAGGGCCATTGGAGCACAGGAGTGATGGGAGTGATAAAGGGCCATTGGAACACAGGAGTGATAAAGGGCCATTGGAACCCAGGAGTGATGGGAGTGATAAAGGGCCATTGGAACACAGGAGTGATGGGAGTGATAAAGGGCCATTGGAACACAGGAGTGATGGGAGTGATAAAGGGCCATTGGAACCCAGGAGTGATGGGAGTGATAAAGGGCCATTGGAGCACAGGAGTGATGGGAGTGATAAAGGGCCATTGGAACACAGGAGTGATGGGAGGGATAAAATCCTCTGTACGCCTTTTAAGAGATTCCATTAAAAATCAACCGTTTCCAGCTGCAATAGTCATTTACAACATTTTCTGATCCATTTCATGTTATTTTAATGGACAAAATCTACTTTTCTTTCAAAAACAAGGAAATCTCTAAGTGACTTTTGAACGGTAGCGTGTATAGTTTTTTTTTTTTATATAATGGCTATTCATGCAAAAGAAATATGCAATGATCAACGGAAAAAAATGACATTTGGCTTTACGTAAAGGAGTCATTGATTTTGTTAAGGGCAGGTGGCCTTTAATAATGGTATTTTAGTGCTTATAAAGAAACAGCTGCTCCTTTCTTGGACAACCATCAACATTTTACAACCATTATGGAGTTATGTTCATTGGCCTGGAACATTCAATTTTATACCCAAAAGTCAAAGCAGATACAGTATTTGATGATATGTAATGGCCGTGTCAGTTTGGGTTATTTCACTGTGAAATAAATATTGTTTGAATAATGGGGGAAATGATAATTGTAGTAAATGCGGCGATGGTGCAAGGTCATAGCGGTGCCATTAGAAGAGGTAATTTTATTCACGGTATTGTATGAATCACTCTGTACCCATTACGTATTATGTCAATGTAAGTAATTTCTATAGGGGTTCATTAGCTGAACCTGAATAATAGAAAAACTGCTAATAATGAGTATAGTAAGAAGCAAATCTGGAGCCCTCTATTTCTGGGTTTACTGGGAGGTAGTCCCGCTGTCATCGGTGGGCGGTCCTGATGACAACAGTGGGCGGTCCTGATGACAACAGTGGGTGGTCCGCTGTCATTATTTGGGGTGATGTGGGCGGGGGGTTGGGGCATGCTGTAATGCCGCTCCTCTGAGCCGGAGTGTCTCTGTGGGGACCCGGAGATGAAGATATGGTAATAAGCCAACATCCCAAAGAAGTACATGGAGTGTAGCGCCAGTAGATTCCGTAGCGCTTTTCAATCGTAAATCACAAACAAAAACAAACTGATACAAAATGAGAAGAGGGCCCTGCTCCCTTGAGCTTACAATCTAGTCGGTGGTTAAGGGGAAAGTGACACAGTAGGACTGGACGGCTTGGGTGGGGATGAGTTGATAGAGTCCGGATGATCTGTGGAGGCTGTTGGTTGTTCAGATGGCTTAGACAGTATGCTGACCGAGAGTGTTATGATGAGAGGTGGGTTTCAGAGAGTTTTTGAAATTTGCATATGAGGGAGAACGAAAAAAGGAATTCCACACAAATCCTGGATGCGGGAGTGGGAAGAGGTAATGACGGTATTAGAGAGACGAAGGTAAAGAAAGGAAGGTTAGAGGTGTATTTGGATACCTGTCACAGAAAAAGATGTGATGGAGCTCAAGCTTCTGTGACCTCAGAGATCTCTTTTTTTTCAGAAGAAATATTTCCTTCAACTTCAACCAAAAAGTCAATTTCTATGAGGCTAATACGGCATTAACCAAGTTTTCTTTTTTACAGGGAAGGGAAAAATATCACGACCTCTTCTAGCTAATACGGCATTAACCAAGTTTTCATTTTTACAGGGAAGGGAAAAATATCACGACCTCTTCTAACTTTTTGATCCCACCGGACAATTTCTTTCCAAAAAAATATTCAATATACCTTCTTATGTCAGGGTAGTGCAAAAATACTACCAAGGTATGTAAATTTTATCAATTGTGTTCATTGGTTAAAATAGAGCAACAAGGTTGTCATGGCTCCCTGGTGACGTGTGAGCATGCAACTTAAACCTTATTTTGTAATTTTTGCCCAATCTTTCCCCCTAAATTTGTGACCTCATCCTATTAAATATTCAACACTATAAGCAACGTGCATATATATTTGTCGGGTTTAGTAGTCGGAGCCCAATATGCAAGGCTGGAGACGTGGATGAATCAAAAGCGAGGTACCGATAGGGATGAGACGTAAACGAAGTCAGGATAAGCAGAGGTCAGTTCCGGCAGCGAAGGTTCAGACACGATAAGGAAAGCGAAGGGTCAATATCCAATGAAACAATGATAAGGGAGCACTGCTGTATATACGTAGAGAGCACAGTATATCTGAGCAATGAATGAATTAAATGGCACAGATTTATAGGAAGGAGGAAGGGATACTCCCTCTGATGTCCAGATTAACCTGATTCTATACACCTGGGAATATTGTGACTGTGCCTTTAAGAAAAGGACTTGTATGCGCGCGCGCCACTAGAGGGCGTGCGAGAGACGGAACGTGTTCTCCGTTTCTGTTGGGACGGCCCTGCAGTTGTGTTCCGGCCGTTCTGAAGATCACCATGCCGGGAAGAAGACCGCGGCATCGTCAACGGCGGGGAGTGAGCCGTTCTGCCACGTCGGACCCCTCTTCGTGCGTCGCCATATCGGCGGTGTGGGTCAGAAGGAGGACACGGCGTGGGACCAAGGTGAGTACCGCGGCGGGGACCTGACAGTGCCCCCATCCTAGGATGCCGCCTCCGGAGGCATGTGGTACCTGGTTTGTCCGGATGACGGAGATGAAAACGATGGATCAGTTTTGGAGCATGGACATCGGTGGCGGATTCCCACGTTCTTTCTTCTGGTCCGTATCCCTTCCATTGTATGAGATATTGTAAGGATCTTCGTCTGATACGTGAGTCCAGAATCTCCTGCACCTCATATTCGGGTTCCCCTGTTAAGATGACCGGAGCCGGAGGCGTGGAGCCCCTAGAAGGATAGGGATCGGGAACAGCCGGTTTCAAGAGCGATACGTGGAAGGAAGGATGTATCTTGTACCGATCAGGAAGATCTAGTCGGACCACCACTGGAGAGATGAGTTTCTTTATTGTGAAAGGACCGATGTACTTGGGACCCAATTTTCTGGATGGACAAGACAGTTTCAGATGCTTAGTGGATAACCACACCTGTTGGCCTATCTTGTACTCGGGTGGTGTTTGTCGTTTCCGATCGGCATATCGTTTATACGACAGTTGGCTTTCACGTAGTGTTTCGTGTGCCCGTTGCAGGTGGCGAGACAGTTGACGTAATCGCTCTGTTACGTCAGGAACAGAAGTGAGCGGTGGAAGGCCTGGGAGGCTATTGGGATGGTATCCATAGTTGAGAAAAAAGGGGGAGGTACGTGTGGAGTCATGTCGTCTGGTATTGTAGGCAAACTCTGCCGTGGTGAGTAGTTCTTTCCAATCGGATTGGAGGTACGTACAGTAGCAACGAAGGTATGTCTCCACGGTCTGGTTTGTTCGCTCTGTTTGACCGTTCGACTGGGGATGGAAAGCAGTGGAAAGGTCTACAGAGATGTTCAACGAGTGACAGAATGCTTTCCAGAAACGGGAGGTGAATTGCGTGCCTCGATCGGAGAGTATGGATTCAGGTATGCCATGGAGTCGGAATACGGAGTCAAGGAAGAGGGTGGCTGTTCTTTTGGCAGTAGGGAGCCCTTTGGTTGGTATGAAGTGGGCCATTTTTGTCAACCGATCGACCACAACCATGATTGTGTTGTATCCTTGTGAGTCTGGGAGGTCTACGATGAAATCGACCGTGAGATGGCTCCACGGTTGGGATGGAATAGGCAAGGGTTGTAACAGTCCCGCCATTCTGGAGGTAGCAGTCTTGGCACGGTTACAAATGGCACAGGAATTGACATATTTCCTGACATCGTGGGAAAGAGAGGGCCACCAGAAATGGCGTTGAATATTATAGAGGGTTTTTCTTTGTCCGCCGTGCCCTGCTGTGAGGGCATCGTGACAATGTTGCAGCACAAGAGGACGTATGGGTTCAGGAACATAGATTTTCCCGTGTGACAGGGGATATCCTTCTGGTGAGGTCGGGAGATCAAGGGAGGAAGCGGCTTTTTGGATATCCTGCAAGAAGTGGGTCGTGACACCCATGAAGTGATGTGTTTGCAGTATTGTCTCCTCTTGTTTGGGTTTTGCCTCTTCTGGGGCATGCATTCTGGAGAGGGCATCTGCTTTTTGATTCTTTGAACCAGGACGATACGTGACATGAAACGTGAAGCGGGAGAAAAACAGAGCCCAACGTGCTTGACGGGGATTGAGACGTTTGGCGGTTCTGAGGTACTCTAGATTCTTGTGGTCTGTATACACCGTGACGGGGTGGTTGGCACCTTCAAGAAGATGCCTCCATTCTTCGAAGGCTCTTTTTATGGCTAGTAGCTCCTTATCACCTACGTCGTAGTTGGATTCGGCATCGGTTAATCTTCGTGAATAAAAGGCCACGGGATGTAGGAGTCCTGTGTCGCAGTCTCTTTGAGATAGCACGGCCCCGGTTGCTATGTTGGAAGCATCCACTTCGAGGAAGAAGGGTCTTTTGGGATCTGGCAGATGGAGTATGGGAGCCGATGTGAAACGATGTTTAAGGGTGTTGAACGCCTTTTGGGCGGCTGATGACCAACACCATGTGACGTCCTTTTTTGTGAGATAAGTCAAGGGTTGAATTGTCTGTGAGAAGTTCCGGATGAATTTCCGGTAGAAATTGGCAAACCCCACAAAGCGCTGTACTTGCTTTTTATTTTGTGGTATCGGCCATGAGAGGATTGCCTCTACCTTGCGGGGATCCATTTCAACCTTGCCAGGTCTGATTATGAAACCCAAAAACTCCACACAATCCGTTTCAAAAATGCACTTTTCGATCTTTGCGTATAAGTTATGTTGTTGTAACCTTTTCAAGACCTCTGTCATATGGAGACGGTGGGTATGTAGGTCCGGGGAGAAGACGAGGATGTCGTCCAAATACACCACTACGTACTGATCGAGGAGATCTCTGAAGATGTCGTTAAGGAAATGCTGGAAGGAAGCAGGGGCATTACATAGTCCATAAGGCATGACCAAATATTCATAGTGCCCATATCGGGATCGGAACGCAGTCTTCCACTCATCGTCTTGGCGCATTCTAAGCAGATTATAGGCACCTCTGAGGTCTAGCTTGGTGTAGACAGTTGCTGTTTGAAGGCGCTCCAGGAGTTCAGGAATGAGTGGCAGGGGATATTTATTTTTTATGGTAATATGATTCATCTCTCTGTAATCCACACATGGACGTATGCTGCCATCCTTCTTCCCCACGAAAAAGATGCCGGCTCCTGCTGGGGACGTAGAGGATCTGATGAACCCTTTCTTTAGATTTTCTTGAATGTATTCCTTTAAGATGTGTAATTCCTTTTCTGCCAATG
The DNA here is from genome assembly GCF_027358695.1 of Spea bombifrons. Lineage (NCBI taxonomy): Eukaryota > Metazoa > Chordata > Amphibia > Anura > Pelobatidae > Spea > Spea bombifrons. The sequence goes on along the minus strand of NC_071087.1, from coordinate 161,315,197 downwards.
GGTATATTTTGCCATATGGTATGGGTGCTCCAGGCAGGAGTTCTATAGGACAATCGTATGGTCTATGAGGTGGCAGGGTCTCTACCCCTTTTTTGTCGAACACATCTTTATATTGTTCATACGCTTTGGGTAGCATGATCTCTTGTCCTTTTTTCATATTCATTTCCAATATGGAATATATGAAACCATTCGGTGATTGTCCTCTATGATAGTTACAGACAGATGAGGAGAAGGTTAAGGTGCCTGTTGACCAGGTAATGGTAGGGTCATGGAGGCGCAACCAGGGTATCCCAAGGATAACAGGGAATAGCGGTGAGGGAACCAGATCAAATGAGAGCAGTTCAGTGTGCTTCCCTATGGAGACTTGGATAGGTGCGGTTTGTTTAGTGAGGGGACCCGTTTGCAAAAATGACCCATCTACGACTTGTATGCGCAAAGGATTTATTTTATCATGCACAGGGATGGACAAGGCATTGGCTATGTGGACATCGAGGAAACATCCGCTGGACCCGGAGTCGATCATAGCTTGACATTCATAGGTGTTCTTATTCCACTGCAAGGAAAGAGGAACAGATAAGGGAGGCGATATGGCGGTCAGAGTGGATGGCATGATAGCAAGGTCATCTGGCTTACCCCTGTTTCTTGCCTTTCTAGGGCAAGATTCAACTGTGTGTCGACAGTTACCGCAGTAGAGACATAGATTCTCTTGCCTTCTGCGCTGTAATTCTGCTGGCGGCAGCCTGCCTTGAACCAGACCGATTTGCATTGGTTCTTCAGTCTGGACTGGAGAACGAGAAGCAGAAGGAGAGTAAGTAGCCGAGGAATATCTCGGTGGTGCAATAGGTGTTGCGGCTTTTTCTTGGCGTCGTTCTCTAAGACGTCGGTCTAGCTGGATCGCTTGTTGGATAAAAGACTCCAATGATTGCGGAATTCCAAAATGAGCAAAGTCATCTTTCAAGGGTTCAGACAACCCTAAACGAAACTGGTTGATCAATCCATGTTCATTCCAGCGTGTGTCAACAGCATACCGCTTGAAGTCGGTGATATAGTCTTCTACGGGTCGACGACCCTGGCGTAAAGCCCTGATAGCAGACTGAGCGGTTTCTTGTCGATGCGGGTCATCATACATGGAGGACATGACTGTAACAAAGGAATGCCAGGTTGAGACACATGGATCATTACTGCGTAGGAGGTCATGGGCCCATTCTTGTGGAGGCCCAGATAGGAGGGCGATCACAGTGCGAACTTTTACAGCATCGGAATGGTATGTGCGAGGTTTCAGTTCAAACAGTACTTCACATGCCATGATAAAAGTCCGGTATTTGGTTCTTTCACCCGTGAAACGTTCTGGCAGAGGCACCTGTGGTTCTGGGTTGGTTGTTAGTTCCTCGAGTGGGTTTACAACCCGCACAACCGGGGGTGGTTGTGGGAATCCAGGTGTAGGGGCCGCAGCTTGGGCCTGCAGATCATGGACGGCTTGGGTGAGGGTGGATACCTGTCGTGTCAGGTTATCCAGTACGTCAGCCAGCTCAGCGAGCTCCATGGTATGGCTCAGATATTCTGTCGGGTTTAGTAGTCGGAGCCCAATATGCAAGGCTGGAGACGTGGATGAATCAAAAGCGAGGTACCGATAGGGATGAGACGTAAACGAAGTCAGGATAAGCAGAGGTCAGTTCCGGCAGCGAAGGTTCAGACACGATAAGGAAAGCGAAGGGTCAATATCCAATGAAACAATGATAAGGGAGCACTGCTGTATATACGTAGAGAGCACAGTATATCTGAGCAATGAATGAATTAAATGGCACAGATTTATAGGAAGGAGGAAGGGATACTCCCTCTGATGTCCAGATTAACCTGATTCTATACACCTGGGAATATTGTGACTGTGCCTTTAAGAAAAGGACTTGTATGCGCGCGCGCCACTAGAGGGCGTGCGAGAGACGGAACGTGTTCTCCGTTTCTGTTGGGACGGCCCTGCAGTTGTGTTCCGGCCGTTCTGAAGATCACCATGCCGGGAAGAAGACCGCGGCATCGTCAACGGCGGGGAGTGAGCCGTTCTGCCACGTCGGACCCCTCTTCGTGCGTCGCCATATCGGCGGTGTGGGTCAGAAGGAGGACACGGCGTGGGACCAAGGTGAGTACCGCGGCGGGGACCTGACAATATTTTACGTAAATGTATGTAAGATGCGATATGCATTGAGATGCAAAGCGCGGAATGCAGTGATTGTTAAAATGTATCAGTTTAACCGTTTTTCTCCTTTATTTTTTTTAACCGTTCAGTACAAGATGGGTGTTTAGAGTCCATTACTCTACCACTTCAAAAAGTTAAATAGTAATTTGATTCCATTTCTTTGGAAATCCATAAAAAAAAATGTGATCCTTGAGTGAACTCGTAAGAATACTTCTTCTAGACGTGTGAACTGAACCATTTGTCTGCGATTTTCCAAATGATTGTGGATTTTTGTCCCAGCTGGTGGAAGGCTAATGCCATCTATCAGCTGGTCCCCATAATGACTGACAACAGAGCAAGTAAATGAGCTAATGTGAGTTTTTCTTTCCTACTTGCAGAAGAATACTGCTCTACATACCTGGGAACACCGAGGCTCCAACTACCCGGAGCCCTTCCTGTTTGGGATGCAGGTGGCCAGGTCTACTGACGTCAGTGGGATGTCTTGTAGATGCCTGGGGTTTGTTCGCTTACATCAGTGGGCGGTCCCACTGATGTTAGTGGGCGGTAATGCTGATATCTGTGGGCGGGGCTAGTAGGGGGGAATGGGGCAAGCCTCAACACCCCTCCCACCACCTCAAGATTGTCTATGGTGACCCGGAGACCTGGAGAATGGACACTTTACCTGGAGTCTCTGGGTAAAACCCGGAGAGTTCCAAGGTATACTCATGTAGAGTCTATGAAATTATGCCCAATTGCTCCAAATACACATGTCAGACGCCATGGCTTGTGACATAAGGATACACATAAACAAAATTAGCTGTGTTTACTCATACTTTTGTCGTAGCTGCAACCCGGCCACCTTGAATATGGTGGTTATATATCGTAGGGGTTTTATAGGTGTAAAAAAGACATAGAAACAGGACTTGACAGCAAATAAGAACCTTGCAGCTCATCTAGTCTGTCTGTTTTTCCCACTGTAAAAACCAAGATCTTGTTAGAACAGCCATATACCCAGTTAGCTAATAGAAGACTTTGAGCCTTGAGTTTGTCACTGCCTCTACCTAGCTGAGGAGTCTAGTATGTAGACAAGTGTTACAGCGAGACACATATATATGGTACATACAAAATAATGACTGTGATAGTTGGGTGGGGAGTAAACTCCAGCCTGTATTAAAAATCAGCAAATAATACAAAAGCAGCAGTGATATACCTGGAAACATCCAAGCTCCGGCTACCTGGAGCCCTCACCTTCTCGGGATGCGGGTAGTCGGTCGATATGGGTGGACGGTCCTGCTAACGTCGCAGGAAACTCTGCAGTTGGAGAGGAAGTGGGTGGCAACCGCTCCCGCGAGCGGTGACCCGGGAAAGGACGCTTCACCTGAAGTTAGCACAGTAGCCGACCGACATGAGTATATATCGTGTCAGGAGATGTGTTTATCCAAAAACTAGGGGTGGAGAAAAAATGCATATGGAGGAAGTCTACAGAATCTTCCCATACATTTGCAGTGGGGACACCGTGAGACTTTAAACGGACCTCTCAGCTATCGTATGTATCAAAGTGCATACGATGGCAGGATTGTCCTTTTAGTTAGTTTGGAGACACCTAACTTTGGGGGGGGGGGTGCTGCAGTTCACCAGCATATTTCTTTCTTTAGCGCCTTAAACCGTTTTTTTTTTTTTAGTCATAATGTTATAAACTCATTTTAAAATTCATGCAGTGAGTAATTGTTTTAATAAAGGCTGGTACTTTGCATAAATGTCAGGTTCAGCTTTCGTGACTATGTTTATCTTCTGGTGTATTCCCGTAGAAAATGTTAAAAAAAAAATGGGATATTTACAACTTCCTTAAGAATTGTATTAATAATTGTACCTTTGGCGGTATCAGTATCAGAATATATGACAATTAAATAATAAATACGCCACACGTATTCAACTAACTTAAATTTTCATTGAGATTCAGATGAAAGAACGTTTTGCCTCGTGGCATCTCCCATACATATCAAATGCAAACATCATTTATTACGAATTTGACCTTCTTTTGGTGGAAGTCATCCTTTGATAAATTCATCATTTATTCCATCAAAGCGCCGAATGGCTTTATAAAAGGAAATAAGGAAAAATGAATCGTGCGAGAAAGATGCACAAATCCGCTCTGATTCCGAAAACGGAATTTCACAGTAACCCAGAATCAATCAGTTGCTTTTTATTCTTCAAACCAAGCTGTGTATTAGTTTCCCCCTAAGTATGAAGAATTGATTTTGAAGATTTCCTCACTAGACAATTGGAATTCTGGAAATATGGAAGTTTATAAGAAATAATATATGCGTAAAATAAGTACGTTATTTTAAAACTAATTCTGAAGTTTAAGTATTCTTTTAAAAAAAACAAAGTGTGAAACTATCCTGTGCTTTTCCCTGCAAATAATATAATATTTTAATTGTCTTATGGGCATATTACCTTAGTAAAAATAGGAATATTTGTTGATAATCCAAAACAATTTTAAGGAAACCTTAAAATTGATTATATTTTTATGGTCTGCTGTGACGAGAGTCCACTTACCACAAAGCATTTGGTAGGCTTAATGTCAGCCGGACAAAGTAGCCCCTAATATCACCTGAAATTCAATAATAGCATTAATTACAGCAACGTGTTACCAAGTGGCCCATGTATACCCATATCTGGGAACTTTCTAAAGGACCTGACTCTATGTTTCTGTGCTGTTACTCGCCAAACGGCACTATACCGAACCTCATGGAAACCAAGCAAGGATGTCTACCATATCATAATAAAACACTAATTAGATATTATCAAGTCAATGCAGCATGCGAATGAGCTACCGGAGAATCTGCCACTTCACCCGGAGACCCTGAGCTTCTGCCACTTCACCCGGAGACCCTCAGAATCTGCCACTTCACCCGGGGACCTTGAGAATCTGCCACTTCACCCAGAGACCCTGAAAATCTGCCACTTCACCCGGAGACCCTTAGAATCTGCCACTTCACCCGGAGACCCTTAGAATCTGCCACTTCACCCGGAGACCCTGAGAATCTGCCACTTCACCCGGAGACCCTGAGAATCTGCCACTTCACCCGGAGACCCTGAGAATCTGCCACTTCACCTGGAGACCCTGAGAATCTGCCACTTCACCCAGAGACCCCCAGTATCTTCCACTTCACCCGGAGACCCTGAGAATCTGCCACTGCACCCGGAGACCCTGAGAATCTGCCACTTTACCCGGAGACCCTGAGAATCTGTCACATGACCCGGGGACCCTGAGAATCTGCCACTGCACCCGGAGACCCTGAGAATCTTCCACTTCACCCGGGGACCCTGAGAATCTGCCACTTCTCCCGGAGACCCTGAGATTGGGGCAAAACCTCTGAGACTCAGCATCGCAAAATGTAGACACGAGTTTTTGGGTCTCTTTACATTATATTTCATTTCTGCAAAAAAAATTGTCAAAACCTAATCGAATTGACTTTAAGGAATATTTAGCTATAATTTGAAAATGTCTTTTACTTAGCATTTCAAATTTTGGAAATTATGAAGTTCATGGACTGGTTGGGGAGATCCTCTCATCTTTAGTTACTAGCCCAGGACGCTGTTAAGTAGATGGAAGTGCATTTGCAGTAGAGACCCTCGTTACAGCTTTCACAACACCTTGCGACCCTCTGAAGTACCATGAAGTCAATACAGAAAAAGATATATCATATATATTAAACACATTCATTTTAAAAGAGGAGGGGCATTTTTTCTCATTCTTTTTATTTAGAATGATTGTCTAATTGATCTACAACTTAAAACTTATAAGTACAACATCAGTGTGTATTAAAAATGTAACACACTCGAGAAAATAACATGTATAATAATGTATAACATGTATAATAAATGTAACTGTATTCTTGCATATTGATGTCAATATAATATAAGAATTTGAAAATCTTAATAGAAAGAAATGTATTTTAAAAAATAAAAAAAATCCTCAAAATATTACTTTTCTGTAATAACTGCTGTTTGGAAAGAACAAAAAAATCCCTGTTATGCATCACAATTTAAAAGCACAACCGGGATTATTTTAGGATCATAAACAAAGGTTCTAAAAATAATTCAGAAAGCAAAATAAGATATAGCCGAGTGAACAATTTGTGTGCACAAACCTTAAATATTGTATTCACCTCTGGTTAGTCACCTGTAAACTAAGAAGGTCAGCCTCTAATGGAAAGGAGAAGACATGGTAGAGTACTTACCCAATATTGGAAACTATATTAAAGTTCAAAGAGAATGTAAAACACTTAGGGATTGTAAGGGAGATGATTAAGAGCAGACATGATATTATCCAAGTATAAAAATAAAGGCCATAGAAAAAGTTAATATGAAATCATGTGATGGGAGAAAGCTATGAATGAGAATTATTTATTGGCCAGGAAAACATTAAAGTGGAAGTCCCATCAAAAAAATATTTTTCTATGAGTATAAAATACTTTGCTGTAAACAGTAACTTTAATGGTCTGGCTAGTGAAGTCCTCGGGATAGGAGCCCAGAATGCAGGGGTAGTACACAGTCTTGGGGGATGGAAAGGCAGGCAGCAGGCAAAGGGTTAACTGCTTGTAAGAGCTGGGTGAACTATGGCGGGCTCAGGTCCATTGACTGGCTTGGTTTGATTTCTTAGAAGGAGAGGACCATTTGCTTCCCCCTCGTCACTGTGTCTACGCCAGGAACGATTGAGCTTAGGACCTATGTCTCTAGAGGTTGAGTTAGCTCTGCTCATGAAACGAGCTTGCCTAGCTGGGTGAGGGTCTAATCCCCAGCTCCATGTGGCTTATCTTTCTGAAAAATTCTATATTATACGTTCATTTTCTTCATTCTTCTGGCTAAGTATTGTAGGATCTTAGGTGTGCCTTAACATTGAATCCAAAGCATTAAGTTCAACCAATGAAAAGCGATGATGTAATCTTCATTCTAATTGCTTGTTGTCAATTTCTCGCACATTCCCTCGCTTCTATAATCCCTCAATCATTCCTGAAATAAGGTCAAGAGGTAGCTTAGCTTCAAAATCTTAGCACATTATGCACAGAATAAGGCAGCATCTTTAGATTGGAATAAAGATGAACTCTTAATTCTAAGGAAATTGTCATGTTTTGTGAGTTTAGGAGAATGAAAATAATGCAACCAATTCTTTGCAGAATATTCTCGTTCTCAACTTCATATGATTACCTCTGAAGAAGAAACGACAGGGGAATCGAGACAAATATAGTCATTTGACTCATAACATAAATTTGTGTAACATTCTGGGGGAAAAAATGTCTTTAAATGGAAATGAGAGTGTTGTTATCAAACGTCTCAGCCTTCAGAATATAAGAAAACTTTCTTAAAACAAAGTTGCATTGACAACTGCTCCTTCTCCGCAGCTCCGTTTCTTCCTCTCCGCTTTTCCCCATCTTTTTCTCCATTTCTTTACTCCACTGACCTGTCCGCATTATTCTTTCCTCTTTTCAGTACTTCCCGAACGCCTCTGCGTAGATCATTGGACCAATCTTTCCCTTATTTCTCCATTCTGCGCAGAGGTTGTCCCCAGTTGTGGAACTGCTTGGAGAAGGAGACAGCTCAGCGGAACAGGAGTCAGAAAAAAGGAGACAGAGACACAGAAGTGGTTGTTGGAGAAGGTAGAGAGAGAGAGAGTGTGTAAGAGTGAGCGAATGAGAATAAAAACCAAAAAATTTCAATTGAGAATTCAGAGATTTCTCCTTTATTTTCTTTTTTGACGACCCTCCCAGTTTTCAGAATTTGTAGGAATTAAGTAGTTAAATTCGTCTGACTCAGAATGCATAAGTTTGGTAATTATACAAACTGTTGTTCTACAATAAATAAGTAAAGAGGTTAATGTTTTCCATTTAAAGACAAGGGATCCAGTATGTCACCCTTTGAACAAAAAAAAGCTAAAAAAATTGACAAATCTAGGTAATGCAAAAAAATAAATACATAAATTCATCATTATTTACAAGCAATTTTATGGTTTTTTTTCCAGTGCTATAAGTGCCTACGGAAGTACATGTGTATATTTTTTTATATATATTTTTAGAATTCGTTTAGTAAAAAAAATCGCCTCTATACACCTTGATTAAGATGAAACTTTGAAAATGGAGCCTAAAAAAAAGTACTGCTTTCATGTTTCCTTTGACCTTGGACAGCATCCCATCCCCTCGGGTCTAAAGTTGTACAAAATGATAAAATTTCTTTCTAGACCAAATCTCTTGGGTCTTTGCTGATAACACAGTAATTATCTGATCTGGAAAATATTGCTTTTCCTTAAATATGAGCTATTTTATTGTGTTAGTTTAATTACATTGTGTCATGTCACGTTACAGTGCAAAATGACACAGAGTAACACAAAGTGACACATTATAAAGATGATGAATTGCTCCTAGAACCTGCTTTGTAGGGATACAAGATTTTGAACATTTTTTTTTTTTTAAAAAAAAGCTACAAAAATATCTTTGCCATACTTACACAGGATTAATGAACAGAAAATTAATAATGGACAAGATGTCATACAGTATAAGCATTTAAAAAATAATAGCCCTTTAAAAAATAGGACATGCAGTACTGAGAAAAAAGATATAAAAAAAAACAAATAAAAAATATATTCAGTTACAATTTCTAAGTTGTACTTATAAATCGGTATCAACAATTTTTATTATGTTTTTCTTTTATAATTCAATGTGACAGGTATCTTTATGAGGATACGTGGAAAGGTGTCTGGATACAAAACTAAGCATAATCACAAAAAACAGATCATCTTATTGAACACATTCTTTATATAGAATAAAAATTATATATATATAGATATATATATATATATATATATATATAAATATAAAAAAAACTTTGTTATCTTGTAGAATGAAAAATGATTAATGAGAATTCATATTGGGGTTAAAACATAATAAGATTACCAGATATTTTCTAAAAAAAATCTACCTTAGAATAACTTTTAGAAATAAAATATATGTGGAAATTTTTCACTTGTTATCCAAGATTTAATCAGGATAGCAACATAATTGAGACTTATATATACAGGCATATACAAGCTTCCCTGCTGTGGCCACCAGGGCCGGCCCAAGACACAATACATAACGTAGCCTGGAGCGAACTTTAAAAAAAAAAAGACGCTAGGGGCAGCAAAGTGCCACCTCTTCAAAAGTGCCGCCTGGGACAAATTGCCCCACTCTGCTCCATGGTAGGGCCGGCCCTGGTGGCCACCCAACTGACTAAAATAAATACAGCCGTATGATTACAGGAACACAGCAACTACCCATGTCTCCACTAGGAGGCCAAGTGGTTTGGTTGCTGGAATGTCTTCTCTTGCCCCTGATCGGCCTGGCCTTGCTCCACCCTACCTGTGACCAAGTAAGCAATTAAGGACATGTCAGATACATGTACTTAAACCCCAGTAGCAGACCAAACAGGCACTTAGTTTTCCTGTGCTGCTACTCGATTATCTGTGATCCTGTCCTCAGTTCCTAAAACCTGGTTTCACCTGTACTTTCTGGCTGTTAGAGTATGTCTCTGGATTGTTTATGGGAACTTTTGCGTTCCGGGATTATCCCTTATCTGCTCCTTGATTTTGATTGGACTGTTTGGTTTTGACCCAGCTTGTCCCTGACCTCTGAATTGTGCCTGCCCTGATCTCCCTGCATCTAAGTTCTTCAAATTCTATTGAAGAGTTACAACAGATTTTAGCTGTCTGCGCTTGAGTTGAGTATTAATACACAGCAGCTGAAGTAGGCAGCTTTCCGACTGTACCAGATTTGCTCAGACCCTGTAACACAAAGGTGAGGTGCAGCCGGCACTGCTACTCCTAAGGATCATTAATCAGTGGTCACATAGCATTTTTTAGGGTAAAAATGTTAAAAATGAAATATATAGGGTAATTTTTAAGAAAATTGAATCACTATCCGGTCACTTGTAAGTGCCAGGTCTAGGGCAGTGACATTGCTCAGTAAGACCAATCAATAATCAGTGACCTAAAGTGTCACCAATAAGGGATCAGGTTGTAATAATTATGTATTAAAAAATAAATGTTTGGTTTTAATTCATAATTTGTGTGTGTATGCGTATTTTTTATTTTCCTTGGATGACCCCTTCTATATGTGACAGCTGTCACTTATGGGAGGGGGACATCAAGTGGCTGTCATTATGATTAGATCCCTCCTATTGGTCAAAAGTGATATGATCATCATCAGCCCACTCTTGATTGGCTCTGCAGCAGTGTGAATTGCTGCACAGTGTAACTGACTGCAATTGACCTGGAAGCACCTTTGTCTTCCAGGTCATTGCTGCTGAAGAGGATTATTTTTTTAACCCCATCCATAGGAGCACAGCACTGACTTTGATTTGGTCCCCACAAGCATAGACTTAAACATTAACCCCTGGTACATCTTCCGCCACAAAGGGGTTAAGCGGCCTTTTCCGTTTCTATGGCAACAACAATCAGTGCCTGATGTTTTTGTGTCACCCGACAATAAAATATTGCAAGCAAAAATTATGACATGATTACATGATTAAAAAATGATTTCTTGGATGGGTTTGCAGTACTAAAAATAATGAGGTTGATTTAGTGACCTGAATTAAGTGAAATTTGCAGTAATGGTCATAAAAACAACACACCTGGCAATTCAGTGACCTGACTATGCCACAAACATCGATCGGACATTTAACGGTACGAACGTACAGAAAAAAAGCAATTCAATGAGGTGCAGTTATTACTACAACTAAAATAGACACTTTTCCACCCCCCCCATACTTTTCAGAGTATTTAGTCTAACCTCCACCAAACCTTACAAGGAATGATAAAACATTTGTCATATGCGCAGTCAACCAACAAGAAACTGCAGCAAGGACATCTAACCCTCTCAATGCTGACACTGTTTCACGTTCTGTGAATAATATACTTCGATGAACACTAATCGAAAGAGACGCGTTTCTAATCTGAGTTGGCCGAGTTCCAAGACTTATTCTGGGAACTGAGCCAACTCACTAATTGACCTCCCCTCAGTTAGTAGTAAACAGAATACAGACTAGTTTTGCATCATTCCTTTGATCTCATGTAATCGTGGTAGCACATTTAGTCAGGAGCCTCGAATCAAGGGCAATATTTATAATGTTCTGTCCAATTAATATTATAAAAGTGTTAAATCCAGCAAAATAAATACACTATTTAGTTGTTTCAATTAATTGAATTCTGTGAAAAAGGGGGATACCCCCCTTTAAAAAACAACTAACAATTCTAATTTCGCTAAAATAAAGTTTTTTTTTTGTAAGTAAAGAATAGTTTACTTGCTAAAGCATATTGTTGCACGAAAGTTTTCTTTTAATAATGAAAAATTCTAAATGCGCCCAATATTTTTATAAGACATTTTTATTTTACTGCATTATTCATATTCCTCCTGTAATTTTGTGGTAACATTGCTTTTTCTTTAATTTTATGTAACATCCATTGCCAGCAGGAACAAACATTTACTGATATTGCTTTGCCCAAGAAATCCAGATAGTCTTTATTAATAAAACCAGAGTACATTGTGTATGGAATTCTAGAAATGTTCTTTCAACCGATTATCACTGGCAATATTAATTTTCCTGCTGCCTTTATTATTTTTGTGCTATTTGATTGAAATATTGCTATGTAATGAAAAAAATATGTTTTATACAACGCTCTGTTAATTTAGATTTAAGGGTAGATCTGAGGTAGTATGGTGTAATTTAATGACAGTATGAAACGTGAGTAGGAGGTGATCATCTCATGGGATTATGCCTGAAGACAAGTGTCATATAGACACAATATTGTTTCACTATGTTCTTAAATATTTTTACTTTAACATTTCCCAACATGTTTTTTTTTTTTGTGCTGTCAGATGTTTGGAGAAGTAGAACAGGCCTCTATTTAACCAGGAGTTTGAGGAAAGAGGGCACCATGCTTCAATACGGATCAACCCCCATTGACCTTTACCTGCAAGATGGCCTCAGCCCTTCCTGCATGAGAAGGTACTTGGGGTTGTCCATATCTGGGCAGCGATGTATTTCCTAGGCAAGGGCAGCATCACCAGCCATCCCCCTCTGCACCGCCATCCTTCATGCTGAGAGTTTTTTTAGGACGAACACCGCTGGGCGGAAATGGACTGTGGTGGCTTTGCCGACATGGCACAGTCCTCCATAGTGTAAGTCGGTCAGTTGTGGGAGCGGTGATCTCCTTTTTAACAGACCCATTGCATAGTGGTGTCACAGGGAGCCTGATCGCCCAAGAGGGACACGGACTTCCTATTATGCGGGAGGGAGGCTACCACCACCCCTGGACCTGCTGCCCTTGTCTTAGGCCAGAATACGCCATTGTACCTGGAAACTTCTCAGGATTTGCTGTCCAGAGCCTTCTTTGCACATGGGCCAAAGGCACTCATGTATGTGAATAAATTAAAAAAAAAACTTTCACTATGCTTAAAAAACATATTTTTTCTATATTGTTTAACCTCAACGGCCTGGATTTTACTATTTTGGATATAAAAACACCAATAAATATGATTAAAAATAAGCAGTTATGTTATCATAAATACTAGAATGTGGCTCAAATACAAGTTCGGTGCTTTGGTATCAGAGTTGACTCTGCTCTCTCCTTCATCCCTCACATTCCGTCTCTCACCAAATCCTGCTGCCTTCACCTGAAAAACATCTCCTGAATCCGCCCTTTCCTCACACAAGAAACAATCAAACTACTGATCCACTCCCATTGTGATATCGCGTCTGGGTTATTGCAACTCCCTACTAACTGGTCTCACCTTCTCCCGCCTTTCACTGCGCCTTTCACTTATAATCATAATCAAGCCATGCAAACTATCAACAACTTCAACAGATCATCCGGAACTGATCAGGTCATCCCCGTCCAAGCAGTTCCTCTTCTACTGTTTCACTTCCCCCTCAACCACCGACTAGATTGTAAACTCCCAGGAGCAGGACCCCCTTCTCATTTTGTACCATTTTATTATTGTGTGACTTTAAATTATCCCACTGATTGTAACATGCTACAGAATCTGCTGGCACTATATAAATAAATGTAATGTCATGTGATTAGATGGCAAAACCAGTAACCAGGATTACTTAAGAAGGAAGACTAATCATGCAGGTCCTGAGAACAGGAAGTTAAGATGGCGGCTCCTTTGCGTTCATGACATGGATTTAGTTTTGTGTACTGAACTGTGAAATGAAAGACTAGGAAAAGATCCGCTTTAAAGTATTAGTTCTTAAAGTTGTATAGGTATAGGAAATCATCTTCGGAACCCTACCACGCATTTGGAACGGAGGCCACGGGTAAATTGAAGGGACCTCTCAGCTGTTAAAGTACATATGATGGCTGGAGTGTCCCTTTAATATCTGCTCCAGCAGATTACTGCAAATCCATTTTCGAATTATTCCTCCCCACATCCTCAGGGCAGGAAGTTTGATTGGATAAAGCGAATTCTCTTACCCCCCCCAACCACACAAAAGTAAAAAAAAAAAAAACTCATTAAGCCATTAAGACGCATGTTCCGCTTTAAGAAAATATTTCTAGACTGTTATTATTAGCAAGGTTAAGGTGGTTATCTCTCGTTCATACGATACGTTATTAGCATTGACTAATTGATCACATTGAAAATACCGTTGTGTTCCTGTCGAGGGGTTGTTGCCAGGGAAGGCTGTCGGACGGCAAGGCTGCTAATTGCCCCTGTTTAGTATGGGACTCACGTTAATTCTTTCAAGTATTAAAAGCAAAGTGAAAGATTAAAAGCGGACTATTTTCCTGAAAATACTGAAGCGTTATATATTTATGACACACGACTCATGATGAAAGTACATTTAAAATAGATGGCTGTAATTTTTTTTTATTTTTTTTTTTCTTTCTTCACCAAGGCTCAGTTTTAAAACATAATTAACCCTTTTGCCCTTAGAGTAAGAGGAAACCAAAGATCTTTGATTACCTGGCGTTACTTTGAAGAGATCTGTAACAATTAACCTAGACTTTTATAAGAGACTGGTAAAGAGAATGTCTTTTTAATGGCAGCGAGTTACAACGGACTTCAAAAGGTCACTATGCCAAGCGGATATTTTTAGGTGCGCCGTGGCAAAAAAGAAAAAGAACAAAAAAAAGAATAAATTTACAATAAATCTGTTAAAAGGGGCATGTATAAAACCCTTACTGCATTTGAACAGTCTTTTGTTTTTAAGAAGACGTTCGAATAAAAAGATGAATAAAAAAAATAGATGGATTTTAATGAGGGTTTGATAAAGGGGTGAATGATTTTAGTTATTAGGTGACATCATATTTAATTAGGTGAAATTTTATGCCGGGGAAAAAAAAGTTATTTTACGATAAAAGACTCTTTCTGCAGACTATTTTCACAATGTGTGACAATCTCTAATATATAGCTGTTAAAATATAATATGGTATTTTGTTATATAGCATGTTATTCCTATACATAATCAGTGATGTATTATAGCCTAGGGCAGGGCAAAGGGCACTAATAGACAGACTGAATCTCCCCCATATTAAAAAAAGAACATGAATTGGGTAAGGAAGGACATTCAGGGCAGGGGCTTAGAAATAAGCAACAAGAATTGGCCAGCCTAGAGTAAGGAACGAGATAGAGTAGCAGCAGCATCAGTCGAAAGGCCTGACCTGGGCAGACACTGGTGTATACACACATGAAGCCCCTGGATTCAGGACTGGATTCGCCCAACATTCAAAAAAAATGTAAATAATTGATCACCGCAGAGTAATTACTGCCAGTTTACCCCTGAAGCAAAGCTGTGCTGTTGTGTGTTGATTGATATGAGAATTGGCGAGATGCCTTAACACCCTACCCAGGCTCGTTTGCCCATCCCTCACACTCTCAAACTAATCCCACTTTTTACTAAGGTGCTGAACACCAGATGAGGCAGCAGTGATATTAGAGTTTTTGTTTTCCTGTGAGAGCTTTGATCCCACCAAGGCACCAGAACATGACCCCTCTATGAGTCCTTGGTAGAAACTAAAATTGTGCCACATATTGGTAGGTTGGGTGGAGAATATTTTATCAATACCACTAGGATGTTCACTAATGCTGCTGCCCTATGCGGCTGGTTGTATTTTTGTAAAAGGCTTCAGCCTACTTGGGACTGGTATACCAGGGGTTATCTGGGTACTTTTTCATGCATGCCTGTCTCCACTAACCCCACGAAAACTGGAATCATTCACAGACAGGGGGAGCAAGGGGCAATGATGGCACAGACCACCAGAACCTTGTGCGTTCTAGGCATTTCCAAACTGATTGTAGTAGCCGGTAAAAATTGTGAAAAGTCCCATGCTCTGCCTTAATTGCCACATACAACTTTGACCCAATTCAGCAACAGTATTTCAAGAACTAAAACATACCGCGTGCATGCACAGCCCTATGCCCTATGCCCTGTCTCATCATAATATTAATGATTTATTGTTTGGTGTTGTCTAAAAAGAAATTTTTTTTGCTGGTGGTGTAAGTATATTAGTAAGACACAACTTAATGGGAAAATATTTAAAGAACTGGCTCCCAACCAAAATTTTTTCCTTGAAAAACAGCCCCAAAAAACCTTCTACTGCAGTCTCAGTAAATCAATAAAATGAACTATAGTTGTGCAGCTTCCCTTATCCACCCCATCCCAGTAAATTTACTGACATTTGTAGTACGGCATTGTACGGTCTCTCCGCTCCTCACGTGATCTCGGTCTGTCCTCTCCTCTGATTTCTAGCTCTCACGCGTGCTTACAAGGCTTCTCAAGGGCTGCCCCAATCCTCTGCAATGGCCTCCCCCGGCCTAACTGTCTCTCCCTGGCCTTCGGTCCTTCAAAAAAATCCCTCAAGACCCACTACTTTAAGAAGGCCTACAAACGTAATCCATAACACCCTTCCTCCTATATTCCTTTAGTTCTCCTTCATATGTAGGGGGGGCACATGGGGGGCCAGGGACCAAAGTAGGGGGGCCAATTATAAAACGGTACATATACACTATATATATATATATATATATATATATATATATATATATATACATACACACGTTAGACGTGCATTTTTAACTACATAATATGTATTTATCTCTTTGAAGTAAAGACTGTGATTAAAATATGATTTCAAAATAACAGCTAAAGTTATTTTTCATTCTTTAATATTAGCCCCTGCTGACAATATATATATAAATATTAGACCCTGCTGCAGATATATAGAAATATTACACCCTGCTTCCGATATATATTAATATTAACCCCTGCTGCGGATATATATTAATATTAGCCCCTGCTGCGGATACATACTAATATTATACCCTGCTGCCGATATACATAGAAATTATACCCTGCTGCCAACATATATTAATATTAGCCCCTACTGCCGATATATATTATTAGTCCCTGCAGCCAATATATATAAATATTAGCCCCTGCAGCCAATATTTATTGATAATAGGCCCTGCCGCCAATATATATTAATATTAGCCTCTGCTGCCGATAAATATAAATATTAGTCCCAGCTTCCGATATATATTAATATTAGCCCCTGCAGCCAATATATATTAATATTAAACCCTGCTGCCAATATATTTGCCACACTGACTGCAGATCAGGGGAAGACAGTTGAGAGGTCCTCTCCCCTGTAATCATCCCCAGAGTCCCTTTGTCCCCTCATTCACTAAACCACACCGCTCTTTTACTTACACCCTGTAGTTCAGGTATAGATCAAATAAACAACACATGGAAAGAGCACACGCAACTGAATGAGAAAAAAAACCTGTATTTGCAGGTATACATAAATAATGTATGGAAACATAGCAGAAACAGATCAACAGAATTTGACACGCTATTTGACATCCACACAACTATAAATCATTCTTTTTTATCACATTATTAAAATCCCAGAAATCAAAAAAGTTAAAAGGCCCAAATAAATTAAGGAGATTAGACATAATGGAAACTTCAACAAAACTTTTAGCCATTAATGCATCACAACCATCTTAGCGCTGCGACACCAAATGAACGCCTCATCACAGATAACACAATGCATGCAGCTGCATATAACTAAGCTGAGTAGCGCTTGGTCTGTGAAGGCCGTGAAACCAAAGGGGAATAGCGTCCTGTATAATGAAATCAAGAACTGAGTTTCTCAAACTCTGAACCAACATCTAACTTTTAATAATATATTCAGATTGAAATAAGAGTAAATAACACAAAACCTTTACTTTTCCTCTGATTTCTAGGCCTAGAAAGTTTTGTCCTCTGAAGTGACCACAAAATCTGGATAAATAAAAATTACAAAGTTCTATTTAACCCTCTAGAGCAAGTAAAGTGCCAGGAAACAGATGACCAAACTCATATCAGGACAGGCTCTGCCACACTGACACCCAAATACACACCCCAGGGCAGGCTCTGCTGCCACATGGACCCCCACATCAGGATGGGATAACCATATAAAATGCCTTCCACATTGCTTTGCTGTTTGTGTGTATTGACCCTTGTGTATTTGTGCCCCCCCAGCCACCCCCCTTTGTGCATTTTTGCAATACACCCTTGTGTATTGATTTATTTGATTCCCCCAGCCAGCCCCCCTCCCTTGTGTATTGATTTGATGCCCCCAGCCAGCCCCCCCTTGTGTATTGATTTATTTGATGCCCCCAGCCAGCCCCCTCCCTTGTGTATTGATTTGATGCCCCCAGCCAGCCCCCCCTTGTGTATTGATTTATTTGATGCCCCCAGCCAGCCCCCTCCCTTGTGTATTGATTTATTTGATGCCCCCAGCCAGCCCCCCCCTTGTGTATTGATGCACCAACCCCTTGTACTGGTTAATATAATGGCCCCCATACCCATGTGTATTACCCCCCCCCGTTTGTGTATTGATATATGCGACATCCTTCTAACCACCCTGATGTGTAATTATGTCCCCAGCCACCATCTTTTTGTATTATTTAATTTTCCCAATGCAGCCCCCCCCCTTGTTAATGTCCCTCCTTCTGTCACCTCCACTATTTATTTAAAATAAAATACTTTTTTTGCTGGCCTTCATTCCTCCACTGTAACACAGCAGACTGCTCTTCTCCCTCATGCTCTTCTCCCTGTCAGGCAGTGACAAGCAACTGTTCCGTAAGAGCCCGCCCCCTTCAAAGGGGCGGGACGAAGAGCCTCAGTCAGTGATCGGCATGCCTGCAATCCATTAAGCAGCCAGCGGAGGCGGTTTTACAACTGCTTTGAAACTGTCAGCCGCACCGGCTGCAATTAGAGCTTAGTATTCTGGGTCAATGGTATAGCGTTTCAATTGAGGGGGCACAGCATAATGTAGGGGGGGCCATGGCCCCCTCTGGCCCCCCCCTGGCGACGCCACTGCTCTCCATCCATCGGCTGCTCCATCCTTAGCAACGGCACTTTTACCTCTTTTGTAAAACCCCCTAACTCCCTATAGATTGTAAGCTCCTTTGAGCAGGGCCCTCCTCACCTGTTGTTTCTGTATGTGATATACTCATTGTGCAGCGCTACGGAATCTGCAGCGCTATATAAAACAATAAATAAATGTTTTGGCTACCTCTACCTATTAACCATTTAAATGTATTCTCCTACACACAGTCCCTTCTCACTTCACCTCATAAAAGAGCGCCAAAAGGCTTGTAATGGCGCCAAAATGTGATAAACAAATTAACGCATCTTAACAAAATTTCAGAGATTTTGCCATTCCCTATTGCTTGTTTCCTCGTTATCGGAGATTCATACGAATGCACGAAATTGGCTATTTTTGTTAAAAATAAATTTGGTACGAATCTGAAGGCACAATCCTAGATAATAGCAATATTTGGATACAGCGTCATTTCTTTACATTATTTCCGACATTCTTCCTATAGGGCTGGGAGAGAAACTAATATTTTAGCCTGTTTTAAATATATATGTTTGAGAATAGCAGTGATAAATGCCCCATCTGAGCTAATCATCGTGATACGTTTGTGCTCTTTTTACAGGCCTATCTTGCGCGGCCAAGTCTTTCAAATCTAATTACACAATAAAGAATCAGATTTTGACTAGAAGCACGGTGGGCAGTTCTACAAAAGATTAAAACGGCTTTGATCCGGGCCAATACATTGTTGGCTCTTGAATTATCAAATAATAAAAGGATAAAAATCTTTCATTTTGTGAGCTACTCTATCTGATGTTGTAAGTAATATTTGCAGGTCATAAAAATGTGGAATTCGCAAGTAGTTTTTCTTTACTGTCGGTATTTCGTTTTCTCTTCAAGAACTCGAATTAATGGGATCATTTTCAGTGCTTACTTTTTTTTCTGTGAAGGGCATATTCTTTTTTTTTTCTTTTACATTTCCTTATCATTTTAATAATATTTCAAATATCCATTGTTTATGAAAAGCAAGTGATGGAGTCATAATAATATTTACTCCTATAAAGAAGCTTAAATTCATTATGAACTCCTTTAAATAAATATTTTTCCGTTGTTTATGGATTCATCAGAAGCCCCCCCATGCATTTCCCTGCCGTCCAGGTTCTTGGCTTGCATGACATGCATTTCGTTGACATGTCCTCTCATTGAATCTGTTGGTTCTTGTTAGACCTCTTGTGCTAACGCAGGCTAAGGCCATAGTAGGCCTAGGGGGGATTGTGCTAAATCCCTCCATGTATTTGCAAGTGAGTTTGCACTGGATTAAAATGCATATATATGTTAAAATTTACCTCCATTGTCGCAGGGTTGTCCCACGAAGTTCTCTGTCCGCTTATCCAACGGCAGGGACATCATCCATCATCTCCAGTTCTCCACCGCATCCCCAGCAGTGTGGTAGGCTTCGGTGAAGGCCTACCAGGGAAGCGCAACCACATAAATACGCAACATCGCATATGACGTCAGCTGTTCTTGTTTGACCCTTATGACCTCTGTTGGCCTCGTTTTCCAGAATTTCTGCCTTTGTTGGTGTAATATTGCTGTTTAGCTCCTAAATTATTTTGATGTTGTATTACTGACCTGGCTTGCTTTTTGACCCGTCTCCTACTCCTACAATTCGGCACTATGTTCTGGTATTGGTTTTGACCCGGCGTGACCCTCAGCTACTGGAGTCTCTCTGATTTGGTGCACCCCTTAGCTGATTCCAGCCTTCCGGCACTGTCTTCCTATCACAACTGGTCCTTGTATGTGGCCCTTCAAAGCTTTTCATATAAATGGAGCGTGAATACCGCTCTATATCATTCTCAGTGTCCCATCCAACGTTAGAGTAAATTTTGGGACTTGTCTTCTACTCTTTACGATTAAGGCTATGAAACTAGGAAACTCTTTTGGGGATCCCATCATTAAAAGAAAAGAAACTCTATGCTTACGTCTTTCATGGCGCCCTAGACTGTCAAACGCCGCGAATAAGGTGTAGTTCCTTATCACATCTGATAACAAATGTAGACTTTTGGAAAGCACGCAAGGATCATAGATTTCTTATTTACATAGTTTATATACTTTCTATATGAAAGTATGAAACTGACAAGGTTTAATGTAATGGTAGCTTTGCATACCATCGATAAACTAGTGCTACTCCTTAGATTACTTGGAGAGAAAGTCTTTTAACATGCTTGAAGAGCTATGAAATGAATTTCATTTCCTTCTCATTTGCTTTGCCTCTGAAAGGTTTCATGCAAGATATGTGACCAACTATTATTGTACTAATCCATCCATGACAGGGCTCAATTTTCTCTGAAAATTTACTTCTGAATAGGCTTGAGAAAGATTTGAAAGCTTGAAATTAAAGTACACCGAACAGAAAAGTCGCTGAGCTGTGTGGACAACTGTCTTTCAAAAAAAAATATTTTCAACAAAATGTAAATTAGATTTGGAGATCTTTAAAAAAAAAAAAGTATATGGGGACAGTTTAAGAGTTTGATGGCTGTTTTATAAATAGAATTTCTGGATAAAACACACAAAAAATGTTAAATGTATGTGATTATCAGGTCCAGACTGGTCTTCTGGCACATCGGGCAAATGTCTGGTGGGACCCTGTCCAACCGCACCTCACAGTCACACCTCCATGCAACATCTTCCAGCTTTCCATCATTCAAGATCAAGGATTCGACTGAAAGCACTGAGTAGTGGCCTTATGGTTGAAACAAATATCTTTAGTATTCGTGAAGAAAACTGTTGATAATAGAAAAGAACACTTTTTGACAGGTTTTAGACATTTCTGAATTTATAATTTGCTTGTTACATCTTCTATTGCTTATGTAGTTATCATACCTGTGAATTGTCCGGGTTTCACCCTGAGCCTCCGGGTCAATTTCTCTTTTCTTCAGGCTAGAGAGTAGTATTTCACCAAGTCCATGTCCCACCCACTTTCTGTCTACTCTAACCCACCAAGAGGCTACTTGGAGCTAGTTCTGCCAATATGCTCAGCTAGTCCTAACCCTCTACTCCCGCACAAGGAGCAACGTTCTAGAATTGAGAAGGTCCCAGGTATTATAACTATTATCAAACATATCCATGTCTTCCCAAGTGTCCCTGTTTAGTTTGGTCTGCTCCTCTTTGGACACAAATCCCTCCGATGCCATCTTCTTTCCTTTTTTACTGGGAGCTAAGAAGTTTTGCTGGTTATGAGGGTATCACAGTGTTCTATAACCCTAAAAGTCACAATAATGTCTGTAGAAACAACAGGTAATGCATTTGCAGATTAAAATGTATTAAATACATTTTTGAATTGCAAGTGAAATTCACCCTAATTGATAGTCATGTAGTTAATGAACTGCCTCCCAAGCGGCTTATAAGCTTACTAGTTAAAAGCCAGAGTGTTACTAGGTGTGCAGGAATTGTGAATAATAGAATGCATAACATCATTATTTGTTGTTATAACACAAGGCGAAATAAAATATTTTCCTGCGTAATTTAATAAATGGTGCATTGACATTAATGCTATACTACACGGCTTCTTTGGTTCTTAACACGCATGTAAGTGTGTGCAATAATACGGTTGATCTGCTTAACACCTACATGTAAAGGTTCATTACTCATGCTTTCAGTTTGCATTAACACAAACCATACAGGCAGAGACACAATAGCCAGCAGAGGAGAGATGGTGCCGTAAAGAACAGGCTTCACATGGGATATATAAGCTGTATAACGCAGATCTATACCATTGCGTCAGAAAATGTATAAGGGACATGGTAAGCATAAAGCATGCGAGCCAAGCTCTCTCAACCTAACGTATCGGTTTGTCTTAGTCTGTCAGTTCTAGTCTTGTCATATCCCTTGAATATATGTATCATGAGAAGCGCTGCATAAATTGTTGGTGCTATATAAATAAATAATAATAGTAATGTGTTTATTGAAATCACTAATAGCTTGTGCTGGTTGTCAGTAGAATTGTTTGAGATATTTAGTTTGAAGGTTCATCTCATCGAAGTGTATCTTTGTGTCTCTATCTACTTCCTGTCCGTTACAGAGGTTTCCTCAACCAATCAACAACAATCAGCAACTTAACACAAGGGGAGAGATAGCTTCATAGGAAGAAAATCTTTCCCCATTATGGGGCCCTAGAGTACTGTATAACCCCTTAATGACAAAGCCTGTACATGGACGGGCTCAAAATGCATTGTTTTCAATGGGTTTTGGGACCGCCTATTGTCCTAAAGGGGTTTAATGAACGATTTTGTAAAAGTGACTTCTACTCCTCCTATGGCTGTCGCTACAGTGGGTTCCTCACAGTCCAAGATTACTCTACACCCAGGAGTTTCGGCGCACACATACATACATACATAGCAACCGCCATATTTGTTGTCCATCTGATGTGCAGTTGCAAAAATGTATTATTACATGTTACTTATAAATCTATTAAGAGCAGATGTCATAGTTTTATTACAAAAAGCATTGAAGACTAACAACTACCTTAAATATACAAAATAAATAATAGCATTAATACTTGTTAATATAACAATTATGATAAACAGCCCCGTTCCATATATTGAAATTTCTTCCAAACTCTCCGGCAATTCCCGCATAAAGAAACTTGACATTAATTAATATGGGCGAACGTACAAAAGAACAGATGACATTAAAAGAGAAATACGATATTCATTTTAAAATAGATGTGTTTAAGTTTTGCCATAAAAGTTAAGTGGGTTTTGTCCACATTATCAAAACCCAAGTTCTGTCTTCCATCTAATGTTAGTTCAGCTGTAAAGGTTTGGCCAGTGTTGGTTCGGTACTGGAACCACTTATCGATCAATAGATTGCACCCTATGATCAGGAACAACATGCCTATTAAGGCGATAGTGCCCATGACAGGGACAATTTGTGCAATTAGGAAGCAAGAAGTCTCACTAATGTCACTGGCGGTCCCGCTGACATCGGTCGGGGGGAGTGGGGTATGTCAGAACGTCGTTCCCGGGGCCCAGAGTTTTCTGGAGGCCACCCAGGGTACTCAAGCGTATATGTAAACTGTCCAATCAAATTGAAGAGGACGCTGCCATAGACAGACACATTAGTTGATCTTGGGCCGCATTTTTTCGGGGGTTCAGAAAGAATGATCCAGCTCCTTTTGAGATATTTTGCTTTGCGGTCATCAGAACCAATTAAAAGGGAAATATTTTACGAAGGAGAACTTCCCAGCTCCTCGCGCCGAGAGTCTGATTTTACCTATTGTTGTGTTTTCTGTCTTTCCACTATATATCTATGCTCGTTATCGTCGTAACTGGCAGAGTATTACAGGAAAATGGTTTCTTTTTTAACTTGGAAATGAAACATCTGCTGAAGCAATTTAATTTCTAGTAGAAAAGAACAGCCATGGATGCTTGAAAGAATAGAAATTGTTTGGAAATGGGCATGTGGATTCGACATCACATAACAAATTACTGTGGCTATAATGAAGTCATTGGCCCTCTAATGCAATACTAAATTGGAATGAAAGTTTGGGGGACATTACCGTTACTTTTTTGGTTTTGTTGTTACAGAATAAAAAGAATGAGTAATAAATAACCGTACACTAGGAAAAATGTTTCGGAAATTCATTTTCTTTCTATAAATAATATTGCGATTGTACAGACAGCAACGTATTCTGGCCTAGGCTGACAAGGCCCAGGGAGCATCAGTTCCCCGCTGCAAAACCGGGGATGGGGGGGTCTCCCTTTTGGGCAATTAGGACCCCTGGTGTGCCGCTGCTCAATGGGCCGGTTACAAGGGAGATCTTTGATCGCTCCAAACTGCCCATTTACACCATGGAGGCTGTTTGTGCCTTTAAGTCACAGAGCACCAGGATGTATGACATCATACCCCAGCCCTCCGTAGTGAAGACGATGCTCGCAGAGGGAGCAGAGCAGTTAGGGGAGCTGTCCACCCCTAGGGCAACACCCAAGTAACAGGACATAGGTCCCTCTGTTAGGAGTTTCTTAACCAATTAAAGACAGTTGTCAGCTATGAACATACACATTTTTATATGGCACTGAAATTATTTGCTGTGTGATCCCTTGGAGCATTTATTGTAAAAATGTATATTTTTCTAAAATTTAATATTATTTTGCAAAAAAAAATGCCCATGTTCGCTAATTGTAAAAAAAAAATTAGTGATTTGTAACAGCATGGGTCAATATTGATAAAATGAAAGAGAGGCTCTAAATCCTGATGTGCTTCCAAATTTGTCCAGAACTTACTCAATAGATAAAAAAGGGGAAAAAAAAAGCGTTTGCAAAATCACATTCGTCGTTTTAGTACAGGCTATAAAAATGTCTCTAAGAGAACACTAAAGTTTGTACACTTTATATTACAAACCAAGAACATGATTTAAGCAGGCAAGAAAGTCGATACGGAACAAGAAAGAGCAAGTTTTTACTCCGGTAAAGAAACATAAGGAACTTTACCTTCATTTTATAGACGGGGGGGAAAAAATGTGTTTTAAGTATTATATGAATATTTGTAAATGTAGAAAGCTGAAAAATCGACATACATTTTTCATGACTAGTTATAACTTCTCGGGAAATGTATGGTGATTATATGCAGAAACATTCTAGAATATTGATGTCTGGACCTTTAGTGTTAAGGCCAATATAAAATAACTAGTATTTTTTCGGGCACAATGAGGGCCTCGCGAAAGGTTTTAATGTTACATGTGGCCCACGGGGCTTTATTTAGACACCAATGAACTCCAGGACTCAAACGAGGAAAGATCTTTTCACACATGCCTGTATATATATCAAGAAGTTGCGTGGTCAGTCAAGGGCTATCTCGTTTGATGAGACACCGTTGAATGCAAACTAACTCTCAGAAAATAAGGAGAACTTGCATGTCCTCTCCTGAAAACTGCAGAAATTATGTCTTCCCAGCTATTACCATTATTAAATAAAATGAGCTGGGGTCCTCAGGATCGCCCTTCGACCAAGTGAGAAGGGTTGATGATTGCTCCCTCTTTCTCCCATACCATATGGATTGGGGCAGGAGTAATAAAATAAAACAGGGGTAGGGTACATTTCTCTATATTTACCCCCCCCCCTCATTTCCAATTCATTTCCAAGCTCGGGGGGAGTATTAGGTACAACAAAACACTATCTGTCTGTAGCAGTCCCTATTGATGACCTAAGCCTCCCCCTACATCTATTCCTGCCCAGTGATATGGAGGTGGTTATGTTTAATTTTTTTTTAAATCAAAGAAAAAAAACACCTATCTAAGGATTACCTATGATATGCAACCTTACCTATGATAGCAAAGGAACTATCAATAAAATTAGGGGGGGGAAATGCCAAGAATGAAAAAAAGTCCATATTCAGCCAATGATAATAAAATGAAAGATGGGTGCTGGCTGTAGGAGAGTATATATGTCTACTTCTGTGCACTAGTGGCCCCCAGTGTTAGGATGCAGTACTGCATCTTTCATAGAGTTGAGTGGTCATCTTTTTAAGTCTATCGGGCTATTCAAATAAACACAGTGGGGACCTTAGTGCACAGGGGTATATCCACACCCTTCTCTACAGATAGCTCAATAATTAAAATTAAACTAAAGCAATCACCCTGTTTGAGTTTACATTTAATGGGAGCAGCGGTATTTTATCATTTGCATTGCTTTAAGTATTGCAAAATAAGCCTTTCCAACCATCGCTGCCTAACCTAAGAGGGTAAAACCTCATCAAGTTTTTCTTGCAGGAAGTGCTGAACTTCATACCTGGGAACTTTGCCTGGTTACACGCCATTCCCACCACTGAGGTTAACCCCCTCCTCCCCATTGCAACCATGCAGTCATCCCAGGGAAGTTTCCAGGTAGGCTGAGCTGCCCCTGTATAATGCATCATTAAAGCAGGGAGATGTCTCAAAACTCATTTTTATTTATTGTTTTATATAGCTCTATCAGATTCTGCAGCGATGTACAAGAGTACAAGAGGGGTCATAACAAAACTAGAAAGTTGGAGCTTAGATGTTTTCCTTAACCGTGAGGGTGGTAGACACACTCAACAGGCTCCCAGCAGACGTGGTAGAGGCTAATACAGTGATTAGAACATGCATGGGATAGGCATACGGCTCCTGAATCTAAGACAAGACCAATGACTGACTAAGGTTTGAGTCTTTACAGCGGGAGAAACTGGGAGAGTAGACGGGGGCTGAATGTGTACAGTGAAGCTGCAAGCTACTGCATTGATGAATACACCATTAAGAAATAAATTAAGATAGAAAAGAGAGATTAAGTGAGAGAAATATTCATGAACGCCCCTTATGGAAACATCACATGTAGCAATCAACGAGACATCCAAACATTATCTTTCCTCCTTTGTTTTCATTATCGAAAAAGTAAAGTCACCTCCAAATAAAAGCCTTTTTGACTTTTAAAGCGTTCCTAATTCATATCAACCAACTGCTAAATTTGATTGTAGTTCACAATGGATTTCTAATGCCATATTATCATTCTCATTTTGCTTTATGCTTTAATACTGTCAAAAGGAAAGACTGATAGTGTATGTAATTTAATCACTGCCTCTTTATGACTCCGACTTCATAGCTTTCCTCTCCCGGTAATAATTGGCCAAATTTATTTTTAAAAGCCATCGCAAGCTCTACTATTCCTTGTAAATATTGCTCATTGCGATTTTGACATGTCTGAAGTCATTTCATGGTGTCTGGAATTATACTTTGATTGCTTTTACTACACAAAGAGTTCTATTATAATTATTTTATAATTGTTTATAAGCCGTACAAACTTAAAGCCGAAGAATATGTTTCTCGGAGGAAAAATAATTTTCTTTTTTTTTTTTTTTTCTTTTTTTAGTAAAACAACTTAAATTGATAAATATTATATAAACAAATATACCAAATGATTGCTCATTTCCATTTAATTCAACATTGAAAAGTATTTTTTTTTTTTTTTTTACTGAAAAGGTCTTCTAGCCAAAGGCGCAGGGGCTACTAAAATGAGAAATTGTTATTAATACCTAAGTGTTACTGTCTAGTTACCAATAACAAAAGTAAAGGTGATGGAAAACCCTTCCTTTAAAATTAAGGGGATAGTTTAAGCATTATTAAACACCCATCTACATCCACTCATTTTCCCTCAGAAATCTTGTGGTGCTGCCACAACCATAAAGGATTCTGGGTAGGGGCATGCAAATACAGTCTACAATGATCAGCTTTCACCTCTATATGAACTTTATACATGTATCCCTGCAGAATAAATGTCAGCTGTACCACAACCTTTAAGCAAAACTCAGAGAATATGTGGATTGGTCACATCATCGCTCTGTTTTGTCTTTAATGGGACTCACCAGCGTGAGGCTTAATGGTTAAACCTTGGAGAAGCACAAGAAATACCAATAACTAAAGTTATGGTGTAGTAAAGGTGATGGAAACCCCTTCCACTTAAAGTTAAGGAGATAGGTGCAGCATTAATAAACACTCATCTACAGCCACCAGACAAGGGATTCTAGGTAGGCACATGCAGATAAAGTCAACAACGCTCACCTTCCACCTCTATACCTACTTTATATGCAGAACCCTTTAGTCAAAACTCAGAGAAGAGTGCATGTGCCTGAACAGCAACCTGCTTCATCCTTAACAGGGCTCATTGGCTTGAGGTATCAGACTTAAAGCTTGAAGAAACCTAACGAATAGTGAAGTAAAGGTGATAGAAATCCCTTCCGCTTACAGTTAAGGAGATAGTTGCAACATTAATAAACACTCAACTAGCTCCAACAGACAAGGGATTCTGGGTAGGCACATGCAGATAAGTTCAACAACACTCACCTTTCAACTCTATACCTACTTTATACGTGGACCCCTTTAGATAAAACTCAGAGAATAGTGCATTTGCCTGAACAGCAACCTGCATCATCCTTAACAGGTATCAGACTTAATACTTAGACCGTCCGTCATCCTGCGTCATCCTTAACAGGGCTCATGGGCTTGAGGTATCAGACTTAATACTTAGATAATTCCAAAGAATGGTGAAGTAAAGGTGATGGAAATCCCTTCCACCTAAAGTTAAGGAGATAGTTGCAGCATTAATAAACACTCATCTACATTCACCAGACAAGGAATTCTGGGTAGGCACATACAGATAAGGTCAACAACACTCACCTTTCACCTCTATACCTACTTTATATGCATATCCCTTTAGTCAAAACTCAGAGAAGAGTGCATATGGCTGAACAACAACCTGCTTCATCCTTAACAGGGCTCATGGGCTTGATGTATCAGACTTAATGCTTGGAAAAACTACCGGCATAGTGAAGTAAAGGTGATGGAAAACCCTTCCACTTAAAGTTAAGGAGATAGGTGCAGCATTAATACATACTCATCTACATCCACCAGACAAGGGATTCTGGGTAGGCACATGCAGATAAGGTCAACAACACTGACCTTTCACCTCTAAGCCTACTTTGTATGCAGATCCATTTAGACAAAACTCAGAGAAGAGCGCATATGCCTGAAAAGCAACCTGCTTCATCCTTAACTAGGCTGATCAGCTTGAGGTATCAGACTTAACACTTGGAGATACCAAACAAAAAATTTGGTCAAGTAATGGTGATGGAAATCCCTTCCACTTAAAGTTAAGGAGATAGGTGCAGCATTAATAAACACTCATCTACAGCCACCAGACAAGGGATTCTAGGTAGGCACATGCAGATAACATCAACAACACTCACCTTTCACCTCTATACCTACTTTATACGCGGACCCCTTTGGGCAAAACTCAGAAAAGAGTGCGTGTGCCTGAACAGCAACCTGCTTCGTCCGTAACACGGCTCGTTGGCTCGAGGTGTAAAACTTAAATCTTGAAGAAACCCAAAGAATAGTGAAGTAAAGGCGATAGAAAATCCTTCAACTTTAAGTTAAGGAGATAGTTGCAACATTAAGAAACACTCATCTACCTCCAACAGATAAGGGAGTCTAGGTAAGCACATGCAAATAAGGTCAACAACACTCACCTTTCACCTCCGTACCTACTTTACGCAGATGCCTTTACACCAAACTCGGAGATGAGCGCATGTGCCTGAACAGCAACTTGCTTCATCCTTAACAAACCTCATCAGCTTGATGTATCAGGCTTAACGTTTGGAGATACCCCAAAAAAATTGGTGAAGTAAAGGTGATGGAAATCCCTTCCACTTAAAATTAAGGAGATAGTTGCAGCATTAATAAACAGTCATCTGCATCCACCAGACAAGGAACTCTGGGTAGGCACATGCAGATAAGGTCAACAACACCCACCTTAATCCATGGATCCATTTAGACAAAACTCAGAGAAGAGTCCGTGTGCCTGAACAGCAACCTGCTTCATCCTTAACAGGGCTGATTAGCTCGAGGCATAAAACTTAAAGCTTTGAGAGCCCAAAAGAATGGTGAAGTAAAGGTGATGGAAATCCCTTCCACTTAAATTTAAGGAGATAGTTGCAGCATTAATAAACACTCATCTGCATCCACCAGACAAGGAATTCTGGGTAGGCACATGCAGATAAGGTCAACAACACTCACCTTTTGACTCTATACCTACTTTATACACGGATCCCTTTACACAAAACTCAGAAAAGAGTGCATCCACCTGAACAACAACCTGCTTCATTCATAACAGAGCTCATCAGCTTGATGTATCAGACTTAACCCTTGGAGAAATCCAAAGCATGGTGAAGTAAAGATGATGGAAATCCCTTCAACTTAAAGTTGTCATCTACACCCACCAGACAAGGGATTCTGGGTAGGCACATGCAGATAAGGTCAAAAACACTCGCCTTTCACCTCAATACCTACTTTGTACACGAACCCCTTTAGACAAAACTCAAAAAAGAGTGCGTGTGCCTGAACAGCAACCTGCTTCATCCTTAACAAGGCTCATTGGCTCAAGGTGTAAGAGTTAAAGCTAGAATAAACCCAAAGCATAGCGAAGTACAGTTGATAGAAAACCCTTCAACTTTAAGTTAAGGAGATAGTTGCAACATTAATAAACACTCATCTACCTCCAACAGACACAGGATTCTGGGTAGGCACATGCAGACAAGGTGAACAACACTCACCTTTCACCTCTATACCTACTTTCTACGTGGACCCCTTTAGATAAAACTCAGAGAAGAGCGCATGCGCCTGAACAGCAACCTGCTTCATCCTTAACAGGGCTCATCAGCTCGAGGCGTAAGACTTAAAGCTTCGGAAAACCAAAACAATGGTGAAGTAAAGGTGATGGAAATCCCTTCCACCTAAAGTTAAGGGGATAGGTGCAGCATCAATAAACACTCAACTAGCTCCAACAGACAAGGGATTCTGGGTAGGCAGATGAAGATAGGGTCAACAACAACCACCTTTCACCTCTATACCTACTTTATATGCAGATCCCTTTAGTGAAAACTCAGAGAAGAGTGCATGTGCCTGAACAGCAACCTGCTTCATCCTTAACAGGGCTCATTGGCTTGAGGCATCAGACTTAATGCTAGGAGAATACCAAAGAATGGTGAAGTAAATGTGATAGGTGCAGCATTAATAAACACTCATCTACATCCACCAGACAAGGGATTCTGGGTAGACACATGCAGATAAGGTCGACAAGACTCACCTTTCACCTCTATACCTACTTTATACGTGGATCTCTTTACACAAAACTCAGAGAAGAGTGCATGTGCCTGAACAAAAACCTGCTTCAACATTAACAAGGATCATTGGATCAAGGTGTAAGACTTAAAGCTTGAAGAAACCCAAAGAATAGTGACGTAAAGGTGATAGAAAACCCTTCCGCTTAAAGTTAAGGAGATAGTTGCAGCATTATAAACACTCATCTACATCCACCAGACAAGGGATTCTGGGTAGGCACATGCAAATAAGGTCAACAACACTCACATTTTAACTCTACATTTACCGTATATGCCGATCCCTTTACACAAAACTCAGAGAAGAGTGCATGTGCCTGAACAGCACCCTGCTTCATCCTTAACAGGGCTCATTAACTCGAGGCGTAAGACTTAAAGCTTCGAGAGACTGAAACAATGGTGAAGTAAAGGTGATGGAAATCCCACCCACGTAAAGTTAAGGGGATAGGTGCAGCATTAATAAACACTCATCTACATCCACCAGACAAGGGATTCTGGGTACCAACATACAAATAAGGTCAACAACATTCCCCTTTCACCTCTATACCTACTTTATACATGGATCCATTTAGACAAAACTCAGAGAAGAACCCATGTGCCTGAACAGCACCCTGCTTCATCCTTAACCGGGCTCATTAGCTCAAGGCGTAAAACTTAAAGCTTCAAGAAACCGACACAATGGTGAAGTAAAGGTGATGGAAATCCCACCCACGTAAAGTTAAGGAGATAGTTGCAGCATTAATAAACACTCATCTGCATCCACCAGACAAGGAATTCTGGGTAGGCACATGCAGATAAGGTCAACAACACTCACCTTTCAACTCTATACCTACTTTATACACGGATCCCTTTACACAAAACTCAGAGAAGAGTGTATGCACCTGAAAACCAACCTGCTTCATTCATAACAGAGCTCATCAGCTCGAGGTATCAGACTTCATGCTTGGAAAAACCCAAAGCATGGTGAAGTAAAGGTGATGGAAATCCCTTCAACTTAAAGTTAAGGAGATAGGTGCAGCATTAATAAACACTCATCTACATCCACCAGACAAGAACTCCAGGTAGGCACATGCAGATAAGGCCAACAACACTCACCTTTCACCTCTGTACCTACTTTATACACAGACCCCTTTAAACAAAACTCAAAGAGCACGTGTGCCTGAACAAGCTGCTTCATCCTTATCAAGGCTCATTGGATCAAGGCACAAGACTTAAAGCTTAAAGAAACCCAAAGAATCGTTAAGTAAAGGTGATGGAAAACCCTTCCGCTTAAAGTTAATGAGATAGTTACAGCATTAATAAACACTCATCTACATCCACCAGACAAGGGGTTCTGGGTAGGCACATGCAAATAAGGTCAACAACACACATTTTAACTCTACATTTACTGCATATGCCGATCCCTTTAGACAAAACTCGGAGAAGAGTGCATGTGCCTGAACAGCACCCTGCTTCATCCTTAATTTTTTTTTTTCCCCCTCTTTTTTGGAGCCCGAGGTGCGTGCTCCTGGGTGCCGCGTCCATGCTTGTGAAGGCAGCGGAAGCCTGACAACTGTTCTGGATCTCCTTGTGGGGAGAAACCAGACTAGGTTCCTTCCCTCCCCCATGGGGGGGCCGGATCTTCGAGTCCAACCCCGAAGGATTGGACCCCTTTGAACTTCGGGTCAATCCCCAAAAGGAAACACCCCTTTATGGATAGAGGGAAGGGCCATAAGGTGTCAGACTTTAAGGCTGGAAAAACACAAGTAATAGTGAAGTAAAGGTTAAGGAGCAGCATTAATAAACACTCATCTACATCCACCAGACAAGCCAGAAACCTTGGGGTGCTGCCACAACCACACGGGAGTCTAGGTAGGCAGATGCAAACGAGGTCAACAATGCTCACCTTTCACCTCTATATCTACTTTATATGCGGACCCCTTTAGACAAAACTCAGAGAGAAGAGTGCATGTGCCTGAACAGCACCCTGCTTCATTCTTAACAGGACCCATCGGCTTGAGGTGTCAGACTTAAAGCTTGGAGAAACAGAAGGTAGATACTGGGTAGGTACATGCAAATAAGGTCAACAATGGTCACCTTTCACCGCTATAATTTATACAGGGATGCCTTTAGAGTAAAGATCAGCTGTACCCAACAGCTTGTAGCCAAAACTCAGGCATGATCAGCACTCTTTTTCATCTGTGCCAAACCTCATCAGTGTGAGGGTAAGTATTTGAGGCTTAAAGACAGTTATAGTGAAGTAAAGGTGATGGAAAACCCTGAACAGGAGATAGTAGTAGCATTATTAAACATTCTTCTACATCCACTAGACATGCCATAAATCTTGTGATGCTGCCACAGCCACAAGGCATGCAAATAAGGTCAACAATGATCACCTTTCACCTCTATACCTACTTTATACATGGATCCCTTGGGAATAAACTTCGGCTGTACCTCACAGCACTGGATTGGGATGCTTCCAGGAAAACCGCAATGCCGGGCAAATGAACCTACCACGTACATGTACGTGGATTGTCATTAAGGGGTTAATGGGACTCTTCCGCATGAGGGATTCTGCGTAGGCGCATGCAAATAAGGTCAACAATGATCACCTTTCGCCTCTATATCCACTTTATACATGGATCCTTCGAGACTTAATATCCGCTGTACCAATAGAGTTGCTCTTACGGATCTTCAATGTTAATGCATTTTAGTCGATATTAAGGCAAAACCATAGTCTGGAACAAATATCTCCCAAACAATTACACCGATCTGAAAAGTAAAGATTACAAGATATTAATTTAATTAGGGTAAACACTGCGATGGTGACAGTTCCCCTTTAAGCCGTGCTATTTGCTTAGGCTACATGTTTTAAAAAAAATCAAAAAAAAAATCCAGAAATACTATTTATATACGATTTATGCGATGAATCACAATACATACAAGCACTATATATCCCATAGCGTATATATAATATTAATTAAACCTACAAAATATTTTTACACGTCTATAATCTATGCAAGAAAACATCTATAGTCAGCAATGAAATATCAGAAAAAAAATACTAGCACAATATGCAGAGGAAATGCTGAAAATTGTATTTATTTGGTCAACTGACTCCATAATTTTATTTAATTTATTTGAAATTAGTCAAGTGCAGTGTTGGAAAAGCATGCTAAATTGAAGTTAAATAGTTTTTGGGACATGTAATTGTCTGATCATTTCTACATAGGCGAGATTATAAAAAAAATATAATTTAAATGTTATGCCGACAATTTTGTTTAGTTTAGCGTCCTTCATGAATTCAAGAATCCAATTTTTAGCCTTCATTAACATTAGAATTCAGATTACGCTATAAAATTGCCTTCGTTCCCGCTTATCGAAAACATACTAACTAGTTTAACTTTATGAAACCCTTCAGGAAATGCAACAAAAGGTATATTAAAGCAGTTCTGTCCCATTTCTCTAATATCACATTTTGCATTTCAATACACTAAACAGACATTCATAGTAATATTTAGGGAATAAGATAAGCAATATTCGGCCCCCGTCTAGTCTTCCTGTTTCTCCTGCTGTAAAGACTCAAACCTTAATCAGTCGTTGGTCTCGTCTTAGATCCAGGAGCCGTCTGTCTATCCCATGCATGTTTAACTCCCCTCGCTTTATTACCCTCTACCACTTCTGCAGGGATGCTTTTCCATTTATCTACCACCCTCAGTAAAGTAAAACTCCCTTACATCTAATATCATATGTATTAGAAGTTCACCTTCTGAATGTACCATGAGGGAAGCCATCTTAACGCCCTGTTCTGAGGATCTGCGTGATTATTTCTGAAAAAAAATCATATTTGGGAAATTAACAAGTCCTTTTCAAGGAGGAAGGAACAATCAACTCTACAATTGACCCTTGACGATCTTTATCATACGGAAACACACTGAGGTCTATTCACTAAAGAGAGAGTTTGCAGAAGAGTTGTTTCCTCCTTGACATCATGTAGGTCCATCCCCCAATAAGCTTCTTTTGCAAGAAGAGCTTGGTTGGCCCTGTTGAATGTATAGTTAAACCAGTGAGATTTCTTCATCCATTGAATTATTTCTGAAAATGAAGATATACGCAATTAGGGAACATAAAGCCCGGCATGCACTGATTTTAAGTCCATACCATATATGCATCTGAAAAGGTTAAAGGGAAACATCTATGGAGGTTGTTGCCACACAAGAAGCTCATTGTAGCTAATTTGGTATAGCCGGTAGTATATTTTCATGTACGCTGATGCTTTAATGTCTCTATACCCTTGTGTTGAATGTATATATTTGTTTAGTATTTACTGCTTCTAATCTACTGTATAGCAAGGTTCTTAAAAAGACCGGTCTAATGTCCATTCCTGGGAAGTATCTGGCTCCAGATACACGAAGCTCACCCTTGATGTTTGTAGGAGGTCCCGTTGGCATCAGTGGGTGGTCCCGCTGACTTTGCAGGTGGTCCGGCTGATGTCGATGGGCGGTCCCGCTGAAAGGGGAAATGGGTGGGGAGTGGGGCATGCCGCAACGCCGCTCCTGTGACCTGGATGTTCCCTGTAGTTCCCAGAGAGTTCCTAGGTTTGCTAATTTCCCATTCAACAAAAAACGCTTATTAAAGGACTTTTATATTATTTTCCCGCAAAAAAATATATAAAATAAATTAAATCAACCTTGCCCTCCCTTTATATTTAGGCTGGATAGAGAGAGATCCATGATCTCCTCAATTGACCCTGCTCCTCCAGCGAGGCAGTCCAGTCCACTTCTGGAGAGAGCTGGCAGGCAGACACCTTGCCGACCTCTGCCCCCTGATACACTGTATAAGTGTGGGGAGCGCGAGGGGCATCCTTACTGGCGTGTTGTCTCCTTCTTTGTCACTTGTTTAGTTAGAATCATTCTGCGGTGTTGCTGGATTTTACCCCGACAACCAGAGCGGCTGCCTGTTTGTTGCTGTCTTAGAGTGCGAGGAAGGTGACAACGATGGCCACCGACCTCCCCGTCTGCCTTGTCCCCCATACAGCGTACACTTAAGATGCCGATATTCTGCGAACCCTTGGAAGAAGTTGTTTTCTATTGATTTTGGTTTCATTTTTTAAAAAGTTTTTTAAACTCCCCCATGGCTATTTGCGATTGTAGACAGGGAGATGGATAGCGACACATGCATTTCCCACCGCCATTAACACCAATTAAAATCTTAGACGGGTCGTTCAATCAAGCCCGGGGAGAGATCTCCCCTTCCAGATTAATGTTACATCATGCCTTATCGTTATTAATACGGAATAACACAATGACCAGCCATTTTTAATACTGTCTTCTATGGAGGCCCTCAGCGTTCATGAAGTGCTCTGTACAAAATAAAAAGTGATAAAATATTAAATGAAAATAAATTAAAATAAGGAATGTTACACGGACCGCCACGGCTAGAACCGCCATCAATTCATTTTTGAAGACGTTTTTCTATAATATTTCTTGGCTTTTTTTTCTTCTTCTGTGATTGGACGACACGGTTTTTATTTACACGGGTTTGAATTAATTAAAGTAATGTTAACCCAACAGAGAAAATAAGTAACGCACACAACCTAACGACACTAAACAACATCAGCAGAAAGACCAGCCAAGATAATTGCACATAAATTGTGATCTAAAGATTTATCCGGCAATCTGACACTTATTTGCAAACTCAGTGAGAACAATTAATTGAAGATAATTGGTACAAGGGAATATATGATACTAATTACTAAATGTGCACATCTCAAGCAAACGATAATTGCGCTGACAGTTATTGAACTGAAGTACAAAGTTTAAGAATGCGAAAATATGAAAATGCAATTAATGGTTTGAATCAAATATCTGGGGTTTTTTTTTTCTGCTAATATTTGGAAATGTGTAATTTGTGTTGCTTAAGAGCAAATATGTAGATTAAAGAAAAAAAAAACTCCTGTTTTCTGTTATTTTAATTGTATATTTAAGAGTACGTGAAATATTTATTCCTTTGGGGTGGAAAGGATCGGAATGAGATGAGTGCAGAGTATATCGGAGACAGGGCTGTTCTGAGTTAACGGACGGGATTCTACAGGCCTGTCTAAACCTGAACTGGTTTTGCTGTTCAGAAACCGGATCCTTGTGGGCTTAGACGTAACCTAAGGAAGTTTTATTTCACTGAGAGGTTAGTAGATAAAAGGAAGAGCCTCCCAGCAGAAGTGGTAGAGACTAATACAGTTAAGGAAACTTTACAAAATCACAGAGTAGGCATATGGCTCCTGAATCTAAGACGGTTAACACACTGTTAAAATGAACTACTAGCATTCGGCACATACGCAGATGAGTCTAAATACACTTTAACCCTAATTACTGGCATCTCATTGCCTGATGAAATGTAATATATGAGCTTTCTAATACAATAGAGAATAGTGAAGGTTAGCAATTAAACGAGTGCCAGCCCTGCAAGGGTTAAGTAAGAAAAAAAAACTGTTCCACCGTCTACTGTTTCGTGGTCGTACCAGATCAAAATCTTAATGGCACAATTGGGTTAAATTCTTAAATCTACGTAAGAAGTCTTTCAGCAATGAAGATTGACAGACAGGCTCTATGCTAGCTGATGGTGGAAAGTTAAAGGCACAGTCTTGGGTCCCATGAAAAAAAATAATAAAAAAATAATATATATATATATGTGTACTATATGGACAAAAGTATTGGGACACGTGACCATTATACAAAATATGAAGTTGGTCCACCCTTTGCAGATGTAACAGCTTCTACTCTTCTAGGAAGAATTTCCACAGGATTTTGTGGAGTTTCTGTGGGATTTTTGGCCGTTCATCTAGTAGAGCGTCTGTGAGGTCAGGCGCTGATGTTGGGCGAGACGCCCGGCTCACAATCTCCGTTCCAGTTCATCCCAAAGGTGTTCGATGGGGTTGAGGTCAGGGCTCTGTGCAGCCGGTCAAGTTCTTCCACAACAAACTCATCCAACCATGTCTTTATGGAGCTTGATTTGTGTGCCACTATATAAACAAAAGTATTGAGGAACACCTTCATTATTGAAATCAAGGTTTGGGTCGCTTACTTCCAGTGAAGGGAAATCTTAATGCTTCAGCATACCAAGACATTTTTGACGATTCTCTGCTTCCAACTTTGTGGGAACAGTTTGGGGAAGGCCCTTTTCTATCCCAGCATGACTGTCCGCCAGCGCACAAACCAAGGTCCATAAGGACATAGTTGGACGATTTTGGTGTGAAAGAACTTGGCCGGCTGCACAGAGCCCTGACCTCAACCAATACACATATTTCCAGTATACAACAGCTCGAGATAATAATACTACTACTCGCACTTTACTTGTTCTCTATACACTGCAGGAAATGCAATAAAGGTGACAATTGCGTATTTCTATAAATATTAAAGACACATAAATTATTTGTTCACAATATTTTTTGGGATCCCTGCTTTGTTTCCTACCGGAATATTATCCTGCATGCATTAAGCCATGGTCAGCTTTACCTCATCCTATACCATCAAGCGTTTAGCCGCTAATACCCAAGGGCAAAACCCCTGGGGAAACTCTGTTACCCTGCGACTAGACTCCATTAAATAGACCTGACCCCCCCCCTATTGCCATTCGTAAAATATTAAGTCATTTATGATGATAGCTCTGGTCTATGATGTAAATCCAACTGTAATTATCTCCAAAACAGATATTTGTACCGTAAATCATTTTAAAATAGCTGGCATTAAGAGAAACAATATATGTTATAAATGCGATTATGCCAAACTTACTTTTGTTGATATTTGGTTTAAATTATCCATATAGCGTGTGCATAATCATGAGTCCTATCTCCATAATTTGGGACACAAGCTATTTCAAGCAAACGCATGTGGTGACTTCTAGTCATCTTTAATCAGGAAAGGTTGCTGCTATGCCAAATATCTTGTATTTGTTTTTTTCTCTTTTGCCAGGATCATTTAATGTCACTGCTTGTAAGTATGACTATTTGCCAAGTTGACTAAAATTTCTTTTTTTACTTAAAAGGTAAAAAAAAACATGTCAGCTACAGAAAAATCACAGCGTCAAGAAGGAAACAAGTCCATACGACAGTCCCGGTCTTGAATCATTGTCAGGTTTTTAAGAATCTGCACTTCTTCGGAGCATGGTAAAGAAGGAAGGGATGGAGTGAGGGAAGGAATATATGAAGTGAGGGAAGAAAGCAATGGATGGAGCGAGGGAAGGAAGGAAACATTGGAGCAAAGGAAGGAAGAAAGAAAGGAATGGAGCAAGGGAAGGAAGAAATAGAGAGAGGGATGGAAGGAATGAAGGGAGGGAGGGAAGGAAGGGATGGAGCGAGGGAAGGCAGGAGGGATTGGAGAAAGGCAGGCAGGAAGGGGTGGAGTGAGGGAAGGCCGGCAGGAAGGGGTGGAGCGAGGGAAGGCAGGAAGGAAGGGATAGAGTGAGGAAAGGAAGGAATGGAGCGAGGGAAGGAAGGAATAAAGGGAGGGAGGGAGGGGGGATATAGCTTACAAACTAAGATACATACTTTTTTGTATTCTTCTTGGGTTTTTATGAACATATTATTACTGGACATCATCTTACAATACCTTGGTAAAAAGTGATATTTAGCCAACATGTACATGAAAACTTTCTCCTTGTTTGCTTCAACTTTGGGAGTCTTTCCCAGCTTTCATTATTTTGTTTTGCACCGAATCCCAAAAAACAAAAAACAAATTATGTTACTTTCTTTCGCACAGACGGACTGGAAGCCAAAAGACAAAAAACGAGTGAGGCATCGGTTTTTGCTTATTTTGCCTCATTGTTGTTTTGCTCGACTCCATGTTGTGTGCAATTCAAGCATGTGAGGTTCCATGGTGCAATGGTTAGCACTCTGTACTCTGAATCCCTGCGAATCTGAGTCCGAATCTCTGTGGAACTTTATAACATTTGTCCCACAGCGTGAAATTTTCAGCACTTTCCGAGTCTTCTCAAGCTTTCGCATTATTTCCCTTTGCACAGACGGACTTGAATACTAAAAAAAACAAACCAA
This sequence comes from Spea bombifrons, assembly GCF_027358695.1. NCBI lineage: Eukaryota > Metazoa > Chordata > Amphibia > Anura > Pelobatidae > Spea > Spea bombifrons. The sequence continues at coordinate 161,274,913 of NC_071087.1, read as the reverse complement.
AAAAAAACGAGGCATCGGTTTCATCTTATTTTGCCTCATTGCTTTTCGCAATGTGTTATGTGTGATTTTCTTGCATGTGAAGGTCCCACTCTGGATGAACATAGTCTTAACTATTAATCACATCGGTTCCTGTCACGAATGATCTTGATGTGTAAGTAATATTCCACTTCCTGTTGAAAGAGGTCAGATGCAGGCTCTCGGGATAAAGATTTACAAACCCTGGCAATCTGTAGTCAAAATTATTGATATCTCGCAGTTACTCTAAACTTGGGCCTAACTTTGACTTGTCAAGTCTTCCTGTATATTTACTGGAATTATGTGCAAATTTATTATATTAATGTAATTTTTCCCCTGAAGGATTAATACTATTATGTGTACGTAGCAGTTACATGCAACAGTTAAGCCACTATTTTGGTCCTCACGTGAGTCCATACTGGTGCGTTCAAGGGCCTTAGTATGGTGAACAGGAACCATTGACCGTTGACAGGGTTTCCACGCTCTACACACATTTAATAATCTTTATATATGCACACAACATTATTTATGAGCATTTTTTTTGGAAAAATGTGATTTTGCAAACATTTTTAAAAATGTTTTTAAGATTTTTTTTTATCATTCTTTAACTGCGAAGAATTTTTAATAATGATTCCTGACATTTAAATTATATTATGAATAATATCTTTTTAATATACATTCTTCTTAGGATGAACCTAGCAGGCAGGGTGTGGGACCGATTTATTGGTACTTTGTAAGGGTGTATTTGTATTCGATGAAGGAAAAAAAAGTTTTTAGGCAAGACATATAACCAAAAGCCCATAAATGAATGATAAAAGAGAAAGAATTAAAGAGTTAAAAGGAATATATCATCAAAAAAACAATGAACTACATTGTCCCAAATGTGCATGGTAGACAGTAGTACTGTGAATATGGCACAAAATAAGTATTTTTTGTGACTTATACATCATTTCTTTAATTAGTATCTTGATATTTCTGGCTCTCCTGGGATGAAGGCAGCTGCAGCTACAGAGCTGTAGCTTCTACTTCAGACACTGGCTTTTATTTACTTATTTATTTTTTTCCTTTGAAGAAGGCGTATCAAAGTGCTCACAGAGTCTTTAGCGGAGCTGTCAGAGACAAACTGTCTCTTTCAATAATAACTTTCTCTATTTAAAGTGTAGACTCCTCCAGGGTTGCTCATAAATGCGCTTGGCAAAAAAAAAAAAATAAAAAAAAAAAATTCCGAAAGAAGAAAATATGAAGCAAGTGTTGGTTTATACTGACAAAAAAAAGTCATGTTATAAAATAAACACTATTCAGCTGAGCAGTTATCTGTCTTAAAGAGTTTCTAATCATTAGTAATTTCGTTTTGCTGGATTAATGCTAATATTTTAATGTGATGATTCCTGGGCAGACGTGCTTCATTGAACTCTAAATGAAAGGCTTCTGCTTTTCTTGCCAAATCATAAGATACTACTAATGACACCAATTAAGTATTATACATGTCATTTGCTCTTGTTTGTTAACTGAAGTCAATAAAAAGTGACAGAGACCCGGTGCCATTTAACTGGAATTTTTTTAACATAACATTAAAAATGTTATCTTAAGAAGATGCGCTTTCAGGACCTCGGGAATCTGATCTCAAAATGGAAAAATTAAACCTCTGATGTCCCGAAGGTCAACGCGACTGCATGTATTTTAGTGTTGGAACGTTTCAATAAAAGGAATCTCCTGCGGCTGAAGACTTCATCTTCTCTCTGGCCAATACAGCTACATCCATATTCCTCATAAAGACTACTTAAAGGAACCATCCAGCCATCCAACGAACTTTAATGCACTTGATAGTCGCGTTGCCCCTTTGAATTTTCATGGTGTTCCGTCTTCAAATGTATGGGGGGGGCTCCCAAACAGCCAATCAGTGGGCAGAATTGTCAGATCACAGACGAGTCTGGCCACTGAAGCAGTAGGGCTGCAGTTTCTACCTCAGATACCTCTCACAGAGGGTTAGAGTCACTCACCGAGTCCTTAAATGTGCATTCTTCTTTACAGGGGGCTTCAGGACATTAGACTGACCCTTTAAGAAAAGACTAATATAAAACATTATAGATTTTTTTTTTAATATTAAGAATATTATTTTTATATTAATTATAGTATTATTACCGAAAATATCATAAAAGATACCTAGAGAATACCTAAATAGATAAACTAGAAATATATTTTATAGATTATTATGTGTATTTTAAAAACATGAAGTGAGAATATTGTCAAGGAATTGAGAAAACACAGAATATCTAATGCAGAACTCCATCTGTTTTGTTTTTTTTTTAATTTATTTTCAGTTAGAGGTCCCCTGAAAAAACCCCCAAAACATTATATTATTTTTATTATTGTTTATTAATTTATAAAGTGCCATTATATTCTGGAGCACTGTATATATTTGAATACACAACAGCAACTTGATTTCCACCCTAACTCAACTGCAATAAGCTTCGTGCAATTTCATAAAAAAATGTAAATCCAAAAAATATGAAAATATGGTCAACTTTTGAATAATGTAAAAATCACCAGGAAGGATAAGCAAGGAGCAGTCATGTTTTTGTAAAATCACAAACAGACTTTAATTTTTTTTTGTTATTATTATTACTATTATTATTTCATCTTAATTATAAAATGCCTGTATGTTCCATTGCGGCATTGCAAAGATAGGAGAATACAACTTAACAAAAAACATCAACAAACAATACATACTGGGACAAAAAAGGGCTTGAGGGTCCTGCTCTTGTAAGCAACACATTACTAGACTCACTTCGGCTTGGGTTCCACTTAGCACTCTTCTGGGACCACTCTTACTAAATTGACCGACATTTTAATCAACATTAAGTCCAAGCTTCATTACCCTTTGCCAATGGACCTCTCTTACGCTTTTGACCCTATGGACGTCGCTCTCCATCAAACCATTTTCAGTCTTGGTCTCTGTGACACTGTCCTGTTTTGGATCTCATCCTAATGCTGATCACACTTTCAGTGCCTCTTTTCCCATTCTATTTCCAAAAACTGCGCTTACATCTAAAAAAACACGTTGCTTGTACGATTCAGTCTCAGCTGGTCTCATTCTTACCCATCTCACTCTCTTGGAATCCATCATGAATGCTGCCTGTGACTAATCGCCATCTTTTGGAGCGAAACGCGTAAGGCATTGACCTATGGAGTGACTGATCCCTCACTGAGAGAAGCCAAAATGAGGTTAATAAACTTACATATTCACAAACATTACTTTGTCTGAATAGTATTTTCTGTTGAGGACCCTAATTCTGTTGTTTGATGTGGAAGCTTATATTCCTTACCCATCGCTCTACTAACCCTTCTCGCTTCCATACAGGCTTCCAGATGCCTGTATGTCTCATTATTCAACCTAAAATCCTGACTTTCATACATGAAGCTGTTCTTAACGGGTCCCCTACATCCCCATCCCCCGCTCATCTGATGATCTCCTGTCCTCTGCTCTAATCACATGGTTTAAATTGCTGCCAGGCATATTCTTTTTTGTTATAGAGAACCTCCAAGGCTGTAAACGTCGTCTAGCACTACAGGGTCAGCATCCCGTCTGCTAAAACAACTCATGGAGAGTCCTGGAAGTGGCTGACGGGAGGATTTCAATGCAGTTTGCACTGAGGTGGATTGTGGGAAATAGAGGAAAATTTGCATAAACTGCCCTGGCTGTGCCGCTGATGAATGTTGGAGCTGGAAAACATAAATCTGATTAAATTAAAAATAAAACATTAAATACGTTTTTTAAAAAAACCACTAGTGATAGATGGTTTTCATCTTGTGTTCAATTATGATTTTATCTCACATTAAAAATTAAACATAATGATTGCCTTCTGGTTTCGGTTGCTTTGTCTCAGTTTCCATGTCAAGGGTTAAAATGCTGCATTCAGGCATTAAAGATTCATTAGCCTGTAATGAAACAGTGAATAGCTAGCCTTATGCTGTATTTCACACACACACATATATATATATACAGTGAGCGTGGTAGTTTTGCCGTTCCATTTATATGGGGTGTATAAATGCCATTCACGTAGTTTACCTAATCCTACAGTTTCTGGCAAATCATTATTTCGCTTATCGACGGTGGAAAGAAAATATAGGACAGAGTACAAAAAAATCTATAATGTCTCGATTTCCTGTTCAATGATCGACCAAAATTATTGTTCTAATTTTCACAACCCAGCGTAGCTTGATTACCGCGAATATAGTTTGTTAGTAGTCTTGTAATTTATGCCTGCCCCATGTATTTAACCTCTCTCTTGCCTATGGCGCATTCCCACCTCTTTTCAAACATGCCTTCATCTATTTCATTTTAGATGCACTAAAAGCCCCGGGGGCTAGGCCGCAACGAGTAGGCCTCGTTGGCCTGCCGGAAACAGGACTTGGCGCAAAAGAGCCAATTCCAAGCAACTCGGCCTGCAGGGGTTAATCGAGAGAATGGGCCGCCCTCTGAGCAACTTGGCCTGCAGTGGGAGAAAGGCAGGCAAGCAATTTGGCCTCCCTAATCTAGATCCCACATACTCATACTGCCGTCTCGTCCCCTTTCTGGCCGCCAAACCACTGGAACGTTTAATCTACACTTGCCTACGCTTTCTTTCCTCTAATTTCCTCTGCTTTTGGGCTATTGAAACTCGATGGAGACCACCTTAAATCAAATTGCTATCGATTTCCACGCTGCTAAAATGAAAGGTCACTTCTCCTTACTGAGTAAGTCCTTACTCTGCAGACTTTGATGGTACCCCTTTTTCTATTCCTATTGTTCTAGGAAATTTACGCATTACTAATACAACACTAACCCATTCCCCTATAACACCCTGTTTGGTTTAGAGCAACTCCCTACTATGTGGCATCCTTCTATCCCACATTCTGAACATCCCTACCAAACTAATTTTCTTAACTCATCACTATTCGTTTGTGCTCCACTGTGCCAGTCCCTCAATAATATTTAAACTCCTGACTCCTATCTCTTAAACCCTTGACTCTACACCCCCTTATATCACTGCTCTTATATTAACATACGCTCCTTGCCGCCCTCTGAGCTTTATTCGGATCTTACATTCCCACAATCTCCATTCAGTAAGAAACCATCTGTTCTTCCCACCTTGGAGATCTCCATCCCATTGACTGCTGCTCCACATCATCCTCACTAAAATCAAGTCATGCTCACCCATTTCCCCTCAACTTCCTAGTAGATTGCAATTTAGAAGAGTGGAGCCCTCTTCTCCTCCTGGAAAGGAACCAGAACTGTAGGGTTACCAATTTTTTTCCCCAAGAACCATTAATGATCCAAAAAGGGAGAGTTTGCATCAGAGTGTAGTTTCAACTCACATCCTAATTCATTATGAAGGCCCAATGCAGGCATGTTTCTCCAACAAGTAAAGTTGAGCGTACCCTACATAATATATGGTTTAATGGGTCACTGACCACCCCCCCCGATGCCCCTTCTTTTCTAGGAGCTCAATATGTTTGTTGGGTATGAAGGTATCTAAGTGTTCTAAGACCCTATAAGTCACAACAACATGCATAGAATCAGCATAAAAGCTCAAATTATGTTCCAAAAATGAATTATTCTAAAGTCCTTACTCAATTAATAGCTACCAACCATAATGTCACATGAAAGCTCTTTCTAAGGCTGTGCTCTCTAGTTACACCATTAACTATACTCCTAAAACCAAGTGGCCCTGTATGACCCTTTGGAGTGGTGGGTGGTTTGAGACTACAGTTATCGTAATTTCATGCAAACGGATCATTTTGATTTTTTTTTAACCCAATGTTGAGTTGTTTTTTTTTTTTAGTTGATTGTAACAAAAAAAAAAAGCCCTGGTTCAAAAAGTTTGATTAGTGTAGTCCAATATATTGTCATTCCTCTAAAAACATATTCACCGGGGTTCGATAAATGTTCATCTGAAAAGGAGGAATTAAAAAAATGTGATGTGTTGTGATTAACAAAGATGAAAACCAGTACTGTGAAACATTTAAAAGAATCTCATTACAAGCTCCAGTACACAATTAGTAAAAAGCTTGTGAGCAAGTATTTGCATGACCTGTATCTCATGGGAAATAAGGAAATACGTGAAGCATAAAAAATGTTATGCTTAATTTAAAAATTACCAGAGCCCAAACATTTACCTGGTTCCTCGTTCTTATTTTTTTTTAATTTTTTTAAAATAAAAATAATGTATATAGGGTCATCGACTAAAATAGCTGAAACAGAACTAAGGCTTAACAGAAAATCAAAAAATGTGTACCTATCATGACCTTTTCTGTAATTTTTAATTAATTATTCCTTTTACTTTGATTACTGTAATTTTGAGTTCTGTTACTGTCACTTTTTTTCCGAACGAATTAAATCGATTTGTCAGTCAAGGTGTTTTCTACCAGAGCAGTTTTAACCAACATATAACTAAGATAGAAAAGGTAATATATATATATATTTTTTTTTTATATTTTTTTTTATATTTTTTTATATATATATATATATATATATATATGTAATAGAAAATGTGATGATTTTATATTTATTTACACATTTTAGAAGGTTCCATTAAAATCTTACTAAATAATAAAAATGGATGAAATATTTATTTTACTTGTGAAGATACTCCTGGCCATTTTCTTGTCACAAAAGGTGATTTTTTTTAAAAAAAAAGAAACGAATGTATGTATGTTTTGATCTTAATTGTTCACTAATGGCAATATATCAATCCTTTTTTTTTTAAGATATCAACCATTAAAATTTTTAAGCGCTTATAAACATACCTGGGATGTTGTGTGGTCCGGCTACCCGGAGCCTACCCTTGCGAGACGCGGACAGGACTGGATTGAGCTGTTATGAGTCCTCTATATACATCATTGAAATCATCATTAATGCTGTTAGCGGTAAGGATGTTGTCGCTACCATTTACCATGATTATAATGCTAATAAATCCAACCTCTTGAGTTGTCCTCAGACCAAGCACTGCAGTGGCCTGTGTTTCCATTACAAATGACTGGAAGTTAGTTTCAGATCCTCTATATATGCACACTTTGTATACCAGAGCCCAATAAGATCCAGGACCTCTCCTCCATACCCTCTCAGCTTCGGTAGGTCTGGTGTTTCCAGTTGTAATTCATTACAGAGGAACTTGCGATGCATGTGACCTGGCACCCAACTTGCCTGTGCTCCTGTGTCAATTTTGAACTTGACAGGGACCTTAGAAGTCCCTACTATGCAAAGTCCCAAGATACAAAGTATACATTAGCTGGGAGCTGACTGTGACATGAATCTAAATTGTTATCAACATCATCTGTAGCATACATTGGTCGTGGCTGCAGGTTCATAGTGTTTATTCCTCTACGAGACGCTCTGGCAAAGTGTCCTCTTTTCCTGCATTTAACGTATGTTTGACCCATAAGGGCGTAAGGTGTCTCTGTTATGTGTGCTTCCACAATATCCACATGTTGTTTCTGTGTCTCTTACTCTTGTGTCTCCTTTATTCTATCTCCAGTCCACCCTTTGTTTTCTGTTCTATAATTGCCTAGATTGCTTTTCAATTGCACCGATCTGATGTTGCGGCCCTCCTATCACCTTCAAGTCTTGTCTTGACTTCTCAAATGCCCTTGTAATTCTTACAGCTTTTTCAAAGTTTAAATCTTCCTCAGAAAGTCACTTCTTCACGCACTTTCTTGGCCTGCCAATTAATAGCATGTCCTCTGTGGATATACTTTCACTTGCACGCCATGCTCTGCATACATCTCGATCTGCTTGGGCCACACAGATCAGGGCTCCCTCCATTTTGTCCAGTTCTCTCCTATATTACCTGATTCTAAATACAGGGGAGGAATGTTCTTTGTGGTAGTGCTGCTGCCTGCCATTTTTCTGTGCGTCCCATTACTGGTACCATGTGTTGTTTACTTACACGATATAGAAAGACCATTAGTGAGGTTAAACAGGAGAGTCTTTATTCTTTCTTCTTCACACAACTAACTATTTCCTGTCCTCCAACAATATCCTGTTCCAGGTCACATGCCAAGGCATAATATAAACAAGCACATTAAATATTTAAGGTAAAGTAGTAATCCAACAAATTATTCTATTGGCGTCACATTGCTGTAAACTTCTATGGTACCTCCACAGGGTGCAAAGCCTGTGGCGGACTACTTTACATAACTTTCTTGTGGACTACTTTACTGAACACAAGTACACCTTGTGTGGTCAAACTATGCCCTCACCTTTTACTTTTATTGGTCCACAGAAAAAGTCCATGAAACAAATTTAAAAAAGAAGCCTGACGCAAAGAAAAGTGTTGGCCAACTTTCATTCTTCCATTGACAATAGACAATGTTGAGCTTTTAAACTCAAACTTAAGATCAGGCCGTCTCCTCCAGTTATAATGTAAATATTATTATTATTATCTTTTATTTACGCAGCCCTATATGTTAGGACCAGGATTTTAAATGTAGTGGAGGATTTCACAGAGTGGGGGAAACAGGTTTCCGTGTATTTACAAAGCGGTCGTTAAATCTCATTTTTCAAAACAACCAAGTGATTAAGTACAGAAAAGTCTTATTTGACAACCCATGTTGAGATTAATTTACAAAAACATATATCCTGTTAAACAGAGCATGCCAGTTAGCACGTGCATCACACTTCTCTTTTTTAAGCACACAGAATACAGTCAGATACAGATTTGATTTCATATCCTAGCTCGATTTTTTCCCCCCCGTGGGAGACAGGTTACACTTATGGACGGTCCTCCAGAACGCGGGACCGGAAAATAGTCTGCTGAGGTATCTATAACAATTTAACAAATATTAAAGTGTGATCACTGATGTGAAAACCTTCCTAATTGCCACCTATGTTAATGCATCTCTTCAAGTGAATCACTGCACTTAATAATAATTATAAGTTTTCATTAAGAAACTACTCGTAATTACAAGAGAAGTTAAGAAAAAAATGAGATGTTCTCAGTAGAGACATGACTTTCTTCGTAACGAGATACTTAAGATAGCATGAAAATCGTACTTCTGTTGATCACTGCTCTGAGCTGATATGGACATAGAAATTGGTGTCACCTGGAGCCTTTTTGGACAATATTAGTGTCAGGACCCGGGCAAGCAGGTTGGGTAGGAGCCCAATTGCAGGGGATACTAAGGGCTCTGTCTGTACCCCTTGATGCATCATGATGGACAGGTATGTACAGACAGGCACACAACAGACAGAAAAGCAGGACTGGAAACAAAGAATAAAGGGGAACTTTAGCGAGGATAGGGGAACTGTAGCAAGGACAGGGGAAGTGGCAGGGCACACGGCTTGGTAGCCCTCAGGCAGGGCATATGGCTTGGTAGCCCTAAGGCAGGGCACACAGCTTGGAAGCCCTCAGGCAGGGCACTTGGCTTGGAACCCTGACAATTAGAATAAAAATCACGTCAATAGTAGGTTTTGAGGCAGGAATTAAGAGCCTACAGGACTTTTTAGCTTTCATTAGGAACGTGTATCTGGGTTCTTCTCATTAAGGAACTTATAAGTGGGAGATTGAATTGATGGAACTCAACTTGAGGAACATCAAAATTGTCTCTTCGCTTTGGTGCATTTTACCTTAGTAGGTCTTCACTGAATTTTCCCTGTCAAGTGACCTAAAACCCAGTACTCAATCAATTCAGACCCACATATGCCTTTTAAAATAAGAAAGGTTGCTATGGAACAAATTGAATTCCTAATGGATTTTTGTTTGCAAATTGAGATTCCCATTGTAGAAAGGCTCCAGAATCCAGAACATACAATGAACCAGATACAATCACGAAATAGAAACACAGCCAAAGCAAAGTGTGATCTGGCACTAGTGAAAACAATCAGCATAAATCTGGTTATTCGAAAAATCAGGTTTTTAGAATTTTAATTAAACTACATGATTTTCTAACGTCAGGGTGACTCGTAAACAAAACAGTTGTAAATTGCTCTTTGATTTTGTCTGAATACTGTGAACAATCAATAGAATGTCTTAGACTTACTCATGTTAGGTTTTTTTTTATCATATCGATTGAGTGCTTCAACGATGCACTTCGAAGATATTGTTCGGCCGACACTTTTTTTTTTAACTTTAAAGCTTTTCCAGATAGAGCAGGATCAACAAAAGTGAGATCAGATCTGGAAATCACAGCTTGAATCGCCCATCCGAGTGAAGTCATGCAGAAAATGAAACGTATCTGGCAGAACAAGACTGTGGACAGGGTGACGCGACAAACGGATGGAAAAGGACAAGAAAAAAAAAAAAAGAGAGAAAAAATGTGCGGAAAAAGAGAAATAGCCAGCCAGGGGCTGGCATCATGGTGGGATAAGACAGCATGTATGTATAGTGAATGGGAAGTCAATGGTTTCAAGGGAGATTTGGGCTGGAAACAAGAATGTTTTGCAAAATCTGTGTCTATACATATAAAGAGTAGCTTACTACAAGAGCTACTTCAAAATACAAATCTTAAAAATATGTGCATAGAAACATATGCCAAATAATATTCACTTAAGTGAGAGTTTGTAAGAGAGTTGTGCTGCGGGTCCTTAACTTCATCATACGTTATGAAGGTCCAGCCCCAGTGAGTTTCTGCTGCAGGAAGGGCCCAGTGTAATGTATAGGTACACTGGGACAAAGTTTGGGGTCACTTAACTGTTTTCATGGAAAACATGGGAATTTCTAACTGTTTTCCAACAATCAATTAGCCTTTTAAACTTAGACTTGGATCAGCGAATGTGCCATTGGAACACAGGAGTGATGGAAGTGATAAAGGGCCATTGGGACACATGAGTGATGGGAGTGATAAAGGGCCATTGGAACACAGGAGTGATGGGAGTGATAAAGGGCCATTGGAACACAGGAGTGATGGGAGTGATAAAGGGCCATTGGAACACAGGAGTGATGGGAGTGATAAAGGGCCGTTGGAACCCAGGAGTGATGGGAGTGATAAAGGGCCATTGGAACACAGGAGTGATGGGAGTGATAAAGGGCCGTTGGAACACAGGAGTGATGGGAGTGATAAAGGGCCATTGGAACACAGGAGTGATGGGAGTGATAAAGGGCCGTTGGAACACAGGAGTGATGGGAGTGATAAAGGGCCATTGGAACACAGGAGTGATGGGAGTGATAAAGGGCCGTTGGAACACAGGAGTGATGGGAGTGATAAAGGGCCATTGGAACACAGGAGTGATGGGAGTGATAAAGGGCCTCTGTACACCTGTGAAGAGACTCCATAAAAAATCAGCCGTTTCAAGCTACAATAGTCATTTACAACATTAACACCATCTGCTCTGGATTTCTGATCCATGTCATGTTATTTTAATAGACAAAATTTGCTTTTCTTTCAAAAACAAGGACATTTCTAAGTGAGCCCAAAATTTTGAACAGTAATGTAAATGACTGAGATTTCTTCAGTCCCCTCACCCATTGAATAAAACATTATACACAGACAGCTCAGGCCTTCATTCTGGAGAACCCTGCCATTGTTGGCTTTTGATCATGAATAGTGAAGAAGCTGGAAGTACAGTTCTCCGGCAAGCTCTCTTGACAACTCCTTCCTTAGTGAATCGACCCCCTTGACTTCACTATATATCATGAACAGCCAACTCCAGAGAGCTCCGGCTGCTTGAAGAGCTTGCTTGGCCCTGTAGTTAGATCAGTGGGATTTCCTCACCCGTTGAATTATGCATTGTACATGGCCAGCTGAGCCCTTCATGCCCAAGAAACCTGAGGCATTTTGGCCTTTCATAATGAACAATGAAGTGACAAATGTATATGAAGAAGACAATTAAGAATTTTGAAAAGAAAAACGGTTAAATATTTTTTTTGAAAAAAAAAAAATACGAAAAAATTGCTCTACGGAAAGAAACAGCGGTTATGATAGCCAAAGATTTTTATATTTTTCTTTTTTATAGATATTGCCAAGTCACATTGGGGGTTTATTATAATTATATATATATATATGTTTTGTTCAGTAATAAAATATGGGATTTAAATGTTACGTGTGAGGAAATATTTAAAATATATATACATTATATGACCAAAATTATGTGGTATATTTTATTATATATATATATATATATATATATATATATACACACACTTTATTTCCGCTACCGTTACTTGGTCAATGCAGCAGTTAGGATATAAATCGTATGTGTCTCTGCGTTTAGGTGTTCTGTGATTGTCCTAGTTATGTGACATTCCTACTAAAAATACTGTCAGGTTTGCACAGAAGTAGCTGAATCGCGGACAGCAGGAGCCGGCTGTGATTCCGAACCCCCCGCTGATATATCCTGCACATCAGAGAGGCTTCTCTCGCTTACTGATTCCGCTCTGGTACTCCGCTGAGCCGATGGACAGTCCAAATGCCGGAAATATCATCTCACCAAAAAGAGAAATAAAAAAAAATATAGATTATTATTATTTTTTTTATTTTTTGTATGCTTCTGGTTAGCATCCTCCACTGAACAGCAAGTACAATTATTATTATTAATATTATTATTATTATCCTTTATTCCGAGCCAACAATATCAGCCTGTCCTGTTTAATTTTGCCCGCTACGAACATAAATATTATATAATATTATCCATTCTTTATCACATCTAGCCTCCGCCACAATAATGCGTTGCTTATCATGGAATGGCTAATCAATTCTCTGCATTACGATTAGATCAGATTTTTTTTTTTTTTTTAATTAAATGGGGAGAAATAAACAAAGGCGTTTTGTTAAGTCTCGTTGCTGACAATGGGTTCTCAATCGTTAGAAGTACTGGTTGTCAAATATTATCCAACAACAATACAATGGGTTAAAAAGAAGGTACAAAGAAATAAAAGTCCCCAGACTGGGGAATAGTCTTGTGCCTGTAGATGGTGTCTGAGATGACATCTAAGGCTGTAGCAGACGGCTGTCTGCAGCTAGGTGCATCTTTACCTGCCCCATGTAGGGTTTCTGAGCCCAAACCTCAAAGAAAAGAAGCCATTTCGCTGGAGTTTCACAGGTCATTTACTTCACCTCGAGCAAAAACCATATGTTTCAATAAATAGAATTAACAAATACCACAAAATTACAGCTGAAAGCAGATTTGAACCCAAATAAGCCAGATTTGGTTCAAGGTCCTTCTAAAAAGCAGCCTAGCGTGATTTGTTCTACTTATCCAGATCCATTAGCAAATTCAGTCTAATATAATTGTACGTTCCTTTCTAGTTGGTTCTGGAAAATTGATATGATTCAAATCTCCACCGAATCAAAGCTGATTGATAAGTAAGCGTCTTGATTCAGTTAGCTACCTTTCTCCATAACGCAGCTCAATAGTCTCACAAACTATTCACAAAGCTGCATGCGAGGCCGACGAGCAGAGGAGTTCATGCCAGTTTTATCAGAAATATGTCTTCTCTATTCATGAAGCCCAAATCCTTGTACCCTTCTTTCTCCTCACCCTGTGCCCCTCTTTCCTTCCCTGATGCCTCTCTTTTCCTTCTCTGATGACCCTATTTTCCTCCCCTGATGCCCCTCTTCTCTAGGAGGTCAGAATGTTTGCTGGGTATGAGGGTATCGCAGGGTTCTACGGCCCTAAAAGCCCCAATAATGTGTATAGAAACATCAGGAAACGGCTTCAAAAGTTCTAGATTGTCCATGAAGTCTGCCTGCAATCTGAGGAGACGCTGCCTGGTTCCTCAGGTGTTTGCGCAGACATGTACCCAGGTCATCGTCTTCTTGTATGACGAAAGCATTATGAAAGATGAATGGGGTATACTGTCTAAGTGTTAACTAAAGGGAATCCAAAAAGCCCCCAGGCGGGGCATCACCTGGAGACTTGGGGTCAAACCTGTAGAGTTCCAATGGATGAAAACTACTATAGCTTCCCAGAGATAACTGTCCCCTTCTTCTAAACTCAACCCCTCATTCTGGGTCTGGCAGCAATTATGGGGTCAGGGTTTGAAGCAGGGCTAACACCAGGTACACTTTGGAGAGGCAGGAGGTGGGTGAGGGATTAGTGGGAGAGGATCGGGAGCCGGATTGACCAAATGAGACTCAGCCAATAAACATAAATCGGATACATTTATTTGGCCAATATATGTGCTTCTAGTAATATCCCCCCCCCTTGAAAATACATAGATGGGATGTCCAGAATCTTTTCCTGTTCGCTTCAGTGCACTTGAATGTGCACTTCAGCTCAGGAGCTGCAGCTTCTCCTTAAAGTAAATGATTATTATTATCATTATAGTTATTATTCATTTTTTCACAGGTTGAAGAATGCACATTAAAGTACTTATCGACACCCCAGAATTACATGCTTTAAAAAAAAACCCTCTGTAGCTGCAGCTTCTCCTTAAAGTAATGTATTATTATTATTATTATTATTATAGTTATTATAATTATTAATTTTTTCACAGGTTGAAAAATGCACATTAAAGTACTTATTGACAGCCCATAATTACATGCTTTCACAAACCCCTCTGTAGCTGCAGCTTCTCCTTAAAGTAATGTATTATTATTATTATAGCTATTATAGTTATTACTATTATACATTTTTTCACAGGTTGAAGAATGCATATGAGAGTACTTATCGACAGCGTGCGTAGAATTGTTTCTTTTTAATAATTATTAAATTGAACAACTATTTACACATTTACATATTTCATAAATATCCATAGTGACATCACTTGTTATAAAACCCGAATATTTTTTTGTTTCCCCCCCCCCGTTATGTGCCTTCCCTGGTATTTATTTTGAAGGACCTTAGACCAGATTTCTTCTCACGCCTTTCTGGAATCCAAAAAAAAAAAAGTGACAGCGAGTTATCAACTATGCAGGTGTCGATTTCCAATGCCATCTGTGGTAACGGGTTTTTATTTAAAGTTTAAATTGCCGAAGCAGACTTGCATGATATTCTCATTTCAAATTCCAAATGAAAGAAAAAAAAAAAAAGGCTTCTGCCAATTTCACTGAAGTATGAAACTGGATTCCTGGTGTACGGAGAGCGTAATACGCGTCTGCCAACTCCAGGCTTCGAACGTATATTGTAAGTGAAATAAAGGTGAGTGTTTGAATAAGGGACGGATATTTCATACGGGATGCACTGAATATCATAAATATTAATAAGCAATATTCACAAAAGGAAATTAAGGGAACGCGGGGCCGTGATGAATAGTTTTGTTAATAATTCAAATACTTCCTACCGAAATTTAGTGCCTGGCGAAATATCT
Source organism: Spea bombifrons (assembly GCF_027358695.1). Lineage (NCBI taxonomy): Eukaryota > Metazoa > Chordata > Amphibia > Anura > Pelobatidae > Spea > Spea bombifrons. Next base: position 161,259,671 of record NC_071087.1, on the reverse strand, counting down.
TGGAGATATAACATAGTCGACGTATACCAAACTCATTTTATTTTTTATGTGTGAGAAAAGGCTAGATTTATCAGAATATTAGTTGGTAGCAGTTAAAGAGGAATGTATATTAAAGTACTTTGTAATGTTATATACATGAAATAAGACTTAGTTTGATAAGAAGCTGCAGCTCCAGAGCGGCAACGCACAGCTGCCTTTGCGGTCTGTGTTTTGCATTACTGATTGGCTAATTGAAGCAGCCAATCAGCGGCATGAAAATATCTCCCATTGAACTCAACGGGAGCTTTTTCAGCGCATGCGTCCATTAGATCCCCTGGAATCTATAGTACGCATGCATTATTCTGGGTCCTAGCCGACGGAAGGAGTCGGTGCTGGCAGACGGCAAGAGTGAATCCAAAAAAAGTGTTCGTAAGGCAGGCCGGGGTTATACTTAAAAACAACTTTAAGCCCAGGGGAAATGTAACAACAGTGGTCCAAACGCAAGTCCAAGGTCGGGACTGAAGAATCAAGCCAGGGGTGCAAAATAAGGTACAAGGTGAACAGGGGACCAGACAAGGGCAGGAAATGGTTAAGGTGCCAAGCCTTCATGTTTGTCTCCGGGGGGGGGAATCTTCATATTCCACAAATATTCGTGCATTCCCGTTTTCGTTTTGGGTGAATATTCCTGTACGTTCTTCGTATTGTTTTTTTCTCTTCAGTTTCTGCTGGTTTTCTAGCAGGGGTTAATACGGGGTTAACACGGTAACAGTTAGCAGCAGCTTTGGCGACATGATAATAAAGGTCAGTAAGAGGGACTCTACTGGTCGCCGGCAGGGGGCTTCTCTGGCATCAACCAATGAAAAGGATTCCCATTAACCCCTGCTATACTATGGAAAACTTAGGATGGGCTAGAGGCAGTGACTTGTATGGGGGGAAGGGACCAGGGAGATTAGCTAGGAGATGTTTATGAAGACGAACACAAAGATTCTTTGTGTTGTGCATCTTTGTGTATGTTTATCTGCCGCCATATTAGTTTTTTTGGGTATTCTGTTTGAACAAATACATCTTAGCGGGAAAAGGGTTAACAAGTACAGGATGGGAATTTATTTCATAGAAGGAGAAAAACCTCAGATGTAAAGGGGGGTTTGCTTTACTGAGAGAGTGGTGGATAAGTGGAACCGCCTCCTAGCAGAAGTGGTAGATGTTACTACAGTGATGGTATTTTAACATACATGGGATAGACATACGGCTCCTGAATCTAAGACGAGACCAACGAGGTTTGAGTCTTTACAGCAGGAGAAATGGGGAGACTAGATGGGGGCCGATAGGGGCCGATCTGCCGGCAGATTCTGTATTTTTTGTGTTGAAAATGTCTCTTGTGATTTCTATAAAATGATTAGCAAATCAATGGTCCGAACGCCATTGGAATGAAAGTAAGCAATGTGTTTGTTAAATCTAACATAATTCCTGGCGCAAGAAACATCTCATCCGGCCAGAAAACATTCTCTGTATCCTGTGGCTGGATTTCACGGAGCACAGAGAGCACAGACCGAAAGCAGAAGACATCATTCCCCGGCAGCCGTCCCGACGCTCTCTGAATCCAATCCCCGCAGATGCATTTCATTATTAATCTTCAACTGCTTCCATATCTTTGTCAGGAAAAGTGTCATTTTCTATCACGTTAGTGGCGTGCCACGGTAGGTAGTCCAGAGCTATATACTATATACTGAAATTTAGCCTGTTAAAATAAATATAGATTTTTTTTTCTCTCTTTTTTGTGGCCCTGTAAATAAATGCCGTTCCCCTCAAGCTTTAATGCATTTTCATTAAGGTATCAGAGCCGACGCTCAGAAAACTCACATGTGGAAATTACGTACATAAATAAAATGGTAAAGGCCTACAGAAGCACACAATCTGCCATTGCATCGGTAAATCGGGTGCGGCCAGCAACTAGTTATGCCTGGCCATATGGCACGTGAGCATAAAAACATAGCCTGCGGTCATGCATATCTAACCGCAGGTCGCGCTTACACCACTGGCTAGGACTGGTCTCAAAGTGACAACCTCAACATCTCCAGTCCAGCTCTGCATAGGACCGGCAGCCAGCGACCAGAGGCCCTGCCTTCTCCAACACCGGTGGGCATCAGTGGGAGGTCAACTCACTTTGGCAGGCTGTGCCATTGACGTTTGTGGTTCATTGATGTCAGTAGGTAGCCCTGCTGACGATAAAGGAAAACTGGCATGGTTACAGGGGAATTGGAGAAGTGGGGCTTTTGCTATGGTGCTCCCGTGACCCCGAGTTTCCGACTGAAGACCTAGAGAAGGGACGCTTCACAGAGAGGGTTTCGCCAGTTCCCAGGCATGCCCACAGTGGAGTTCTGTGCCGCAATAACGCAGGCCGCCATTGATTTTACAGCTTTCTGCTTGAGTTCGCGGAGATCAGAGGATCTCCCCAACTGGCCCATGATCCCCGCAGCCTGCAAAGGCGGGACAGTAGGGCAGTTACCCAAGGGCAATGCCCAAAAACCCATGGCTAGTCCATGAAAATCGAGACTGTTGGGAGGTATGATGTATTCGGCAAATCAGTCAAACCTGGCAGAGCATAAAAAATATTGAAAGCTGGGTGGAGCGTTATCGAGGCAAGTGAATGATTTACTTGTTCAAGAGATATATTGTGATATATATTATGATATTTACTAATACATATTTTCTGCTAAATCATAGCTATTTATCCCCGAACATACATATTTTTAGGTACTTTAAAGATGTTTTTCCATTTAGATAAAACATTATTTTAGATAAAACAATCTATCACTTTACGCAAATAAAACGTCACAAATTGTCTCATTTCTTTTCAAATTAAATTTTAAAAGATTTTAACCCCTTAATGACAAAGCTCAAAATGCATTGTTTTCAATGGGTTTAGGGACCGCCCATTGTCCTTAAGGGGTTAAAAGGACTTTTTTGGAAGCCTCTGCTTTTTTTTTTTTTTTTTATAGTTTTTATTTTTAACCAATCCCCAAATAACTATAAATAAGGTGAAATATTACGTGATTAAAGAATTATTTCTCAGAGGGCTTTGGCCGTTGGGTAGTACAAGGAATGATGTCATGTTGAATTTAGTTAAAAAAAGTGTTACATTCAGAAGAGCAGCTTGTACAGCGCTGCAGAATATGATGGCGCTATACTGTATATAAATCACTGCTAATATCCTACGATTTCGCTTTGCTGTAGCGACGGCCGGATAGTTGCATCTAACTAAAAACAAAACACGGAATTTTCACACATTTTTAGAATTTTTTTCTGTTGAATCCGTCCTCGGCGGCTGCTGCCGGAATGACATTTCCAGCCTTCTCATTAAGATCCCGAAGCCCCGCTTTCGCTGCGCTTATCTCTGCTGCACAGAACAGGGTGCAAGTAACAATTTGTCCAATTTCAAAGACAGACTCCTTTTATTTTTGTTGATTTTTTTGTTCCACGTAAATAGAATCAGAAAGGGCAAACGGTTCTGATTAGCATTTAAAATGTGCTAGATTTCGTAATGAAAGTATAACCTCCAACCATTAATTTCTCATAAAGAGTAGGAAAAAAAAATATTCCTTTCACATTTGTGACTGAGCTTTTTTATGGACATGAATGGAGCAAAATGTGGATGAAATTGTTTAAATGTCTCGACAGCAGCAATTGAACTACGCAACCAAACTTTAGTTTTTTTAATTTTATTTTTTTTTATATTTTTTCAGCACTTGAAGAACGGCATTGTCTAATGGACATTTATTTTGGGATGAAATCCATGATTTACCTCCAGCACTGCCCTACGCCTGACCCAGTCGCCACAGCCGGCCCGTTGAGCAGCAGCATACTGGGACACAAGAGGGCGATCTGCCCCTCGGACCGCTGCCGCCCTAGTGGGCCTAGATTAGAATATGTCGCTGCGTATTTACTAAATATAATTGGGCACTGTGAGTTTGTCAAGTTATGGCATCACAGTTTATATCATGACCATGGAGTGTGACATGATGTCACAAGCAACACCAAGGTAATGGGGTCCGTGCCCTGGAATTCCCAGCACAGGAGTAAAAATCTAGATTTTTTTAAAAAAAAATGAAGAAAAAAGCCTTGAAAACTTCTGTTAGCTCCCATCTTGTAGAAACAAAAAAAAACATAAAACCCTTCTAAAAATAAATAAAAAATAAGTAAAACATTGAGTAATACGCAGTGTGTTATAAAAGAGAATATTTTGGGCACGTAAAAACCTATGCATCTGGTTATCCCTTGGGCATGCATTGGCGGATCCAGGGTGGGCAATGTGGCAGATTTGAGTCCCGGACCTTTTTATGCCCTTAGTTTAAAGAAGGAGATGGGGTTGAGTTGGACCACGTAACTGCTGACCTTGTGAGAGTAGCGAGGCAGCTCACAATGAGTGCGCAAACTGCATTGAAGAGAAGATGAAGAGACCGTAAGTGAGTTGAGTGTGCGTCTGGGTTTGTGTGTCTCTCTGTATTTGTGTTTTGTCTGGTTGTGTTAGTGTGTGTCTGGGTATGTAAGCATGTGTGTCTTTGTGCCACCAGTTTGGGGAAGGCCATCTTCCTGCTTCTTCCTGCTCCAGCATGACTGGGTTAGAAAAAAATGATGTGGAGTTTGTGTGGCTGCATAAAGCCCTGACCTCAACCCCATCGAACACCTTTGAGATTAACTATAATGGAGATTGTGAGCCAAGCCTTCTCATCCTACACCAGTGTCTAACCTCACAAACGCTCTACTGGATGAATGGGCAAAAATTCCCACAGATACGCCCCAAAATCTTGTGGAAAAAGAGTGGGTTCAGGAATTTACTTCATGGTTTTGGAATGGGATGTCCAACCAGCTCGTATAGGTATGCTGGTCAGGTTTCCACACACTTTTTGGTCATATAGTGTATACTGTACTGCCTGCCAAGAAGTAACGTTCATCCAGGTGACCAGTGCAATAAGCCGGAGGGACAGGGAAGCTAAGCATGAAGAAGAGAGTGAGCCAGCAGGAAGGGGGAGGGGGGGGGTGCACTTAGACAGTATGCCTAATGTGTTGCTAGAGTAGGCCCCATGGTGCTCCACTTGAGTTGTCCATCTTTCCCAACCTTGGGAGGTACTGCAGGTCTTTAAGTAGCTACTTTTGAAGACAACGTGATTGACTTGTGTTTCTTGCATTCAAGTTTATCATTGATAAGTTAGTAGCCTCCGATTTATAAGCCTACGACAACATGTATAAAAAAAACACACAGCAACACGACAGCGACACGAACCTTCTCATAAAGCTTCTCTAATGCAACATCTGTCTGCAATTACCTAATGAAAATGACAGACATCCATCAGACTAGTAATGGTGGAAAATTACCTTCTCAATTAGTAGTGAAACCCAAATAAACAATTCTGAAAAACAAGCAGAAGACGGTGTTAAAATTGCACTCAACATCAAGAGCTAACAAACCACATACGGACGTAAAATTACTAATAATATTTTCTCTCTTGTTTTAACCAAGTATTATCATTATTGTTCTACATTTTTTAATAAGGCAATAGAAAGGTAATTTCAGCAGGTGCCAGATGCATCTGCTTTTTATCCAGGTGTTTTTTTATTGTCAATTTATTTCAATCTAGCGTGTTACACATTAACACAAAATGTCTAATTGATCCAGAAAGTATTTTTAAAATTTACCTTTTTTATTTTTTTTATGTTTTGTTTTTGAAAGGGTTTTAGGTCCCAATGACCATATCTACAAATCCTGCTTTTCGCTCATAACCCATGTCATTTCTGAATACGAGTTAGAATTCACGTCTTTCATAATGTGATTTATGACTGGAAGAAGAACAAAAAAAATTAATAATGACATGCCGACGCACGGTTCAATCCCGCTATTGGATCGTCGTCAGGGTCAAAATGAAAAAATAAATAATTTAAATTTAAAAAAAAAATAATGAAAAAAAGAGGCAATATCTAAAATAATACAACTGTTTTTGGATATATTTTGGGGAGTTTAAGGGTTAACTCTAATGTCCCAGCCAGCCTCACCAACAAAGAATCCTTAATAAAGTACTTTGGGGATACTTTAATATACATTCTTCAAAATGTTAAGAATAAATAAGTAAACTTTAGGAGAAGCTGCCGCTTTTCGCATCATTGATTGGTTGCTTGAAGCAGCCAATCATTGTAGGAAAGGGTTTTCTGTACTTGCGCTTTGATGGGTCTTTTTAAACCCCTACAGAACCCTTGATGAGCCAGAGCTGACTGGTGGTACATCTCATGGATGCAGACAGCAGGAAGTATATTTAGCTGAACATATCTCCCGCAAGCCAAGAAGTTGGGTGTGTGACGGGCCAAATGTGTTAAGGATTTTCAAGGCAGGGCACATGAAGAGTTAAAGGGACCACTGAGCTATAATATACATTAAAGTCACCTTTCACATGGTCCAAAAGAGGCAGCTGTCCGAAAGTCGGCCCCCTGGCTTACCTTAAAGACCCAACCGCCGCATCTATGCCTTGGGCCTCCTCAACAGCCTCCATAGTCTGTAAGTGGAGGTCCTTGAAGCCACTGGCACAACACTTTCCACTAACACTTCCTTCCTTGTGGCCCTAGGTGAGCCCTGGGGCACATGTGTAAAGAAGGACCTAACTAATGCTCACACACACACACCCTACTTAAATTACACAATGCACCATCCCAAAGACAGCCATGGAGAATCCTGGACCATGATCCGGGTTTAAAAACGTTTCCATGTAGAACATTGGAAATCCTAAGACGTGTCCAACATCCTTTAGCTCTGGCTTTTTTTCTTCTCATTTTAAACGTATCGACGGGAAAATATTTAGTTACAAAATTGGAACACACATTTCTGAAACATTTCTCTTGTGTGAATAATAATGATAGCAAAAAGTTTCCAAATGTCCTTCCCCGCGGTATATAAATGTACCAGGGAGCCATATCATGGTTTTTTTCTTTTTTTTAGCTCGGAGATTGCAACTAACAATAGCCGGGTTTATCTCGACGCCCCGGACGGGCAATCTGTCACACAGTCCAGAATGTTTTTTTAACTTCGGTTTCCCTCGAGCGGCTACCAATCTGAATTTAGTTAGTTCCCCTTTTTTTTTTCCTTTCAGGTAGCTCTCAATGTCATCCTAAAGTTATAACACCTTCCTGCATTCCTGAATGCCATCTCACAAACACCGTCTCTCATGACTTTTCCTCAAGGCATCGCTAAATCCTGTAATCAGGCGCCTCAAAGCAGTATTTTCATGTGTGTTTCCGAAGAGATTTCTCTGTTTCATTCCCTGACAGCAGACCAACTGCAAAATGCTTCCTACAGCTATTTTCTTAAAGAAAAATATGTGCGCGTCTCACAAGGCAAACTTTATGCTAATGCGTTTTGCCTCCTCCTTAAACGTCTCCTTTCTTATTACACAACTGTCAGTAGATCTTTTGAGAGATTTCCTCGAGAAATTTATTTATCCGCTGGAAATTTCACGCAGTTTAGCTTGGGTAAGAATATATATATATATATATATATATATTATTTTCTACTTATTTATATGTTTCTCCTATATTATAAGCCCCTTTTATGTAGAGGAAATATATTGAATTTACATACTTGTTAGGAGATTCAAGCACGTGTGATGTCATAATCTGCATATGTTATGTGGGTGATGTCGTCATGTCCAGCTCCGCCCCCATGTTGTATCAAAGAACATTGATGAGCTATTTTTACCTGCGTAATCTCCAGTTTGGTTATTGTGCTCACCAAGGCTTCCATAGTCCCAATAAATAGGACATAGGTCAAATTTTAGGCTCAGCAACATATTTAACCCCTTAAGGACAATGGGTGGTCCCTAAACCCATTGAAAACAATGCATTTTGAGCCCGTACATGTACGGGCTTTGTCATTAAGGGGTTAAGAATACATTTTGTTTTCATTATTTTGGTTAGTATTTCTTATGCAGGATAGAGGCCGCTGCTAAAAAGATACCATGTTTATGTTTACAAGTAGTGTAACACCCCACATGCCAAGGGTTTTTAGGGTAAAGAGGGCAAAATCATTTAGACATTAAACTGTTTATTGAGTAAGGGATACTTTGTAGAGTACCACTACCCTCTCTCTTTTAACTGTAGGGTACTCCTTATGATGTCATGGTGTCATCATAGGGGTCTTTTTACATAGGCATTTTTATTTAAGCCGTATTTTAATAGTTTTATCTTTTACAATTATTTTCTATCAACCTTACTTTCCCATAACATGGTGATCATGAAGCAGGGTTCTGCAGCCCTGCTTTCCTGTACAGATCCTGCGAGTTCTCTTCTACTCTGCCCGATTCTCCCATGAAACTGAACTTGTGATAATCACCCATTTCGCATTTTCTCTAAAAATATTTGCCCCATATCTAACTTTAACCACTCTTTAAAAATCAGTTTTTTATTAAAATACCTATTTATTTCAACCACAAATTGTATTTTACCGTATCTCACGATACTTGAACCTGAAGATCTACCATGTTTAGTTGTGCTTTCTACAAAGAAAAAAAAAGTAATATCCATACAGCCGTCCATGAAATTCACATTCACATTTAATCTACAAAAATAGGTGATATGGAATAGTTGCGGAATGTAATTTAGCATGAATTGCACCGAGCAAAATTTCATATCTTCTATTGCATTTTATGACATCTTGTGAAAAATCATAAATTACTACCAGCGGAAACCAACAGTAATTTAATGTGTTCTATTAATACACACGCGGTATCTAACCTAAAAGAAATTCATTTTATACAGCGCTTCACCAATCATTCCCAGATACTATATATTTGTCTGCAAACAGCTTGTATACGATACAAATAGCTTGTGGCATTATATGTTACATTAAACGTTATACCCTTTCGGCGCCGAAGGTGTGATCAAAGCATTCTCTAACTCACAATTCTGTAAACCTGATGGAATGCAGCCCTAAATAACACTCTCAGAAAATAGATATATTATGGTTAACATTATAATAAAGGAGAGTTACAAAAAGTGGAGATGCAAAACAAGAACGTTCTAGAAACAATGTATCACACAAGGGCAGGGCTGTCTTTAACGTGGGGCAAAAGGGGGCAGCTGCCCTGGGCCAAGGCTTACCTTCGGGGCTCTGCTTAAAGAAACCCACAACCCAAGTATTAGGAACCACAAGACTTCAACCAGTGACCCTGAGCATGGCAGGATTGGGCACCTACTTGTCTCACCACCAGCAGGGTTGTTGGGAATCCTGTCCTCCCTATGTCCCTGCCCAGTTTGTCACTGGTTCCTGACAAACTTGAGGCCCATCAGGGAATAAAGGGCCTTTATAACCATGGGCGCTCCCAGGTTCCTATGCTATATTGTTGTTCCTGACCAAACAGCAGCACTTATCCTGTTAATCTGTCTTGGTTTTCACTCCATTATCCAGATTTTGACCTTTGACTTGGATTTTAATTATTCTCTTGGATCATCGTGCATTTGTTCCCCTTCATCTATGACCTTGGCTTGCCTGACCTCGTTGGCCAATCTATCCAGACTCTGCTGCCATCTCTCCAGTTTCCCCAGTCCATCTTCGACCGCCTTCCAGTTCCCCAGTCCATCTGCTGCCACCTGCAAGTTCTCCAATCCGTCTACTGCCTCCTGCAAGTTCTCCAATCCGTCTACTGCCTCCTGCAAGTTCTCCAATCCGTCTACTGCCTGCTGCAAGTTCTCCAGTCAGTCTACTGCCTCCTGTCAGTTCCCCAGTTTGTCCGCTGCCACCTGGATTATCCACCCGTTGCTGCCTGCCTATTCCCCAATCTGTCTGCCAGTTTCCCTGTCCATCTACTGCCTCCTGCCAGTCACCCAGCTTGTCTGCTGCCACCTGGATAATCTCAAGTCCACCCATTGCCACCTGCTTATTCCCCAATCCATCTGCCAGTTCCCCATTTTGCCCGTTTTCCCAGATTGTGCTGCTGTCTCTCCTATCCTCTGCTAGTCCCCTGTCCAGGCCTGCTGATATATCCTAACAAGAAGACCAAAGCGGTAACAAACAGCCATCTGCAAGCAGACAATTTTACAACCGCCTGCCCCATGCCAAGTTCCAAGCCTGAACATGTCCCTGGCCAGAGACTCCTACTAGATCTGGTACCCACAGTCATAAAAACACCTCGACATCCCAGTAGGATGCAGTTGGCATCCCTTTAGGCACAGGTGGGCAAGGAGGTCTACATTGGATTCATATTTACACTTGGGGTAAACCCCAAAAGATTCACAAAGGGAGAAATTGCATACAAAGAGGTATGAGAACATCTTAACTGAGAACAGACAGCAACTTAATAGTGATCTATGGTGACTTCCTACTTAGGAGCTTCTCAAGTTTAACCCCCCTTTGATTCCCTCTTGCAGAGGAGATTTGCCTCCTGTTTTGTTTTGGGACTACCCTTGTGAGCAGGATCAGACTACGCCGATGATTCCTCCTCTGTAAGGGTGCAAGAGAGAGACATTCGTGAGTGGCAGGCGGAGCCGAGTTGCTCTCATACCTTTTTGGATAGAATTTGAAGGACTCCGTTTCTAAAACCTTGAAGCATTTTCTTTACCCCTCTAATTTTAAAATATAGTAAACTCTCTCGTACGACCTTGCTAGCAGCCTCGCACCTAATGCAAAGCCTTCCCTGTTCATTTTTTTTTTACATCTGCATTGAAATCGTAAATATTTTCCGCCGGCAAGATCTGCATTACGGGAAATATCTCGCTTTTTCTACAAGATCGATCCCTCCTAACTTCCGGGGACAATTTCGTGGGGTTTGCAGGAAGCGTATTATTCTTTTATATCTGAGAAAATCGGCTGAAAACACATAGTGCGAACATCGAAGAGATTGCACGCTTTATCCAAACGACTCGCGAAGCAGCACGCTAACTCGCGCCGCATGATGGATGTTTAGCAATAAACATGCATAACTTCAGACACTTTCCATGGGCAAATGCGTACGTCGTCGTTGGTGGAGCTTCACATGGCAACCATAAAGCATTTCAAAGAGGAACTAACCACTTTTATTATGATGTTTGACAAATGTATTCAGTAGGCTGCTTTTAAGTTGATTTGAATTCACCTCTTGGCAAGATACGGAACCAGACAGATTGATAGTAATACAGGTTTCCCAGCTGATTACTTAAGACGTTTCTTTTTTTTTTTTTTTGCGGAACAGCATGTGGCTGCCAGTGGATAAGTAATGCACCAACTGGGGAATAAAAGGACATTTTCAAGGTTCTTTCGTAACGTAATTGTGCAAGGCATTGTTGTGGAATCCTTTAACATGCGGTTATTTTAACATGAGAAATGGGACATTTAAATACGATGAGGTAATCTTCTAGTGGCCTTCAGGCAAAGCTATTTATTGACTTTGTATTATTGCAAAAAACATACAAAAAAAAATAAAATAAATGCTCCGACGACTTCGTGAAAGGAGTTACAATTTCAATATTTCATTTAGTTTTGTTTCTTCTCTTTCTTCGGATGATTGTCTTTGTAGATTTTAATTTCAGGCGTAGGGGGACATTTTAATTTCCGAAGTGGACGTCACTCGGCATTGCCAAGGAATAGGTTCCTCCATTGCCTATGGCTGGTTGTCCCTAAAAGGGACTAGGTTGTCCACCTTGGATAAAGCTCAGTTCACTTGGCATACACAGCCCTCTTTCAGATTTTGGGAACCATATGGTTAAGATGGCCATGAACAATGTTCCATCTAATTTTTCTTAGTTGGCGTGCTCAGAAAATTTCTCTTGTGCAAAAAGTTTCACAGAGCAAAAATTTTGTGCGCACAATATCCGCGCCGCATAAAGTTTCAGAAAAATTATTATTTTTTTCTTTTTTTGGGAAAAACTGTTGTGCGCACAATTTTTGGACATGTGCGCTCTCTAAAAAAGCTATGTGCGCGCGCACAAGCGCACAGCTTAGAGGGAACACTGGCCATGAACCATAAGGTTGGCAACATTTCGCCCAGGGGGCAAATGCGGCCAAGTGGCCTGGTAATAAAGGGGCCAGAGACACACATGTTAGACAACATGTTCAATATATCACAACCAGTCCAAAACATGGAATATAGAAAAAGCAACAACCTTTAGTCCTTGTTTCCCTTAGTTCATGGTAGATATTTTCTGGAATTAGATGTAGAACACAAAAAAGCTATAGGTCGTGGCCCGAAATGTTTAAATTGGGGCAGCCCAGAGGCAAATGCCCCTCTGCTCCCCTTCCCAACCCTCTTTTGATGGCTGCTTACATGGTCGATTTTATAGCTCATCGACACTATGTGACAGTGCTGCAAAAGATGATGGCTCAATATAATAACTGTAGCACTAATTGCCCCTGGCACCCCTATCCCCTGCCACATTTTATACTAACCACTGGTCAGCTCTAGCGCTGGCTCTGTGAGCATTCAGGGGGGGCTTTAACGAGACCCCCCCCCTGGCCGTGCACATGCCCAGAAAGTGCTCACATTTCCTTTGGAGAGCTGTGCTGCCACTGATTGGCTGCTTCAAGCAGAGTTATTCCGTGGCACCGGAGCATTGAATCACGGAAGGGGGCATTTCTCTGCATCTCTGGAGCTGCAGCTTCTCCTAAAGTCTATTTTACTTTGCGCGTTTCACAAATGCCTATTAAAGTAAAATATTTTAACATGTATTTACTGATCAGGGTGCTGCCCGGGACCTTTTTTGCCTCATCCTGGTTTAATCAGCGAATGCTTGCCATAAAAACAGAAAAAAACTCAAATATTCAAATATTTCTTTATACGTAAAGCACAAATACTCAGAAAGTAACGAACTCTGGTTTTATTCCATTGTCCTGGCTACCAATAAATTATTACAATTGAATTTCTGCTTCTTCTTTTTTTTTTTTCTTTACCGTAGCATACAAGAGCTCCGCATATTTAAATATTTATATTACCTATTCATTTGACACACCATTAGTGAAATATATAAAAAGAATCCATTCTTTCTATAATCTCACTGTGTCCTTTAGTCTTAAAGTGCATTGTAATGGCCCTTGGGGAAATGTTGCTCATTGCGAATACAGGTTAATTTCGGCTGATGCCGTCTAATGGAAAATATTCAAGTTTTAAATAAATATACAATAAAAAATAGTACCAGGTTGCCACCGATTTGCTGGTCTATAGCGGTAAATGAAGTGAATAAAACGTTATGGGTTTTTAACATGCTGAGTATTTCCACGGCCGTCCATCTTGCAGACTAAACAACATTTCACACAGTGCTATCAGGGAAACTAATAGCGCGGATGAAAATTTTATGAAAAATGGGAAAATCTGCATTTGGCTAGGATTAAGAAGGCACTTTATTTTTACCCATTTAAGCTGATGTTTGGGAAAAGAAGTATAATTATGAAATTTGAATGCCATGATCGTTAGTCTAATAAATTATTTAGGTGGTAGGTGGATATAGCAATGTGTTCTTTAAAGCGTTCAAGCATTTCAGTTTTATTTAAAAAAAAAAAAATGGAAATAAAATAAAAATCGGAACTTTCAGCAACGTCGATTAATCACATGGTCGCCGACGCCAACAGACATCGCCTGCTATTATCTTTTATTTTTTTGCAAGGTCAAAGTTTTCCGCTAACATAGCTTACAAGAAACAAGAGTCATCGACAAATAATTAATCACTTTGTGAGTACTGAAGACAAAAAGGTTCCTTGCTATTTGAAATGAATTTCTGTTTATCTCTTTATTTCCGAGATGCTTTTATATTATACTATCTATAGAGTGTTTTTTTCCTGCGTGATTTTCAAGCAATTTCAAAAAATGTTGGCGTAAAAGTCATGAAATCAACCCAAAAAGGCACATAGGTCTGAATGACGATGGACAGTAAACAACGTTGATCCCAACAGTCCTAGATTTGAAGGGACGCTCTCCAATGTTATGTCCTAGAGTCCTGATAAAGGGGTTTCCTATAGCTTAGCATATAGATTTAGCTGAAATCTGTCGCCAATGTGAGTAAAACAGTGGAAAGTAGCACATCCCACCATGTTGAAACCAATCTTCCATAGAGAAGTTTTTACATCACATGGTTATGAAGGCTTCTTTGTTCCTGGAGCCACCATGGGCTGACCTGGACCACAGTCTTATCATTGAGTTATGGTAACATCAGAAAATATTACTCAACGGAAAGGGTAGTGGACGCATGGAATAGCCTTCCAGCAGCAAGCATGGGATAGGCATAAGGCCAAGCTAGATATAGGATAAGGGCAAGTACTAAAGGAAAGTACTCAGAGGTTGGGCAGACTGGATGGGCCTGCTGGTTCTTATCTGCCGTCACTTTCTATGTTTCTATCTTTCTATGAGTCATTTACCAGCTAGGACCCCATCTTCAGCCGCCATCTTCATTGTGGGGCAACACATGATATCATATGCCATCACTCCATGTTTCATAGGCCGGTTGAGGAGCTCAAACATCTCCCTTTGTAGCTGGCCCATTGAGTAGGGTGACCACCTCCTCCAGAACCTGCCATCCTAGTCCAACAAGAATATGTCACTCGTCCTTACAGATATGTATGAGTACCGATCCATTGTAGGTTCTTAAACCAACTTGGCTCCTTGGATGTAATGTAAGGAAGTATCACTTGGTAGATAAAATGAACAGCCTCTCAGGAGAAGTGGTAGAGGCTAATAGGGTGAAGGAATTTAAACATACATGGGACAGACATATGGCTCCTGAATCTGAGATGAGACCAACGACCAACCAATGAGTCTTTACAGCAGGAAGAATGGGCAGACTAGATGGGGGCCGAATGGGTCTTATCTGCTGCCACATTCTTTGCCAATATTTTTATTTAGGGCACTCTGTATGCCGTTCTTTTTATTTGGATACAGATATTCTATTTTACTCTGAAATGTAGGAATTACAAAAATATATATATTTTATTTATAACTTTACCTTTTCTTCAACCTGGTTTTGGTTAATTTCATTACAATTGCTTGGAAAAAAAAATCTCATTTAGATCTTAATATCATTTATAGCTTAAAACTTTATGTTGAAATTCTACCTACAAAGCTCTAATCTTTCCCATATTTATAAATATTCATTTGATAACGCTAGAGGCGAATTGTTTAATACACACCTCCGCTCGCATTTTGGATGCACTAAATCTGATCTTATTATATTCATTTTCATGTTAATCGCTCAAAATTATTACAGTGATTACCATTATTTATTTTTTTGGGGTTAAAAAAAATATTGCAAATGCAATCAATTATTTATGTCACAAAATGTAAACAGTTTTTCTTTCAGCCGTAATAACTCTTACTATATGTGATCCGTCTGAAGGTAAAACCCAGCAAAAGAGGAAAAAAAAAATCATTGAAATAATATATTGCAAAGTCCTTAGGAGATTTATTGTTTAATAATTTTATAATTTGTGTTTTCAGTTTGTTGAAAATATGTTGTTTATGTAACCATATAATATTATGAATTGGGCCTGAGAAACTGAACTTAATCTCAAGACAGCAGATAGAATTTGTGGCCTTTAATATTTCATATATAAATGTGTCATATTGCCAGATAAGCAGGGAAATTAATTAATTTGACGTTAAAAAAAATGGGAAAAACACATTTGATGAAGATTGCTGAATATTATTAAGATGAAGCTCACTACAGATTAACATTGTATATTTTCTGGTAAAAATATATGTCATTATTCAATGTATTTCAAATGCCAAATGCATTTCCTATGAATATTCTAGAATTTATTAGGCTTAACTAAAGCATGCCAGGTACCAAGGCCAGATTAAAGACTTTAGGGCCCGGGAGCACTTATACCAAAAAAAAAAGGACCTTTCTTTTCTTGCACCCAGCTATTTTTCCACATCAGCACAAATAAAACATAATTACGGTAATGTAAAAAAAAATAATAATAAAAAAAAGTTTATCGCAAATTCCTCTACTTTCTTAAGCGTTGGCATCATGTTATGTCTTATCTTATCTATGGCCTGGCCACCACGCATGTGCAGCTAATGAGGAGCTAATCTGTTATGATAATGGACAGGACTGTCAGCAAGTGGCACACAACTCCTAGTCAAGACTGCCCCATTCACAACAGGATAGTTAAAAATATAAAATGTGGGACACACCATAAGGTGACGTTTACCACACCCAAAGATGCTAGGTCAGCCATTGCCCTTCAATACACTTCCTTGCTGTCTGGGGGCTGCCGGCCTCTCGTCAGCAGGGTATCCGCTCCAGCGCAGCCTGTGACTGGACACAAAATGGAGGGAAAGGAAGGCAGTAAAGCAAGGGAAGAAGTAGACTGAACAGCCAATCAGAGAGTGATCTGTGCCCTAAAGCCCTCCTACTCCTCCTGCCTGGGTGGAGACGGACGCTGGGAGGGAGGAGCCGCTCTGACTGGATTAATCCGGTAATCAATGCCTCATGGAGGACTGGAATTGAAATGATATAATTAAAATGATATACAAGCATCAACTCCATGCTTCATTTGAAATTTTCCTTAAATGTTATCTAATCACTGACCTTAATTTGTTTATTGATATCACATATGAACAAAACAGTTTTACACACATAGATAGATAATAGATAGATAGATAGCATGATTGTTTTAAAACGTAATTGTTAATTGGAAAATAATAATGATCAACATTTAAAAAAATAAAATAGAGACTAATCCGGAGGTTAATCCTGTTAAGCCTTGTAGTCACCGGGGGTTGTGTATAAAAAGTAATCCAGTTGTGATGTTTCAAAAGGTGTCTTCTCGTCATAGAAGCCATTTCATGCTCTGTCTCAATGTCTCCCCACCATCTCTGGCGACGGGTTCCAGGTCCCTGTCCCTTCCATGCAGCGCTGCTTCTTCTCTTGCTTCAGAACAACGCGGTCACAATTCCTGGATCCTGGCTGTTGTCTCTCCTTCCTACATTGCGCTGGTCATAACTGGTTCACCAAGCATCTTGATACCTACAAGTGGCCCCTGACGTGTCCCCTGTGCACAGTCACAGAGGAGCTACAACATTAACAAGATGGATAGTACTTTATCTCTAACCCTTTGTTCTTTTACTTCTCTAATCATATGTATCCAAACTACTAACCTTTAAATGTAAAACCATTGAGTAGCTGACCAAGCTGGAGTTGGCTTGAGCTCAATGCCATCCTTGGTTTGGCTCAACAGGGGAGTTGAAATGTGAGCTGAAGCTCATCATCCATGACCGGGTCCACATAAGTGTTCAAAAGGTGAACCTGACAACCTAGCTTACGTCCCCGGTGTTGGCTAACATTACAAATTCGTTGAAGAAAAGAAAGAGATGTGTTTTAACCCCTTCAGGACCGGCGTTGGCAAACTGCGTCTTCCCTTGAAGACCGCAGTTTTTTTTAAAATATTAAAATTCCGTGCTCGTGATTTGCTGCAAAGCGATCACGTGCACGGAATTGAGGGGGAGTGGCTGCTACGGATCGCTGGGGACACCCAGCGGTCAGTAGCAGCCGCCCCTCGCGATCCCAGCGTTCATAGCGACGTACCTGGTACGTCCTGGTCTGCCGGTGACCTTTCACTCGGAAGTGCCAAGTACGTCCCGGTCTTGAAGGGGTTAAATCAGAGATTTTACAGAAAGAGTTGGTTAGTATTTAATTTTTGTTCTATTTAACTGTACAATGTATATTAGCGTCTCCAACACAGTGTGGATATTTTATTGATTCATATACCGCATTGAAACGACAGTCAAAAAACCTTCAAGCTGTAGCCACTTTAGAATAAAGGGATGGCTTGAAGTTCAGATAAATAATAAATATTACTTATAGGCAGCATTTATCAAAGTTTTTTTTTTTTCAGATGGGGAAAAAAAAAATCAGTAAATTTTGTACAAAGGCTGTTCTCTGATTTATGGAGCAATTACAGGCATAGAATATTAATAGAGAAAGACAAGAATAATAACAAAAAGTTCCGTCTAAAATATAAATAAGCTCGGAGTTTGTCGGCAGAGACAAAAGTGGAGTTATTTAAAGATTTTTTTTTATTTTTTATTTGTTTGAAAGTCACAGATTGAGAAAAACAAAAGAGCAACGGCTGGGTGAAAACAAACAAAAATAACCACGGGGTAGTATTTTTTTATGATTTTTCTTTCTTTTATGTCAGAATATAAAAAAATAATTGTGCCCCCAAATACACTGATATAGTCTGACATAGTGTTTAAGCGTATGGTGAAGACTACAAAAAGGTTTGATGTTTTATAATCATTTTTATCTGTATGATTGTATATTCAAAAAGAGTTCTTGTTACTAGGGTAACATCAAGGATCATACTTTTTACTACTTTTTTTTATCATTTTTAATGTAAAGGTATGTCTTTTTGCAGATGATCCAAAGGTCTGGGACGGGGTAGACATCCCTGGTGGAATCAGCTCATTCCGCCATTTTGTTTTCCCCACTGGGCTTGGACTATGACTTGTATGTATCTTCTTGAAGTTTAATATTATAGTGTTAACATTGTAAAGTTTTATCAGTAATATCAACGCTGCATATCGGAGACTAAAATTTTTCTTTTGGCCTCCGTATAAAATTCTGTCTGTTAATATTAGACTCTTATCATGAAAATATAATGCTCGCCTTCTCAATTGCAATAAACTTATTGGTTTAATTAGTCCCTTAGCATGCAGACTGATCTAACATATTTCATTCCAAGGGTTGTGCTAAAAAACAAATCTGTTTGGGGAGAAAAATTGAAAACCGATATGTTGAAAAAGCTGCAGCCTGAGAGAAATAAAACCTTATAAATCTCTTAATTATTATGCTGGTTCTTGTCATATATGCTGATTGCCCTTTCGCTTTGCTTGTTAAATTCTATGTTAAAAAAAAAAAAAGAAAGAAAGAATGGAGCGAGGATTATATTGATCACGCGGAAATAAATCTCGGATTTCAGAAGCGGGTCACGAATAACCAATATTTATTGTCCGAAATGTGCTATTCATTTGTGGATGTGCATAATGGCATAGTAATTGTAATAATATAAAACAAGAAAAAGGAAGCAGAAGAAACGTATTACCCCGCGCAGGGATGTAAAGAATTTCAAATAAGCTCTATAAATGGGAAAAAAAAGATCTTTAAATTACACGCTTATGCTTTGTAATATGTAAAGCAAACAGTGTGATTGGGGACCTTCCGAGGCAATAATTACCTAGATTGAGAATGAAACAAGACACCTCTAAATTCAAATATTTCTCACATATGGTAATACATAATGAAATGTGAATTTTGTAGAACAGGCGCTGTGGTCATTTTTCAAATTCAGATATCGGTGGCATTATATTTTCGGTATTAAATAAACTGTTTTACTACCATGAGGTGCATTCACTGCTGGAATGTATTAATTACTAAAGGGAACCTTCACCGGGTCTTCATAAAGCATACATACTTAAGGTTTTAGCTAAAATATAAAAAATATAAATGTATCACTAATGTTCCATATGAGTATCGATCTACCCATGATCCTCTGGTACTTGTGAACATACCTGGGAGCTCTCTGTGCTGGGAGTCCCTGAGTGAAGTGCTGCTTCCCTGGATCTCTGGGTCACTTTTCTCTTTCTCCTATTACTCCCAGGTAGCCCAGCCCTAAATATGATTAGCCCCACTCAATGCATTTCCCACCTTCCCACCTCGCCCATGGATGGCTAAACCTGCCCAGTGACAAGCCAGTGACGAGAGGGTATATACCAGGTATGCTTGTGAAGCTAGTCTTTGCAACCTGTAAGCCTCCTGAAGATCAGAACACTGTACCATTTACATCACATACAACACGACGTGCAACATGATCATGCAAATATGGATGACGAAGTATACAATAGCAAATGTAGCATTTTTTGAAATATATATCTTCATGCGTTGACTACTGAAGTCCGAAGTCTGGCTGGGAAATGCAATGCTTAAGTGTAGCAAGTCCTGGGTTTACTGAGTTCTATTCACACAGAGAAAACCAGGAACATGCATTCGCTTTAGAATGGGAAGGTTCTCCTGACAGCACTCAGCTACAAACACCGAGAAACTTTCTTGCAGTTGGGAAGATTGCGCTCGACGTCCCTCAAGCTTTTCTGCTAGAAATTCTGTTCATTCATTCACTTTGCCGGCAAGATTAATTTCCTTCCTGCTTCATGCCCCATGAAACTTCTCGTTTTGGTTTCTTTCTGAGGCCCCCCCCCAAGAGAAAGCTCCTTAAAGTGACTAGTGAACAGTGTCTAGAATTTGGTGTCACCCCCCCCAACTTGCAGAAGTTCCTGCCATGGTCGGGCTTGTTGGTCTATGGGTATGATTCTGGCTTAGGGGGCAAGTGGTACCTGGTTCAACACAGCTCTTCAAGCAGTTGTATTACCTTACCACAATGCTTTGTGTTTTTATATTTTATTAGGCAAATGCATCAAAAATTCTTCCTTGTGGAATTCGGTGCCCCCATCAGCAGCCTCCAACGTACTCCCAGAAATGTATGGAAAAAATGTCACAAATTCCATAGAAGTTTATGATAAAATTTAGAGCGCCCAGAAGAGTAGTTCTGTGTATTTCCCTTGGAGTTAACTCTACGATAATGTCACAAAAATGCTGTGGTCCTACATACCGGAAGTTCTGGCTTACTTACTCGCGGTTGGAATGCTTAAATTCGGTCTACTAACTTTGAATGAGTAGAAGCCTTATGTAGGTCTGAGATACACACTCATTGGGGGCTCAACTCTACCATATGGATATTTATTTCACCATCGAACTCGACTATCTTGCCCAGGCTGTTATATACTTCTCTGATAACTTATTGGAGGCAGATATGCAGACTAATCAATTTACAAAATTCTTTCCCTTTTTCATGTTAAAGGTATTTAGAAAAAAGAAGCAGAACAAAAATTAGAAGCAAGAACACCTGGCTGGATAATTGACATGTTTATTCTACAAATGCATGTACAATTTGTCATTTCGCTACAGTAATGATTGCATTGTGCTCTCAACTCAATAAATAAAAAAAACATCAAGTTGTAAAAAAAAAACAAAAGGAAAAGGCAGCAGGTGAAGGTGGTTTTAGCAATCATCGCCAACAGGTGTTCCAGGATCAGCAGCGTAGCAGGTGGGATAGTGCCGGGCAATGGCCACCGTACAGTTCTCTCTGGTGGCAGGCAGGCAGGCAGGTGGACGGCAGATCCCTTGTTCAAGAACGTCAAGAATTTTAGCGCATGCAGCAATGCCATTTGTAGGCACAGATGCATCTTGATGGCCGATTTATTCAATTCCGATGAAGCGAAATTAATGATTTTGTGGCTTAGGAGGTAACAGTGTGTACTCATCTTCTCTGAAGGTTTCCAGGCAGCCCCTGGGCGACATTACCAGGGATAGATGGCCCTATTGGGTGTTCATGCTTCCCCATAGGAAAGTTGGAAAGCTCCAAAATCTCCAGTTTAAGCCAGTACAGCATCCGTGTTATCTGCGTTCTGGTATTCTTTAGCTTAATAGCGTACTCAGTGATGCATTTACTTTCTGTGCTGCCCTGGGCCCAACATAGGGCAAAGCCCCTAGGCGCCCCCTCTTTGTCTGTACTGCCTTAAAAGGCGCACCTAGCCTTGAGTTGGCACAAAGTCTGTAGTGTAAATGGGACTTTTGAGAAGATCAAAAACCTCCCTTGTAGACCATTGACCAGCGGGATACAGGGGAGCTTGATCGCCCAAGACGGCGAGATCCGCCCCTTGTTTCGGCTGCCTCCTCCCTGGATCATCCTAGTCGGCCTAGGCCAGAATACGTCATTAACTGTACTTCAGACCATCTCTTATGTTAGTTGTTGTAAACACAGAGTATTTTAAGGACCAGAGAGTAAAGCAGCTAACAGAACTTTATTCTTGCAGCTCTATCACTAATCAGCACAAGTTTCTTCTAAGAGCTGCTCGGACACTCCCTCAAAACCAGCTCTAGACAGTTTCAATTAGCTACAATTTCACATGCTCTTCTATTTAGGGTGACATTATCCTGTATTAAAAAAAAATAACTTCATAAACAATATCATAAATCACAATTTATTTCCCGGCCCATCCTTCTGTGTCAGAGAATCAGAATATGATGTCATGTACCAGAACTCAACACAGAAAAAAGAAGAGACCCCGTTCGAGGTATTTAATCATACACGGCGTAGGCATTTGACTATCCTGAAAAAATGGAAATTTTATTAAAGTGGTTGCATATTTTTAATGAATATTTGGTGACGATGCTATATTTTCAACAGATAACGGAAATTGGACGAAGATCGAAAACGGAGATAATATAAAATCATATTCAACATGTTTGGATATGGTGCCATTTATTTTTTCTATTTTGTTCATTTTGTATATCGTACAGCTGTGGGGCTGCGGTGTTTTTATTTTAAATTCTCATCAGAAACTTGGACGCCTTCTGGGAGTGGTTTGCCAATATATATATATATAAATATATATTTTCTATGCCCCAAGTTCTCATCTATTTTCTCATTAAAAGCTGGCAAAAAAAGAAAGCTAGCAATCTTTTATGAAGAAACATCACAAATAACAAGGTCACCTATCTTCTGTGGTGGAACACGCCAGCGCTGAGGGTTATCATTCTTTATTCTAAATTCCTTCATTTGGTTTTATAGTTGTTTGGACAAATTGTTGCTCTTGTGGTATTACCTATATTTCAAAACTCTGTATCCATCTTTCCTCCCCTGATGCCCCTCTTTCCTCCCTTGTTGCCCCTCTTTTCCTTCCTGGATGCCCCTCTTTTCTAGCAGCTCAGAATGTTTGCTGGGTATGAGGGTATCGCAGGGTTCCACAGGGTTCTGAAACATCAGAGAATGGCTTTATAAATTAAAATGCGTAAATAAAATACATTATTTTTCTTCTAAATGTCTTAATTACATAACTAGCTAGAAATAGGTCAAAGTCACTCTAGCCACCCCTCCCATGAAACCAAAGAGACCCTTTTCCAGTCTTAATACCTTATATTAGGTTGTTTCTTTTAAATTATTGTATAGGAAATTATATATATATATAACAATTTGCAGAAGTACCCCTGGGGTATGGTCTCGCTAGTGTTCTTACCTAAAGAGCGAATCTTCTTCTCATGCGGCTGTCGCAGGTGACCGCTGCCGGCCTGTAGTTCTGAGTAGCCTGCATGACAACATATCTTCAAAGGGTATGCCAAAACTAGAATTGACAGACTAAGACGTTTCATGGTTTCAAACGGGCCAAATGGTTCTTATCTGCCATCAAAATCTGTTTCCACAGCACAAAATAGTTTTTTTTTAAATACTTTTTTATAGTAAAAGGTCAAAGAGAAAAGCTCTTGAAATAGTAGGAAAGAGGGACACTGTAAATCTTGGGTTGGGAGTCTGGTATGCAAGAGGAACGCAAACCTTTGCAATATCCCTCTAAAAGATAGGAGATATAACTGCAGTAGAAGACATCTAGCCCAAGACATAGAGATAAGGATGATCAAAATACAAGGGCAAGCATGGTCCATGCATAGACTGGCCGCAAAGGTTCAGATACGATGGAGAAGACAAAAGTCCAAGGGAATGAACCTCAGAACATAGGATGAGGTTGTGAAGGAGAAGAGGAGAGGAAGATGAACCACATGGAAGTTCTAGTCGCTGGTATGGCGGTCAACTAAGCAATGACTGGTTGTGTTTTAGAGACTTTATACAAAATCCAGAAGTAATGATGCAAACTGTCATCTTCTAGTTGAATCTTGTGTACAGGACAGACGAGGACGTGTGGCGTTTCACATGTTGTTGCGTTTGTGCACACGTCATGAATTGTTTCTGGCCTCCATGGCTAATTTTTTCTGTTGGGGGTCACTGGCAATAGACGGTTAATTGGAATCATATCCCGTTAGAAGGGGCAGTGATTTGGGGCCCACATGGACATTTGGGAACTATGACAATATATGGTTGAATATTAAAATTCCCTTTTAATGTGCAGAACAAATTTTAATATTTTTGGGGGAATTCAGAAGTTGAACGGCGCTCGACTCCTCAACGCAGCAATAAAAGATATATGATTTATCAGCAATATAACGCTTTTCGATGCCAGAAATAATACGTAAGAGTGATTTTTCAGAAATTCTCGGTAGGTTTTTTTTTTTTTTTATCAAGAATATAAAAAAGGAGGTTGCAATGTTTTAATTATGTGGAAAGTCTAGAGAAATCGGGTTTGTTTACATAAAAGTCAAAGTCTGCATCTAGAGCGGAATACTTTATTCAAATATATTCAAGGGCAGTGCAATGATTTCTTTAAGGAAACCTTTCATCCCCCCATGCTGTATAGATAAGAAATTAGATTAAAAAGCAACTGAACTAGAGATCTAAGGAAAACCGCAATTTTCATTTTTTTTTCAGATAGAAAGCATGTCCAAAAATCACAGAAAACCCAGTATCAATTCTATGTTTTTGTTCCCTTAATGGCAGTGAGTTCTGAAGTTGATTCACCAATGACGAGGTCAACACTACATAATTATTCAAAATGATGCCATACAAATACGACTTTGTCTCTAATTTCTCCAATTAAAATATTGATGTATAATTCATCAAATAGAATCCCTCATATTTTTTGACAGAAATATGGAATTGTGAAAAGATAGAAAATGCTAACGTGTGTGTTTGCCTAGAATATTATGGTATTGGTTCTATTATGTTATTTTATTATAATTGGATTTTATTAATCATATGAATTAGCAATTTATTCACTAAAGCAAGGTAGTTACTAAAGGTTTGGCAGTCATTCAAACATTGTAAAATAAGAAAGGGCACGCAACCGTAGACACTGCTCCCAAGGGCCAATGGCCAGTCTGTCTTTAGGACCAAATTCTTCCTTCCCCAAAAGAAACAGGTTTATAAGCTGTAACTAACATATAATATCTTCTTCCAGGCATGAGAATAGATTAATAGCCAAGATGTCTCTTGCTAATAGAAGGACCATAGCCTCAATCTGGAACCTGACCCCCCCCCCCCGTCCCCTTCCTGACAATAAAAGACATGGTGGAGATGGACAGACCAACAGCACTTTTACACAACTCTCCGTAATCTTTCCATAGAACCTGGAACCCCTGGTTATATGACCCTTCCGTGCACGTATGACCTGTAAGAGCACTCTGGTCTCTGTCTAGGTAACATGGCAAAAACTCTGGATTCTGACATTTTCCCCACCCAATTTGCATACATTAAAACTCTGAGGTCCTAAAAGTTTATGCAACCCTACATCTTTTTCAAGCCAGGATGAGGGGCAGACTGGTCATCAGGCTTACTGGGCAAATTTAGAGTTGGCTGGTGTGCTTAACCCCTTAAGGACAATGGGCGGTCCCAAAACCCATTGAAAACAATGCATTTTGAGCCCGTACATGTACAGGCTTTGTCATTAAGGGGTTAACTGTGTGGACACTAGAGCATAGCGTGCAGCCATGTGTATCTAGCAGGTGGTCAACAAAATAGGATTGTAGTGGCACACCTATAGATATAGTTATATACCTAGCAGGTAGTGGCATGCACCCAATTTATAGGCTACTGGCCTTAAAGTGCCGGGGCTGATTTTAATCCAGCCCTGACCAGCACAAGAACATAGAATCTGACGTCTAATAAGAACCATTCGTCCCATCTAGTCTTTTATCTTGCAAACCATCCACCATTTTAGTCGCCTTCCTCTGAACTCTCAAAAATGCTTCTGGAAATGGGGTCTTCAGAACTCTACTCAATACTCTGGATGAGGTCTGTAAAGCAGCAGAACCTCCTCTTTCTTCCTACTGCACCTGTCTACACCTGCTTGCTTTTTTTTGCAACGTTTCATCTGCTTACCTTTAAGCACCATCGCATGCACCGCCACTCTCCATGAACCCACTTTGATCGCTCAGTAAACTTTTAACGTTTAAATCACCTTTTGTCCAAAAGCATCAAAATCTAAAATGAAAATAAACTATAATCGCAAACACCTAAAGGTAAATAGATCACTACATTTTTTTTATTTCCAATTAAGAAAAAAAATCTAGTATCATTTTTTGTTATTTGCAGGATGTTGTTATTTGGTCATAAAATTAGATAATTTTATGATCAGTGAAATTAGCAATCTCTTGTCTGGTGTCACTTTAAATTATATTAGGCCATAAAAATGTCATAATATATGCCGTAATACATATACAACAGAAAGATTTTATTTCTTTTAATTAGCTCATGTTGATCATAATGAGAAATAATGAGTATTGTTTGTTTTACTACTTTGAAAATGAATAATGTCAAGAAAATGTGAAAATAGGTAAATTTCATCACCATGGAAAAAAATATATGTGAGAATTTTTAGACTGTCTATAAAGATTATACCTGATATTGACTTTGCTTTTGGATTTAATTTATTATTTCATGCATAACATCATGCAAACTCATTTATAACAATTGCTGAAATTGGCTTCCAACCCCCATTTTAGGAATACATTTTCCGAAGATGCTGTATTTTGCCCCTTTTTCAAACTGTTGTAAAAGCTCAAATGTTACTAACTTCCTGGTCTTGTCCTATTATACCTGAAGAGCAAGGCAAGATGACCATTAGACTTGTACCAATGTACAAAAACCGATTCAGACAAATATTTTGTTTCGTTTTTGGTCCATTCATTTCCAGACAACGAATATTGTCCCCTGCCATTACGATTCGGACGAAACAGAGGTGCGGGTACGGAGACAGGGACACAGAAGTGGCCGGCGAAGAAGGTAGAGAGACATTGAGAGTGTGAGCAGGAGTGAGACAGTATGTGAGCGAGCGTGAATGAGAATGTGAGAGCATGTGAATATGTGTGAGTGAAAAACACAACAAAATGCAAACAACGATTTGGAGCTCTCTGTTTCAACAAGTCTAGTGACCACGTGAGAGCTGCAATGATCCATTGATGTGAGAGCTCCCTTGACCAGTAAGCCAAAGTGGGACATTGGGATAATACATGAAAATTGAGACTGTATGAACCCCTACCACTTCTGTTTGAAGGCTCTTCAATTTATCCACTTCTCTGCCACTGAAGCTTTATAGTCGTCATGAAATGATTGACCTACGATTGAAGTGACACCAAACACTTAACCCCCATTTAACATATTGAAGATACCGTCCTCCAATGGGACACACCAATTTAATTTTTCCAAAGAAGATATAAAATACAGACTTTTGATTGGCCTATGGAGTAGAACTGAGTTGAACATACTGTTTATGTTATAGAAATACTTAGATAAACTTCTAAACAGAGATGTCATTAACTTGGGTGCTGCCTTCCCAGTCGCCACTTCCACGGCCAACGTCATATCCTGGAGCTCTGTGACGTAAAGGCTTGGCACAGCCTCCATAGTGTTATTAGGTATAAAATCAGAGATCTCCTTTATAACTGTGCCACCGAGAAGCGGCACACCACTTGACCTGATTGCCAAGAAGGCAATTTGCCCCCTGGTTTTCAGGCAACGTGACTGCTTCCCTAGGACTAGTGAGCCTAGGCCAGAAGAAGTCATTGATTCTATGAATAGCTGGAAAGTCAATATAACTACTCAAATGTATTATGAAACAACATATATTAGATACAATTATTCAGATTAACTAATCTGAATAATTGTATCCTACTCTCCCGTATCCTACTCTCTGATACGCTCAGACAGCCTCCCCTGCCAGCACTTCCCAGGGGGGGTGCTGGCATGGGAGATTGTCTAAGCGCATCGCGCAGACGTTCACCGGCAGCGGCGATGAGTGTGAACGACCTCCGCTGCCGGCACGTCTGCTCGATGTGCTTTAACAATCTCCCTTGCCGGGAATTCCCACGAGGGGAGTCCCGGCAATGGAGATTTTAAAGCACATCTTGCAGACGTGCCGGCAGCGGAGGTTGTTTATGCTCGCATCGCCGCTGCCGGTGAACGTCTGCGCGAACAATCTTCCTTGCCGGTACTTCCCACGGCGGAAGTTGAATACGCGACATCTTGGGGACTGAGTGGCAGCATATCTCGGAGGGGGGGTAGAGTGGCAGCATATCTCGGGGGGGTACATCTTCGGGACAGAGTGGCAGCATATCTTTGGGGGGGGGCAGAAACTTTTTTCTTTAAAAAAGCACCTAACTTTTAGGCTGTGGCCTATATTCGGGTGCGGCCTATATCCGAGCCAATACGGTATGTATAAACACGGATATACTGAAGACTCATTAATGGTAAACTGCAACAGATACCAACAAACAGACGTTTGTTCCATTGTCTAAACACGATAGGTCTCTTTTCTTTATTTTAAGAAGGTGATAAATTGGGATAGTTCCCTGCCATCTGTAGCCGGCTGGTGTGTGGAGACATTGAAAGGTATTACATGGTGTCTCTACATACTGTCTTTAGGATTTTATTACACTAATAAAGCCAGCGAAACAGTCCAGGAAAACATCACGCGAATGGGTTGTTTGTGGAGACGCTCGCAGTTCCCAATGAAAGTTAAATTATACATTCTGTAGGTAAGAAAACTGGTTTAATTCTTTAGGTGAAAAAGCTTTGTTTGTGTGCTTGTGAGCCATTATGTTTTAAATCACTAAACGAAAAGGCATATAATATATATAATATCATTTATAGTGTTATATATTATATACAATATATTATCGTATATAATATATGTAACAGATGCTGGACCTGCAAAGCCTACATTACAGTGAAAATAATTTGGGACTCCAATTTTACATTGACAATCAGGGGTTAAATTGTAATTTTTTTTTTACAATTTAACCCTTGTAAGCCAATGGAAAATTGGAGTCCCAATAATTTTCATAAAACTTAGCTCCAGCATCCATTACAATATTATTAATTATAATTACATATGATATTATTATTATACATACTACTTTTGATAGCAGAGCATCGTTATTCATCGTGAAAACCCAGTTACATTTTTGTAGTTTTTGTAGTACAGTTAAATTTATTATTATTATAATTATTATTATTATCATTATTATTATATTTATTATATAATATGTTTTTATTATAATTATAATTTGTTATTATATTATCAGGAGTCTCTCTTCCCTTCAGACTCCGCGCTTAACTGTAAACTTTCATTGAGAGGGGTAAGATCGACGATTTTCTGCGATTGCTAAAAGCAGGAGAATGTGTCTTGATGTGCCACCATGTATGAAATCCATGATTGGAATCCTTGGTCCACCTCGCCAACTAATATAACATACATGTTTGACCCTTAAAGTGTTAAATGATCGAAAATCCCACTTCTGGTAGAACTGTACCATGTAATCAGTAAATTAAGTGACCCAATTACTATTTCGGTAATACTGGAGACCACATCTCCAAAGAGATATGGATATTCAGGAATGAGTCTGAGTTTGCTGGATATAAACATTTTAGGGAAGGCTAAAAGATCCCAACACGGGGAAAGATAAGAAAGCGACTTGGAGCAGCAAATGAGTAGGAAAACGCACTACACAATGGGGTTCATGGGGATTTAAATACCCCTCCACCAGCCCAGTGCCGGAGTTGACTTGTGATGAAGAATGGTGTTTTTCCCAGTGAAATATTTTCTACATACATTTACATTAGATGTAGTTTTGTACATTCACCCCATCCATGTATCCCACAAAAAATATCAGTTATAATATTTTATATTAGTTATTTTTAATGAAATGCTAGCCATTAACAAAAATATAATAAAAATGAATAAAAATCTACCATTGGCTCCAATTCATCTTTCCAATACAAAAATCAGATTCTTTGCGGATCTGGCACTGAGGAAAAGTCACTTAATTGTCTCACCGGGTACCATGATGTGTGTATAATGGAACTGCTTGGAAATGTCACTTCAATTAGTGTCACAAATACCAGTATATCCCCTCTATTCACCTGTCAACCATGGTTCATCTTTTTGTTTTATTATTTTAGAAAATTTTGAAGGAAATAATGTAAATTGGATACAGAGTTATCATCAATCAATAACCTCTGAAATAAAATATTTATTTTACAGATGCATGGATCAAATAGCTGGAGTAACAGCAACGTAGTGAAACCATTGCAAAAAAGCTGACTGCTTACGTGTCCTTCTCTCCTTTCCCTCAGCTCCACTTTTTCCTCTTTCATCTTCTTGTTCTTCTGTCTTCGTCCACGTCTCAGTGAACCAGGCCTCCAGAAGCACTTCTGCAAAAGGGCAGAGCCTCCAGGCACACCCTCTCTCGCTATTGGAGGAACGGTAAAGAGGCTGTCCCATGGCTTCGCCCCTTTTGTGCTCTGAGAGAATAATGACAGAATAAGAGACGCATATCTGCACCTAACTTTCTTCACATATCTGTCTGCATTATTTTGGCCTCTTGTAGTACTTCCACAAAAGGACAGAGCCACAGGGACAGCCTCTCCCCTCGTTGCTCCAATCGTGGAGACGGTGTTTCCCAGACACTCTGTCCTTTTGGGGTAGTGCTCTGGAAGGCGTGATTCACGGAGAAGTGGACAGAGAAAGAAGACAAAGGTAGATGCGGATGAAGAAGTCAGAAGAACAAGAAGAGGCAAGAGAAGGATCGGAGCTGTGGGAAGGTAGACAGAGAAACAGAAGTGTTGACGAAGAAGGTAGGGAGACAATGACAGAGAGGGAGAGGGACTTGAGACCCCTGTGTGGTAATGTGACACCCCCCTGATGAGTAGCAACCCGTGCGGCTTATGTACGCCTCTGTGTTCCCCAAATATCCTTCATGCAAGCAAGATTTTTTCAATGAAAGTTTGGGTGAAGCATAAAGTTCTCCTATTAACTCATTTTCTAAAACAAGGGCACAAACCAGTGAGCTGTATGATATATTATTATATATATTATTTATTATTATATATTATATATATATTATATCATGTATTATATAATACGTATGTTACGTATAATACGTTTGTTATATGTACCCTTTTGGCATTGAAAGTTTTAGAATGGTGACCTTAAAAAAGAATATTATACCCTTTATAATTGACTGTGCCCATGCATAGCTGTGTAGGGATTGAAATATAAATGGTATGTACAGTTTAGCAAATACAATGTTATCAAGGCTAAAAGATTCACGGCGTGTATGGATATTTAATAATTCAGCTGCTATTAACTTACAGAATAGTGCTCATATTGAAATAGCACAGAATAGTCACAAATCTTATCTTGCACACCGAGATCTAAATTAAATTGGCACGCTGCCATCTTTTTAAATCCTGATTGACATCAACATTTCGGGTTACTGTACTGATAATGCGAAATTGGGAATCTTGTTGCTGTAACTTTTACATGTTGTCAGTGAGTTTTTCGAATCCGCACAACACGAGAGGAAGAGCGCTTTTAAAAGTCAAATACAATTGATTTTGTTCGTATACTTTTGTTCGAGCGTATAAAAAAAATTTAATTTTATTAAAAAAGGTTTCCCCCCCCCAATATTAAATCATTATTTTAATAGCAAACAGTGTCAAGTACTCCTTGAATGGTAAATGTATTCTCAATGATGTATCTGTAACTGAACGGGGGTGAATAATCACTAATGGATGATGGGAATACCACTGGGCAACTTGGAATGAAAAGCAGTCCTTGCGCCCATCAGGTATTTGCATGTTTTTTCAGATGGCCAGTTGGGCCTGGGTACCACTCAGTGGCGGAACTACCGGGGTCGCAGGGGTCGTGACTGCGACCGGGCCCTGGAGTTCTGCCAGTCAGGGGGGCCCAAGGGGTGCCGAGCGGTTGCTGAAAACGACCGCTCGCCAACTCTTGGGCCCCCCTGACTGACAGAAATCCAGGATGCCTCTGCTCCCAGCCGCTGCTGCCTCCGTCGCTGCCGCTGCTGCTGCCGCCGCCTGCCTCAGCGCTGCCCAGAGTGCAGTGTTGGGAGCGTGAGGCGTTTGTCTTGGGTGCCGGCGCTTCACGCAGAGCGCCGGCATATTACGTCATATGCCGGCGCTCAGCAGTGAAGCGCCGGCACCCGAGACAAACGCCTCACTCTCCCAACACAGCAGTTGACGGTAAGTGACCTAAGGGGGGGTAGGGAGGGAGTGGGTAGATCGTGCGAAGGGGGGGTAGGGAGGGAGAGGGTAGATCGTGAGGAAGGGGGGGTAGGGAAGGAGAGGGTAGATCGTGAGGAAGGGGGGGTAGGGAGGGAGAGGGTAGATTGTGAGAAGGGGGGGTAGGGAGGGAGAGGGGAGATTGTGAGAAGAGGGGGTAGGGAGGGAGAGGGGAGATCGTGAGGAGGGGGGTAGGGAGGGAGAGGGTAGATTGTGAGAAGGAGGATAGGGAGGGAGAGGGTAGATCGTGAGAAGGGGGGTTAGGGAGGGAGAGGGGAGATCGTGAGAAAGGGATAGATGGGTTGGGGGTTGGGGGGCCCTTAACAGATTCTCGCACCGGGGCCCTGAGGTTTCTATTTACGCCCCTGGTACCACTACTAACTTAAATTTGACTTTTACTATGACAAATAAAAGCAAAATAAAGGTACAGAATATGCATACATCACAACAATCAAATGAGCTTTGGGGGTGCCGAACAGGACTTCCATCATAAAGCTTGGTCACCAGATCTCCAATCTCCAAGGATCTCCAATCACTCATTCTTCTGATCAAGAACTCCACCACTGCAGTAACAAAGCTAGCAGAATATACAAAGCTAGTTGAACACAAGCAATCTCATGGCTATAGTTTCATATACGGGTACACAAGAGACCTATTCACCACTCTAGTATTGTCCATCAAATAAACAAGTGATCACGTGGCATATGTTTATAACATGAACGATTGCATTTACTAGATGGTTTGTGATTTTGTAAGAATAATGACGTATGCAAGCCTTGGCAGACCTGACCCAGCAGCCCCCGGCCGCAAAACCGCAGGGGGGCAAATCCCTATTTTTTGGCCAGAGTAAGCACAAAATGGAAATTCGTCAATGCCAACTAGAGGCAGAAGAGATAGGAAGGTAAGGTTTATGAAATCAGCAGCTTGAAATGTCTTAATACCAAAAATCTGCCCTCATAGATCATTCTAATCTCCTCACTATTGCTCAAGTAGTTTTTATTTTTACATTGTCTAAGAGGCATATTGACCTCTGAATCCAGCTTCCTAGGATATCGATATTTTGTAATTTAGCCTTCCCGATTAGAATGACTAGTATTCTGATTGACTTTATCTTGGTGGTGTTTTAAACATTGGTCGATAACCTTCTTAGGGTCCCTTCCCGATTTTGTTTAAATATTGGGCCATACTACAGACCAAAACAGGGGTCTCACAAATATTCATTGGGGTACCTGGTTTGCTCTTAGGTACTCTAATGATTCTCTTATGTATAATTCAATATATTTGGCCACATGGCGACCATACTGAGGATCAAAGAGTGGTTCCCCTTGATTGTCTAAAGCTATACCTGGGTGATGAGTGAGGCTCTGATTCTGAAGGGATACCTTTTCGCAGAAATAACGTCACAGAATCCATGTGACAATCAGATTTGGAGTCAATAAAGTGATAATCATCTTTTTTAGCATTGTTTACTTTCAGAAGTGCCCTAAGAATTAGTTTTTATTCCTTTGCTGGGTGTCATTATATATCTGACATGTACAGAATCAATACAAAAAAACAAAAACTGTCTGCGCTTCTCACCCTAATAAAGTTGGCAACAAATATATAAACATAATATAAATAAGAGGTTTTGGTTATATGAATTGGCCAAAGCATAATGAAGCTCACCCGCCACGTCAAGGCGCACTCTCAATAGGGTGAGAACCGACTCTCACCTCCTACATAGTGGGCACACAAAGCAGTTTATACTGCTACCAAAACCTTATTAATGTGTTGGGGGAGGTGCAATTAAACCTCCTCCCCATTAACCCCTGGACAGCAAGCTGCAACCAGACTGATGAGGAGCCAACAACATCAAATATGTGCAAACAGGGAAAAGAAAAAATGTCGGTGCGCTAAGCTAGTCACAGGCTCAAATAATACAAATGTATAATACGAGGCCTACCAAACAGGTGTAAGCATGCAGCAAAAACAGTGTATTGGCTGTACAATGTATACAAAAAACAAAAACTGCCTGCAGCATCTTGGTTACCAACAAGAAACCTCCTCCTACTTGACCAACCAAATATTTGCTTGTCTATCACCTTCCCAGACATAAGATTTAATTTAGATTTTTCCTGGATAGGCTTGGTTATAGAATGACCAGCATCAGCTAAAGACTTATGGTCACTAAGGATAAAGCCAAAGCGAAAGACATCCATGAAGCATAGGACCTCTCGTGAGCCCAGCCTTATGCCGTTTTCATACAAGGTTCCCAGCAAGAATGGTGGCTTTACTAGGGCCTCTACTTTTTACATTTTTAAAATATTTTATTATTTTCTCCTAATTTTCCCATGTTTTATTTCATAAGACTTCTCATACGAAGCAGAGCTCTCTGAAGACTCTTTATATTCTACTATATCCTATATTCTAGTTATTTTAAAATATTTTTTGTTTGTTTGCATTGGTTCCTTGCAGAATCGATTGTGGAAAAAAAAATGATAAAATACCATGGAATTTTTACCCTGGAAGTTTACCATCGGAAACATACTTAACATTCTAAGCAACGGCATTTTATCTGTCATGCACAAAATTAGGCTATGATTCTTAGATCCAGCCTTTGGCTACCTTAACTGCAAACGTCTAGCGCTTGTAATTACACAAAATGAGATAAATTGGCAGCTGCTGACAACATAATAAAGAAACAATTTTGACCGGAGTAAAGACAAGATCGTTGAAAAAAAAAAAGGGAGCTTAAAAAGGATAGGAGAAAGAAAGACAGTAAGATGAAAAGAAAAATGAGATTCATTTGAAGTTGTTAATTTAAGGCAACACGTTCCCATTTATATATTGTTCGCTGTAATCTTAGCGGTTTATTCCTCTGACAACTACATTAAGTTGTAATTGTATTTCATATTAAGAGGTAGAACAATTGATGTACTTGGCTTATGTTTCCCAAAACATTTACATATATAAATGTCATCATTTCTATTTCCTTGTTTTTTGTATTTACAATGTTATTAAAAATACTCATATTTTTTAATCTTCTTTTTATATTTACATTTATTTTTTTTTATATTTACATTTTTTTTTTTGTGAGTTGCAAAGGGAATTGCCCAGATATATAAGCGTATGGGAATGAACGAAGACGATGAAATATGTTACATTTTAAAGGTGCTGTTCCACTTAATCTTCAGAACACTTACAGCGTTAGAAACGCTATTGTCAGCACTATTGAATGTCCAAACCATTCCCCATCAAGACTCCTTAATCATGTAAATATTGTTTCTTACTCTGGCACAAAAGCAGAAATTAAAAAAAGTCATTTGCCATAGAAAGTAAAAGCATGTCTTGAAAGAGATTAAACCTTTAGAATTTAAATGAATGACAAATGTGCTAAGGTATATTTGCTTAGCCCACTGAAGAGGATAAAAGTTTGTGTAAATGGAACAGCGTCTTCGATAGCTTTATTTTTCTGAACTATTTGTCAGGACCCAGGCAAGCAGGTCGAGTAGGAGCCCAGATGCAGGGAATACCAGGGGCTCTGCCTGTACCTCTTGATGAATCATGAATGTTAAGGGGGAACTGTAGCGAGGACAGGGGAACTCGGAATAGCAGGGCACACGGCTTGGAAGCCCTCAGGCAGGGCACACGGGTTGGAAACGGCTGGACAGGTAGGTAAGTCTGAGACACGCCGGGGTCTGCTACACAAATCTGGATCGTGAACATAGCCAAGGTCATACACAGGAGATCAGAATGAAGTACACTGAGCTTTAGCTGCAAGCAGACTAACAGGAACCCAAGCCAAACAATGCAAAGGCCCAGACTGGAGGGCAGAGCAGGTATAAAAGGGCAGGGCTAAACTCAGGTAACGTGGCTCAGCTGTTCCAAGTCATTAGAAAAGGGTGCTCCAGAGAGGGAGGGGCGGCCACTAGTGGCTGCAAGTAGACATGACACTGAATAATTATCACATAGTCCAGGCATGGAACCCTGACACTATTTAAGCCACAATCCTGGAAGCACATGTATGGTTAAAAAGGGTAAGAGTAGTAGTGTTTCTATGTCCGATGCTGCTCTAGACATCCGTTCCCACACTGTCCATTCTAATGAGCGCCGGGATGTGACATCCATATACTGGCGCACTGATTGGAAGCATGCACGTCACCTTGTACAGTGCACCATGTAGGCTGTTATGGTCCAGCATAGTCCTCTGCAGCATTAAATGGGTTGAACAATGAGATAATATCTCTCCATTGTAACCAGCCCATTGAGCAGCTGGGGAGTTTGATCACCCAATAGTCCTAGTGAATATGTCACTGGGCAAGAAGACTTTTCGTCTCCATGTGTTGCACACGGAGGCAGGGAGGTCTATACACTAAAATGCAAGAGCGTACATTCTAGTAACATAGTAATTTAGGTTAAAGCTTTTTTCAACTGTGCTTAAAAACAGGGAAAAATTCCCTCTTGGTTAAAAAAGGCACCTGATTTTTTACTGGATCATGAAGCTCTAACTAATCCTGTCATTATAGCCCGTTATATCCCTGTATATTCTTCTTTGCTAAAATAAAAAAAACTTCCCCCAGGCCATATTTAATCGGCCTCTATTGAGTTTCATAGCACAACATCTGCAGGTAGTGAATTTCACACCTTTACGGCTCTTACTGTAAAGAAAACTATTCATTGCTTTAGGTGAAAATTCTATGAACAGGTCTCCAGAGGTGCTGTGTATTATCCCCATATGTATAATACTTTTATTTGCATTTTGTTGCTTTTTTTCACTCTTACACTCTCTTACGCTTTCTCTCAATGTCTCCCCACCTTCTCTGCCAATTGATTCCATGTCCCTTTCTTCTTTTCTGCAGCTCCACTTCTTCTCTTGCTTCTTATTGTTCTTCTGTCTTCTTTCTTCGTCCCCTTCTCCCCGGTGTCAGCTCTGTTATCCCAATGGGACGGAGCCTTGTGCACACCCTCTTCTCGAATGGAGGAATGATGGAGAGGGTTCTCTGTGATTCTGTCTGCAATATTCTATTTTCTTGGAGTACTTCCTCTCTCCCCGTTCCTCCAATCAAGGAAGAGCGTGTGTGCGGATTCTCCGCCCTTTTGTGGAAGCGCTCCGGGAGGCTTGGCTAATGAAGCTGATACCAGGGAGAGAGAAGACAGCATTACTTGCCTTATTAGACTATATGAACTAGATGCAAAACATAGTTTTGATCCCATAATAATGTTCTACTTGGTAAATAAGGGTTCCTGGGAACCCTGATTCCTTTATTTATTTGAAACATGTTTTTATGTATATATTGTGCACTGGGATGTCTTCCTAAAATAATTTAGTAATTTTGCTACTTGCAGGTGAGTACATGCGAGTTTTTATTCAAACAGTGAACATTTGAGTTGCTTTACTCGACTGAATAGATCCAAATGAGGTCTAGACCTCGTTCATATCCCTTTAAAAAAATATCTTTAGAATATAACAGAAAAGTATTATTTTTCCTCACCTTACACCTTATTTTTACAGTTTTTCTTAATTAACAATGTATATTAATTAAAAATTAGCGGAGATGTGTTATCAGGCGCCGCTCTAATTTATTCAAAAGTTACTTACATTCAAATAAGTCATCATTCGATCAGAACATGTCCTTTCCCTAGAGGATTCTAAACTCATTTTAACTAATTTAATTTGGCAAAAATTAAATCAAATGGCGTCCCTAGGGGGAAGACATCTTTCTCAAACCACGTATTCCTGTCAGAAGCTTGGAAACCACATATCCTGTCAAAAGACATTTATATTTGGGTTCATTAATTGCATTTCTAGGCTTATTAGCAAAGAATGTGGTACTAAAGGACAAACATCAACAGACACCTGGTTACCACATTCAACATTATAAAATTATAAAATGATGTCCCGAGAGAATAACACTAAAAAACGTGACATTTATTTCTACATAAAATCCTGGTGTTTTCGTAAGGACGGACCTGGATTATATTTTAGTCTCATAAATGGTACAGAGGGAGAAGGTGTTTACTATACTAGTGACTGTCAGAAAAAGGTAAGTGAAAATATAGAAATATTTTGAAAAATGACACTTTCTAGAAATTATTTACCTTAAATACAGGAAATATTTAGACTTAGTAGTTACCAAAATGTGTCCAATGAAGATGTACAGATTACTTATAGTTTTATAGACATAATATTGTTAAAAATACATTTTACAATCTTGTCTTCAATATGTTCAGCTTTATTGACCTATATATAATATACAAAAAAAATTATATATATATTATATATATATATATATATAATATATATATTCATATATATATATATATATATAATTTTATATACATATATAAATGTAATATATATATATATATATATATATATATATATATATATAAAATTAAATATGACAAATTAGGATTAATTAGGGTTAATACTTTGTGAAATTTTGCATTCTAAAAAAAATGCTAAAAATAATCCTACATAATAAATAATATGTTATTAAAAAAATGTTGTGGTCTAAAGTCTTATTATTTAAATAGGAATCTTCCTACAAATAATTCAAACCAAAATATTACAAGTTACAGACACTTTTAGGGTTGGATTTTGGATTAAAACTGGACGTGACGCTTGAAGACCAGTCAGCTTTAAACTGATGTATGGTACAATGCCTTATTTACTTCCTTGATCAGGGGATGAGGGGTTAACTGTGATTTAAAGTAAAATCCTCTGCCTGCTGGGGTAAAGGGGTTACAACATAACTTTGGAGTGGCATGGACCCCATCTCATGCCCCCCCCCACTTTTCCCTATAGGATGAAGGGGGCTAAGGTTAAAAAAAACCCCTAAAAACTAAAAAATGTGTCTGGTATTTATTTTTATTATTTTTTATAGATTTGGGGAGCTAAAATGTTTCAGATGAGGGTATGACCTCCCAAGCAATTTGCTAATTATCTTCTTGTTGGTTTCCTCAATATTAGCATCCGACCTCAGTGGAGTGTAGTCGCT
Organism: Spea bombifrons; assembly: GCF_027358695.1. Classification (NCBI taxonomy): domain Eukaryota; kingdom Metazoa; phylum Chordata; class Amphibia; order Anura; family Pelobatidae; genus Spea; species Spea bombifrons. The sequence continues at coordinate 161,220,689 of NC_071087.1, read as the reverse complement.
CACTCACATCTGGGCTTGAGGTGACTTCTCAACTTACACTTTAATAATTTTTTTATGCTTTATTTATTTTGCGAATGGTTATGAAAATTGGGCGTTGTCCAACTCTTTTCTGTTAAAAACCCACTTTTTAGCCTACTTGCAACCACTTCCATGATTAGACATCAATGTCCCTTCCAAAGCTTTTTCGGAGTTCAATGGGTTCTTTCCTACACAAAAAAATACCTTTAAAAAAAAATGTAGAAAAGAAAAAAGAAACAAAAATACAATAAATGCAATGAATTATTATTATTATTTATTTATTTTAAATGTACTTTAAAGAGAATTTTGTCTTTTTTTTTTTTTTTGGTTCCAAGACTAATGATTGATTTTCCAATGCAAAAGTTAGCATAATATTTATAATTTAAAATACAAAAAAAAAAAAATGAATAATAGATCAATTCTTATTGCAAAATGTTTAGGGAGCAATAGTTCCTTAATAAAGATGATTGCTATAGGGGAGATGGATTTTAGGATTATTGTTACGGCCGGCGGCTGTAATATTTCCCCTTTAATGCTATTCATCTGAGATATGCATGGGATGAAGTGAAATTATACATTCACTACATTTGGAAGAAAAAATTCTAATGAGGCCACGAATTACCTGAGATGTGTCTTCTGTGGTTAAGGAAATGACACTGTGCATCATTTGGCTGACAGAACTACTGAACTTCTCATTAGGATACTTTTGCAAAATGACATCATAGATAATAAGGCAAAGCATTTCTCGGGCACGCTATTAAGTTTCAGCGCTTACTTGTTTAATACATTGTCATTATAAATTACAAGAATTAATATCAGCGTTTCCTGTTTTTCCACCTAGATGCGACTATAAAATTAAAAGGAAAGTTCAAGACTTTTTTTTGTACATTTTTTGTTCACTTTTTTTTGAAGGTTCAACGGATCTGCAAAAATTAAGGGAGGGTATGGCTGGAATTACGGGATGTTCTCCATAATAATTATTTATAATGAATAATAGTCTATATTTATAATCCCCCATTTGAAAATAGCAGATTGCCAGGTGGATTGCCAGGTGGATTTCTCCAGAAATATAACTTTTTCTCTGAGGTCCTTCCTTAAATGTCTATAGGTAATTCCTAGAGGTGAGAAAACTGGCTATAGAGGTGCCCAAGCCAATATAGGGACTAGTCAGGCTTTGGCCAACTTACTATGCATGCCCACCAGCCAAGGTGGATTCCCCTTCCAGATGTAGAAGTTCCAAAGACAGAAGGTGGTAGAGGCATTTTTGTCCGACTTCGACAAACTCATGTTTTATGATATCAGGGGGCAGAAACTGATGAAAACACAACACAAAATTACATTTGGGATAAGAAACGGCCACAGCCAATCTATTTATTAGAGTCATTGCCACACCAAAACCTGAAAACTATAAACATCGGTGCGTTAACAAGGACAATGACTCAAAACACAAACACGTAAATATATACAATAAATCCACTAAGCTTGCCAAGTAATCCAGGTACCAGAGCCAAATACCAATTAGGGAAGGGACATACCCAGATGCCCCCACCCTGACCTGAGGTTCCCAGCACTGACAGCCAAGAACCTCCCACCGGTTACCAACACTTATCTTACCACCGCATCAACCCCCTGGGTACCTAGCAAGCTGCCTCCCATTAGATTGTGACAAACTTCACACACAACTTCCCAGAGTTAGAAATCGAAAAATTAGAGGCAACCAGGTATGCTATCTAAAATTGGTTCCCCTTAAACCATACCTTAAATACCCCCCCCCTAAATCCTTAAATTCCCCTCTGCACACCAGTCAAGGCCCACTATAGCCCATTCTGGCCCCCTGGTGGGCTTCATTGGGTTAGGTTACCAGTGGCGCATATGAGTTTGCCCGAGGGTTCACTTCCAAACCAAACCTCGGAGGATGAAATCACTAGTAGAGTATGTATGTGTGTGTGTGTCACACCTACATGCGCAGCAACCCATAGGTGATGATCAGCAGCCTCTAGGAAAATTAATGGGCAGCGTTGCCGGTTGAACCTCAACCCACAGTTTGATTCCCGAAAAAAAGAAATCTGCCGCTTTAAGTCGAGCAGATCAAAAAAAAGTCTATTGTCTTTATCTCTTGTTTTAAATGCAAGTCTCTTCTGTATAATATATTCTAAAAAATGTCATTTTTAAGATTTAATATATTTCTAATGTTCTGACTTTAATAACACTATGTATACTAGCAATCCAGCTTCTACTATAAAAAATGCCATCGCGGCTTTGATGATCTGAAAAATATAATTTATTGTGATTTATAAGACAATTTTGGGTAGCATTTTTATAGCTGTAAAGCAAAGATAGCATAATATTCTAATAATCTGTGTTCTTAATGTATCCTATTCTTGCATTTATATCATTTCATTATACTTTCTTTGTTAATACATATGACAATCTTCTTTCTCAAGATGAGCGGGGATAGTTTTAAAAGAAAAGGGGGGAAAAAAAAGAAAGATCACTAGAAGAATTTTAAAAATAAGAAAGGATCCCTGCTGTTTTTGTACTTCCCTGCTGGGAAATTACAAATAAGATTCTTCTGAAAGCCAGTGTTATTAAAAGTAACTTTAATCCTTTTATCCAGACATCTCATAAAGTCATACAATTAAGTCAAGAAATGACAAGTGTGTTTTCTTCTATCTATTCCCAATTTTGAGAGTAATTGCTTCAGGCCAGTCTGATTTTGAGCTGAAATTTCATTAGCGTCCCATGTCAATGTCATCGCTACGGTCTTATCGACATCGTTCCTTTGTGCCATGCTCCGCCTTTCCAACGTTAAAACAGAATTATCAAAGCGCTGGAAAAATGCGGAAAAATGTAAATATCGCATGCATATTCTGACCTATGCCAAGAGTAAAAGAGGGTGGCAGATCCCCGTGGCGCTGCTGCCCAATGGGCCAAGTAAGAAGGCGATCAGTATAGCCTTCATAGTTTACTTCTGCCCAGTGCTGCATGTTGTTAAAAGATGGATCGCTGGGATATGACATCATATACCAATGCGCAGACGAAGGATGATGGCGCTGAGGGAGTGGCGGGTGGTGCTGGCATGGTTTAGATCTAGGGCAGCACATAAGATTAATACAGCACTATATATATCACCTGGTAGAAATCTGTCGGAGACCAGATAACCAAATAGCACTGGTGCTCTCTCTGAAAAAAATAGTATTTAAAAAAAAATAATTATTTTAAAAATAATAATTATTTAAAGAGAGCCCTGTGATGTCATTGTGCCGTCATTACAGAGTTTTCTCTAGTTAATTATTATTTTTCACACATAATTTGGAAAAGGTTTGTGGAGAAATGGCTGCAAGAAAAGCGGAGGAATGAGGAAGGAGTGGACTACTGGCCTAGGAGGGGGCAATGGGGGGGGGTGAGGGGGACAAAGAACTATCAAGTTCAAGAGGAAAGGAGAATAGGTGCACGGAGTTCATGTTATACATGAGTTGGAAAACGGTAAAGGAGGGATTGATCTGCAACTTTAGGGGAAAGCTGTTTTAAGAATGGTTTTATTTTTTATTTGAGATGTTTTTTTATTTATCTTTTGACATTCTTTCCCTTAAATAATCCTAGAATCCTCTATTTTCCCACAGAACGGGCTAGCTGTGGATCCAGGAAGACGCTTCAAGGTGTACAGGGGGAGCTAGATAACAGAGTGAGCACCATTGTACATTGTCCTCTCTGGTCGGCTACTCATACCCATATACAGGCCAAGGTGCCCACCCAGGGATTTTAGGGATCCAGTTAACTGCAAAAATTGGTGGGAGAAGTTGCAGTGAGACAAGAACTCCAGGTACTAATTGTGGGCAATGTCAGGGCAATGTTAGTGGTAAGGGGTTGGAAGGGGGGTAAAAAGTCTTCAATATGACCAGATAAGGAGACAGGTGGAGAAGCGGACAGAAGAACACAAAAAGGCCAGAGAAGAAGCGGAGCTGCGGGAAAGGAGATGGGGACACAGAAGTGATCATCGGAGAAGGTAGGGAAACATTGGGACAGAGAATGAGAAAATGTGAATGTGAGTGTGAGGGAATGTGAGTGTGAGCATGAAATAGTGAATGAGGGTGACAACGAATTTCATGTTCAAATGGAAAAAGTCCTCTGAATTATGTCCAAACCCAAAGGGAAGGAAACAAAATTTTCACAGGTCTAATTAACACAATACTAGAAAATATTTTTTGCAGCATTTTTTCTAAAACACTTTTTAAAAACTTTTTAATTTTGAGCCTGCAGGACTTCTAGCAGGTAAGAAGTCTGATTTTATTTAATTAAGTCTTAATGTCCAAGAGCCAAGTTTTCTGCAGGACCTTCCCAATTTTCAGTAGTCCCATATTAATACCCTCCTGTCCTGTTTTTTTTTGTTAGTGGGGATCATGGGTCAAGGAATTGACCATAAGACTCAAGGTCAAACCCTAAGATTTTTCAGGTAGGTGCCACTGGTCTTGCCCTCCCCACCTATACCCCTGCTACCCCTGAAAGGTTTCACAGTTTGGAGACCTGGAATGTTGGAATGTAAGTCTTAATGTTTGAAATATATATTTAATATGCAAAGTTACATTTAGGAAAACTAAATTGCTAAAGATATGTGAAAACACTTTTTTTCTCATTTTTAAATTGCTTTCCATGTTTTTTTTTATGGTGTATTTCACCCTCCAGTTAGACATGGGGAGAAGTGGATACAGAAAGAAGACAGGAGAAAGAAGACAGAAGAACAAGAAGAAGCAAGAAAATAAAAGGGGAGCTGCGGGATAGGAGACAGGGACACGGAAGCGGTCGGTGGAAAAGGTAGGGAGACGCTAAGAAACAGCGTGAGAGATGGTGAATGAGCGTGTGAGAGAGTCAGTGAAAGATAGAACATAATTAAGTGTGAATGAAACATTTAAATTTGGCGCTCTCTGCTTCATTTTCATTTATTTAGTTTACATTTACATTTTTTTCTTGTTTTTATAATGCATTTCAGATTCAATAAATATAAAATAATCATAGTTCACATATCAATATAAATATTTGATAAAAGAATAATAAAGTAAAGCAATAAAGCGGACATCTATTTAAACATTCCATGAAATCTGTATCTTTAATTTCAACCGTTACTTTTGTTCATTTTATAACTTTCTCCTGGGTGAACTTTTTGCAATTTTTCACATCAGTAATTAGAAAAGAAAAAAAACATACATAAGCAGCGCTTTCCAGTGTGTAGTTTTTGTTTCTTGGCCAGAGTCAATATCTTGATAGGAACTTCTGCTTCTAGAAATGCATGTGTTCCAGCCAACCGGCACAACAGTTATTTTGGCTTGAAAATGAAAGATGTGATCTAGGAGAATGGGTACATTTTAAGTCTGGGTATTCTTAGTTCACATACGATGTGAATTTCTAGTTCCTGGATAACCACGGAGATATCATCTGTATTTACAATCCTTATCTCCGAAATTAAAAATGAAAAGATACATAAGTAAAAGGCAAAGTTAAAAAAAAAAAAAAAAAAAAAAAGTTGTTCGAACTGTTCGAGGCTGGTCATGAAGATGGTTTGGGATGTTATAAAGTTTTATGTAATAGTCTCAAAATATAAAGTTAGCCATAACCTATAAAATTTAACGCATTTATTATTTTCTATTAAGTATTATATATATATATTTATTTATTTATTAAAAGCATGAATCTAAATATATATATATTTCTAATATATAATATACTATATATAATACATATAATATTGATAATATATATATATCTATGAAAAGAGTCTCAAAATATACTTAAAGCTTTAAAAATGTTTTCCAATTTAAAGTTGGTCCTAACCTATAAAATGTAAAGCATTTACAGTTATGTAATCATTTTTTATATAAATATATTTATTAAAAGCATGAGTCTCAATATATATATATATATATATATATATATACATTAGTTATAATATAGTATACTGTATATAATATATATAATATTTGGAATATATATAATATATTTATGAAAAGAGTCTCAAAATATGCTTAAAGCTTTAAAAGGGTTTTCTAAGATAAAGTTAGAAGTAACATATAAAATGTTATACATTTATTATTTCTATTAATAATTTGTGATATAAATATATTTATGACAAGCATTTTTTGGAATATAATATAAAAATAAATATGAAATTTTTACCAAATACAGCATCACATAAAAAATAAGATAAAAGTCTGAGGTTCTTATCTTCATAAGTCATGACCAAAAATGACACTTTTTTCTTCGTTTCATCAGAGACCAAAAGAATCAGAGTTTCAATACATTTTACTGTATTAATTTAAAGGACAGAAATATATTCTACATATTTATCTATGAATTTAACCGTATCCCCATCATATATGCCTGCCTATGCACAGGTTTAAATTTTTTTTTAAAGAAAAAGTATGTTATTTTGATTATTATGTTTTCAAAGAAAAATTCTAAATTGTTATCATCGATCGGGAGGATAGAGCATTCCGAAATAAATGTATTATGTATTATTATGTTTATCAGCAAGGGATAGTTATAACCAGTCTCTTACAGCCAATGTAACTCCACAATGGCAGGAGATGAGTTCTACATTTATAAATCCAAATAAAAATTTCCCTTTTCTATTTAGTATATTTAGTATTATTTTAAGTAATTGTAAATGAAGCGTTAGCTTGCAATGTGGAATTCAAAACATTCCGTTAAAACATAATTCCATTTTTCCCTTCATTTGACTTTATTTTTTATTTTTTTGTATGTGCCAAAACCTATTGTAAAGTTATATTTACTTTATTGAACTTTACAGTGACATCATCGTGATTTATATGATAGACTTTAGGATCTCCCCATTGGGGTGATGTATTTTTTTTCTTTATAATGGTATGGTAACAATTCACTTTCTTTTTTTTTTTTATCTTTTTTTCACCTATACTAATGAAGCATAGCTAATGCAAAAAAAAAAAAAAAAAATACACACAATGTCCTCAAGCACTAAACCTAAAAGAAATATAAAAAGATGCACATTACTGTTTCCAGTCTCAAAGCTTGGTATGCTGGGACATATTTTAAAAAATATTTCTGAAAATTTTACCAGTCTATGCCTTTTCATGTTTCCCCACCAACCTCTTCTAAACCAGAATATAAAAGGAGAAAGAAGTAGCATCCAGCATTAAGAATGTTTCTTTGGCGGGTAAATCACACTTTGATTGGTGTGACCTGAGCTGTAGAGTCTGAGATTCATACTAAAATAATTCAGCGGGCTCCCGTTCGCACAGCACATCTCCAGCGTACCCAAGCTGAACAGGCGAGTCATGTCCTTGGAGGTCTAGGAGGCTATGGAAGAGTCGTGATGAGTGAGTTGTGATTTATGACTGTACTTTATCTGGATTCTGGATCAGAAGCATATCGGTCAGGCATCATTTTTATCAAAATATGATTTCAGCAACCAGGGGCTGTCCCAAGGGGGTGTGGAGGCCAGAACTAAGTGACTCTTGGAGGATCCCGCAATCCCAGCTGCGTCCGTCAACAAAACACCATGAGAAGATAGATTTTGATGTTTCTTGTTGTGTCGAGCACTGCAATCCCATGGTTTGCTTTTCCATGTACCATGTTGGCACTGTTGGACGGGCCTCTTTCATGCTATGAGAATGATGCCCCATCATATGAGAATGACTAGCTTCGATTCAAGATCAAGAAAATGTTCTTTTATGATCCATTGAAGGATCCACGAAATGCTCCACTTACGGTGTTTATCTGTTCTGGATCACCTCTTAGCCCGTCTCATACTACCCCTTAGAGCAGGGGCGTCCAACCTACGGCCCTCCAGCTGCTGTAGGACTACATCTCCCATCCTCCTCAGCTAGCATTATGGGAGATGTAGTCCTGCAGCAGCTGGAGGGCCGCAGGTTGGACGCCCCTGCCTTAGAGGTACCTCGAGGTAGCAAAAGCTAGAAGGTAACCTTCTCAGCGGTCTATATACAGTCTCTCTCTCTCTCTATATATATATATATAAATATATACTGTATATGTATATAGATACAGATATATACACTATATAGACAAAAGTATTGGGACACCTGACCATTACACCAACTGGGAGGAGGAATAATCTTTAAACACAAAGTTCAACATCTTTCTTCCCATGGTATACACATAAGGTGGGATACATATACATATATATTGCTTATTTTGATATCTAAACATCACTCCATAAGTTTACTTAATATACCGAACTGCAAAATGCTATATTTCGGGGGGGGGGGGGGGGATGACAGATCGACTTTAGAGCTTATAGGATCAAATAAAAACACAAAATATTAACTTTAGGAAGGAATATAGTGCATCAAAGATTCTGGGTATAAATCATTGTAGTATAGGTTGGAGCCAAAATACCACTTTGACAAATAAATCAACATTACACAATTTTGGTTGTGCATAAATTTGCACAAAATATATATATATTTTTTAAATGCAATTATCTTAAACACGTCGCCATCCTGTGCAATCAGACCGCTCTTTAATCATTTCCTAATCGCTCCGACACGGAAGCATTGGGAATCTGCGTGGGACATTTTATGCCTCGCGTCTTTGAAGGGTTAAGTCATTAACATGCCCATTCACACCTCTTCGCTTAGCTACTTTGTAGCAGGTGGCATGTCTTATAACTTCTCAATTTCGACACCCCAAAGGCCGTTTGAGAGATGCAATATGCGAGAGTAATTGCGCTGTCTCTATATGGTTCTCTGTTTTACAAGTTGGCGGCTTTTTACCCCCTGGGGGGGGGCTTGGACGTAGGCAATGGGCAGTAATGGCATTAGATGGACAGCTTGCCGTCTACTCTAAGTTGCTATGTTTCCTGCAGGAAGCTATGTCAGATGCCAAAATTAGATTGCCAATTGTTGCCACAACCCCCTTTTGCATTTTAGCACACCTGTTCGTTATTCTGTGCCAAAAGAAGGAAAGAAATTAGTTTATAGACGGCCGTCGTTGCCAGAAACATGTCCGACATCGCAATGCTCGTTTGACGGAGCATAAAGGCAGAGTTAAAAAATAAGAGAAGAGGTGTAGCGTACCTGGCAGCAAAATTAATAAACCTATGCTACCTGATTTATGATCCAAAAATGAGCCGTAACGTTGCTTTTTCACACAAAATGGACTAAGCAGTCTTTATATAATTTTTTTCCTGTTCTATAACTTATATCGGGTTTAATAGATGCAATTTTAAATTTCCTGACATATCTGAAGGTTATCTTTGTGTGTATATTGGACACAATATCACTATTCACCACCGGTATTAGTACTGACCGGGGCTCTGGTAAGATCAAGAAGCTTTTTTTGTTGTTGTTGTTGACATGTGTAGGATCATTTTTGTTCTTGGTAAAGTAAATTGAAAAGAAAAAGTGAAATTCTAAATATATTTCTTTAAACTTTCTGGAATATGTAACCAATGACTTTTCAGATTTTTAAAAAAAATATATTTATGTGTATAGTTCTCATAGTTCTCATAGAATTGCACAAATGTTATATAGTATGGATAACATTGTATATCAACTCATTCCACAGTGGATATATTTACATGTACCTGTACATTAATTGGACAGATTGTTTTATGTACCAAGAGATGATGTACAAATAACAATAAATGCTACTATGTAATCATTAACCCAGCTCTAGAGGACAACTGTTAAATAGGGAGATCTCCAAAATCAGTAACCATCCAATTTCAACCATGGAGCATATGCCCAGTGTGCCAGATAGCCAGTCCACCATGGAGGCCATGCCCAGTGTGCCATATAGCCAGTCCACCATGGAGGCCATGTCCAGTGTGCCACATAGCCAGTTTGCCATGGAGGCTATTCCCAGTGTGTCATATAGCCAGTCCACCATGGAGGCCATGTCCAGTGTGCCAGATAGCCAGTTGACCATGGAGGGTATGCCCAGTGTGCAAGATAGCCAGTTGACCGTGGAGGCCATGCCCAGGTGCCAGATAGCTAGTTGACCTTGGAGGCTATGCCTAAAGTGCAAGATAGCCAGTTCGCCATGGAGGCTATTCCCAGTGTGCCATGTAGCCAGTCCACCATGGAGGCCATGCCCAGTCTGCCAGACAGCCAGTCCACCATGGAGGCTATGCCCAGTATGCCAGACAGCCAGTCCTCTATTAAGGCTATGCCCAGTGTGCCAGATAGCCAGTCCACCATGGAGGCTATACCCAGTCTGCCAGCCAGTCCACCATGGAGGTTATGTCCAGTGTGCTCAGTGAGTATGGTCACCCAGCTCCGCACCAACTTCCAAGCATACACAGGCTACCAATACATTTGTATATAACAGCATCTCAAGAGACTATGGTAGAATTGCTGAACAATATTTTACATTGCAAACAAACATTTCAAAATCAAATTCATCGCCTTCCTGCAACTGCTAATTATTGACATAATGCTTATTTCCATTTGTACTTTTGAAAACCTAAATCACTTCTATTACCGCACGATTTTTTTTGTCAACACTATACTAGATTTCACAAATTGCAAATCGTGTACACGCGCTTTAATGTATTTTCCTAGGAGCAATATTTTGATCATTCTTAATGATACTTAATGAAGTCACTGCATGATTTCAGTTTTACCTAATTGAAGCTTGGGATTTGCATTTCAATGTTATTATCCTGCAGTTTTTTTTTAATACTGTATTGAAGACCCAACAAGAAATACAGCTATATCATTATTCTCATTTAACCCCCCCCCAAAAAAAAAAAACTTTTCGGAAGAATGTGTATAGAAAATGTGCTTACAAATCATTCTTATCGTCTTTCTTGCTTACTTAAATAGTTATCAATATAATAGGTCAACAACAATCCACGGGAACCTGTTAAAATAAAGTTTCAGACTAAATGGAAGGTTCTAGCTCATTCTAAAGTTTTTTTATTGTCGACTTATTGGACAAAAATAACATAATTCCACTTTTGTTCAAAGAAGGTTCTACTTATCTTATCTACAGTCAATCATGATCCAGCATGTTCATTTTTGAACACGTTGTTACTTAAATATGGAGTTAGAGAAACATTTGTTCTTCTATAATGATTCAACGTTTTGGCCAAACATTGTGGTGTCACATGTCAGAAGAAAATATGTATTAAATATATGGTGTTTTTGTGTTGACTATGATGTCCTAGGATATGCTTCAGATGTCCAAGAGATGTGTTCATAAAACTAGAAGACAACTTTCTTGGCTACCTTACTTCACTGTGTATTATTAACAGGACTTCCCGGAGTTGGGCGCTCAACTCTTGTTCCAGGAGCCTTCAGGCGAAATCCAGATGGTTCCCAAACCCCATTGAGCTTCTCTTTCAACAGGGGAAGAGTTGACCCTACATGACACATGGTCAATGTTGAGTTCTTCACATACAACCTAAACAATCACATCAGAGAACGCATCCTTATGTCCTTTACCCAAAACCCTTTCTAAAAAGGACTACGTTCCAAATCCAGACCTTTACCGTTAGAAGAAACTCATTGGAATGTCTTTTAGAAACTAATATTTTAAATCTTTTTAATTTTTTTTTACTTTATCGAGCTGAAAACAAACATAACTTATTCCTAAAACATTCAATACAAAAGGATTTGCAAATCAAAATATTTTTAATGTTTTATTTGAAGGACAAATTCAAAGAAAGTAACCCGTTTTTTTTTTTTTTTTGGCTATTTTATCTGGCATTGAGGACAAAATTGTTCATTTCTGAAGTAGTTCACCCGCAACATTTAATTTTGGCATCCAGCACACAGAATCCATTATAACCGCCGTCCGTTCTAAAAGAAGAGCTTCGTGAAAGACTTTTGGAAAGTTTACTTATTCTGTATATCCAGGTGCTCTTTTCTGGCTTCAGGTTCTACACAAACGTGTTTGAAAAAATAATGAGTGCACAAGGATGTGTTTAGAGAGAAATGATTTGCTGTAAAGTATGTAGAAGACTCCATATTATAAACTGATTTTTAGTCCTTTATCATGAATTTATTATATAAACAAGTATTACTTTTATTTAATTTTTCAAGGATTTGTTACTGTTTGTTTCTGTCTGCATGTATTAACCCTTAGGGGTGCATGTTTGCTGGGGCAGGTCTTCTTGGTTGTTTTATGGCTGGGTTTTTTTTTTTTTTGGTCTGCACACATCAAGAAAACCAAAAAGACGAATTTATGGTGCCATAATCTGAAGCTCCATGCTCGTAGGCTGGTAGAACACGGGTCAAGAGAGAACTTTGCTGATGATAGTACAGTATTAGGCAGTACAATGAAACAGAAACTTGTTGGACTAAAACCCATTGGGAAAGACCTCTACTCATGAAGACGCACATCTCTGTACCCTTCTCCTCTAGACCACCAGCCAAAGAGGTCACAGTGGTTATAGTCAGGTGTGCTTTAACACTATTTGTATCTTCTCCACAAGATACATTAAAATACACTAAGATTGATCTGTCTACCTATGTTTCCAACTAATTGCTGGAGGCGAGTTGACATATGACATCACTTGTGTGTGACAATGTGATGTCACTGGATTTTATATCTAGGGAACTTCTCGTCTCCACCTCTTTTAAATATATCTATCTATCTATCTATCTATCTATCTATCTATCTATCTATCTATCTATCTATCTCTCTATCCATCTATACATCCATCCATCCATCTATACATCCATCCATCTATCTATACATCCATCCATCTATACATCCGTCCATCCATCCATCCATTTATACATCCATCCATCCATCTATACATCCGTCCATCCATCCATCCATCCATCCATCCATCCATCTATACATAAATCCATCCATCTATACATCCATCCATCCATACATCCATCCATCCATCTATACATACATACATCCATCCATACATCCATCCATCCATCTATACATCTATACATACATCCATCCATCTATACATACATCCATCCATCTATACATACATACATCCATCTATACATCCGTCCATCCATCTATACATCCATCTCATTTTGTCTATCTATCTACAGACGCACTAAATGAAGACCAATTACTTCTAGGAAGAACAAAAAAAAACAAAACACAAATTTGCATTTAAAAGCGAGAAAGAACAAGCAATAATTTCAGCAAACATTGGCGCGTATTTTTTTTCCCCCTCAAACACGTGAATAACTATTAATTGTGTTTTCAAAAGAAACCCCGCTACTTAGAACGGAAAATTTTTATTTGTTGAAAGCGGCACTTAACAAATTTTCATAATCCTCCCAGCCTAGCAACGGCACTAGTGAAATGTGTGAGGGGCATACAATATTCATGAAATTAAGGAGACTTGAGATGAAAGGGAGTTCCATTAGAGAGACCAAGTGTGACAATATGACACATATTTGCATATTTTACACTTTAAATCTTTTCAGAACATCCAACTTGATATATGGATGTAAACATGCATTGCCGGTTTTTAGCATATTATAAGCCCTCAAGACTTTGCATGCATTTTAATATATTTCATTATTGCCGTGGATTTTATTTTCGAAACGGCGAATGCTTTCATGGAGGAAAACTGGAAGTTTAAAGCATCTGGTCTGTGCTCCAGGCAAGCACAGCCTTTTCCCTTGAATACTTCAGTGAGACGTAGCCCAGACATACTCTACAGAAAATTCCAAAGGAAAAAAAAATGGATTTATTAGTATACATAAGGATTAAAGAAATTTACAGAGATAAAAGACAAGATTCAAATATATGAGGTGCTGTATTTTTTTAAAAAAAATCATCTTTGAGGATAGTTATCTAATTCTGCTGGAGTTACAAGGGGCAATATATATATATATATATATTCAATTTTTTAGATTTTTTTTTAGGACAAATGGACACCCGATCTGCTTTACTAGCCTTAGTGTGTGGCCGTCGGCTGGAAATGCCCGACGGCATGCTACGTAAGCATAAAAACTGCCATCAAGGCCACTTGTTTCATATAGCCGGCCTCGTCAGTCACCAGCTGGGAGGTGAAGACAAGCATTTGTGAATGTACAGCTTTTGACTTGATAAAAGAAAGGCAATACTCATACATAGATGTTAAAAAAATAGTTAAATTATACCATTTCATAATACAATCAAATCTAAGCGCATTTCAATAGCACCCCAATATTTGAAAAATAATTTATGTAGAAATTGTTTTACCAGAAAGAATGCGTTGAGATTTCTCTCCCGTCCTGATAAACCAAGTCCAGAAACGGTTTAACATATACTGTACTCTCCAGCCGTATAACTTATCCCGTCCTTATAACCCGTTATATCCTGTATATTCCTCATATTATATATTATATACTCTCCCCCGTATAACTAATCCCGTCCTTATAACCCGTTATATCCTGTATATTCCTCATATTATATATTATATACTCTCCCCCCCCGTATAACTAATCCCGTCCTTATAACCCGTTATATCCTGTATATTCCTCATATTATATATTATATACTCTCCCCCGTATAACTAATCCCGTCCTTATAACCCGTTATATCCTGTATATTCCTCATATTATATATTATATACCCTCCGGCCGTATAACTAATCCCGTCCTTATAACCCGTTATATCCCTGTATATTCCTTATATTATATATTATATACTCTCCGGCCCGTATAACTAATCCCGTCCTTATAACCCGTTATATCCTGTATATTCCTCATATTATATATTATATACTCTCCGGCCGTATAACTAATCCCGTCCTTATAACCCATTATATCCCTGTATATTCCTCATATTATATATTATATACTCTCCGGCCGTATAACTAATCCCATCCTTATAACCCGTTACATCCCTGTATATTCCGCACATTATATATTATATACTCTCCGGCCCGTATAACTAATCCCGTCCATATAACCCGTTATATCCTGTATATTCCTCATATTATATATTATATACTCTCCGGCCGTATAACTAATCCCGTCCTTATAACCCGTTATATCCCTGTATATTCCTCATATTATATATTATATACTCTCCGGCCGTATAACTAATCCCATCCTTATAACCCGTTACATCCCTGTATATTCCGCACATTATATATTATATACTCTCCGGCCCGTATAACTAATCCCGTCCATATAACCCGTTATATCCTGTATATTCCTCATATTATATATTATATACTCTCCGGCCGTATAACTAATCCCGTCCTTATAACCCGTTATATCCCTGTATATTCCTCATATTATATATTATATACTCTCCTACCCGTATAACTAATCCTGTCCTTATAACCCGTTATATCCTGTATATTCCTCATATTATATATTATATACTCTCCCCCCGTATAACTAATCCCGTGTTTATAACCCGTTATATCCTGTATATTCCTCATATTATATATTATATACTCTCCCCCCGTATAACTAATCCCGTCCTTATAACCCGTTATATCCTGTATATTCCTCATATTATATATTATTTACTCTCCGGCCGTATAACTAATACCGTCCTTATAACCCGTTATATCCCTGTATATTCCTCATATTATATATTATATACTCTCCGGCCGTATAACTAATTCCGTCCTTATAACCCGTTATATATCCCTGTATATTCCTCATATTATATATTATATACTCTCCCCCGTATAACTAATCCCGTCCTTATAACCCGTTATATCCTGTATATTCCTCATATTATATATTATATACTCTCCGGCTTTATAACTAATCCCGTCCTTATAACCCAGGGGTGTCCAAGTTTTTTCTGCAGTGGGCCACTTCACCAGAATTGTATACGTGCGAGGGCCACACTCATTTTTCACTGTGATAAATATGGCCTTTAATAAAATATGCAAATTAAAATAAAGTAAATGACTACAAATTCAGGATAATTAAAAATGAAATAGTTCTGTTTATTCTAGGGATGCACCAAAATGAAAATTCTGGACCAAAACATTCACGGTTCACTTAGCCAAAACCGAAAATGACCCCCCACCTTTAAAAATAATAATAAAAACTCACATTTTTAATAAAAGTAGGTAACACACCACAATTGGACAAAAAAAATTAGCAATATGACTTGGCTGTTAGCAATCACACTCCTATCATACCCAGGCAACAAGTAAATGCTGGTACCTAGGCATGATGGGACTGTGCTTGCTGTGATTGCGGTTAGCAATCACACTCCTATCATGCCAAGTCAGCCAGTACATGCTGGTACAGGGTGGCTGTAAGTGATGTACAGACCCCATACTGCTGGCAGCATCAATACAAAAGGGGGGCAGCTGGCTAGGTTTCAGCATGTACTGGCTGATTTGGCATGATAGGAGTGTGATTGCTAACAGCAATCACAGTCCCATCATGCCTAGGTTCCAGCACTTACACATCCATGCTATCACGCATTCTCATTGAAACACCCTCCCCACCTCCTTACCTGCACTGCAGCTCCTCGATGCTGCTCAAAGACTTCAGCAGGGGGCGTGGTCTCCCTCTGCGTTCTCTGGTACTGCACAGAGGAAGCAGGATGTCACGTGAACTCTGCTGGGTTCCGCTTCCTCTATGCAGTACAAAAGACCCTCCCACAGGTAAGTAGCAGGGCTCAAGGTGCGGCCCGCGTAAGATCGGTGGACGCATGTTTAACGCCCCTGTTATAACCCGTTACATCCCTGTATATTCCTCATATTATATATTATATACTCTCCGGCCGTATAACTAATCCCGTCCTTATATACTCTTCTGTCCGTTATCTTAATTTAACTTCATGTGTCTTCTTAACATCTGACTCCCGTCCTGAGGCTCTCTTTCTTCTCCTCCTCATGCCTTTCCAAAGACTGCCTGAACCAATCAAAAATTGTTTGCGACGAAACAATAGGTCTAAAATAACTTAATGGGGAGGAATAATCATGCAGATCATAAGAACAGGAAGCTACTACAGCTGCTCCTATAGTATATACATAAGATGAGTTATGTCGCTTATTTTATATATATATATATATATATATATATATATTAACACTTCTTAATATTCTTATTTTGTGTATGAAAATGTAGAATGTACACATTGGAACAAACTCAACCAATAGGGTAAATGTTTGGTTTCGGGAAGACGCGTTTGTCTGTCTTAAACCTAGCACTGATTTCCTGGCGCTTTTTAAAATAAATATACAGAGAGAGAGAGAAAAAAAAAAGAAAGTCCTATTATGCAATTGTGCTTAGTATACTTTTAAATCCCCAAGAGATTATGCTATAAAAGTCATGGTGGCACACAGTAAAAATTGATGTGAAGAGACTTCATTTAAATAAATTACAATGAATTAGAATATTTAAATAGGTTCATTCCCATAAATCTCTCTTGTGCATCACGAGAAGTTTCACAAAGTACTCTGTTTGGTGATGTAGCGTGATTAAGAGATTCAGCAAGGTTCATTGCACACGCTAGAATCTTTGTCTATGTGTGCGCTCTCCTGAAGTGTAATAGTTTAGCGTTTTAAATGATCGATTTTTCTTTTCTGTTTCAAAATTTTAAATGTAATAGAAAGGGAAGGTAGGTTAACTAAATCTGTTATTCGCAATCTATAGCAAATGAAAAAGGCAGAAACAGATTGGGTGCAAATGGACCAAAAAGTATCAATATTTCTAATTTTTTGCATGTCCTTGTCTCCTTTTCTGTAGCTCCTTTTCCTTTCTTCCCTCTCGTTGTCCTTCTATCTTCTTTCTTCATCCTCTTCTTCCCGGTAACAGGCCTCCTGGAGCACTTCCGCGATAGGGCGGAGCCTCTGCGCACAGCCTCTCCTCCGATTGGAGGAACATGGGAGAGGCTGTCTGCAGAGAAAGAGAAACAGAGCTGATACCAGGGAGAAAAATGGCCGCACAATATGTGAGCATTAAACCATAAGATGCAACCTGTCATATCCAGCCGTCGGCCATGTTGGCATCTTAAGGCGGCCTTAAAGTGCCACAGTCATCGTTATCCGGCCTTGCTTTACTATGAGGTATTGTGTTTTTAGTTTGTTACTAATTAGTGTCTAATTGTATAAAATATTTAAATATACATTAAACCAGGGCTTCACCCGGAGACTCTGGGTTAAACCTGAAGATTTCTCGCGTTTGTTAACCACTTTGGGATGAGAATTTGTTTTCTGGGATTGCAGACTTTATATATTATTCCAAAAAAAAGACCTCTTTACCTACAGTTCCTTTTTTAAAACGGAATTTTATGTTCATTTTTTCATTTTAAGAACTTTAAGTTCTTCTTTAAACCTTAACAACTTTTAGAGTAACTAAAAATATCAAATCTTAGTTTGAAATTTTTAGGCTGCCAAAAAACCCAACGACAATTAGAAAATTACAAGATAAAAAAGCCACTTAATGGGGAAGAATAATCATGCAGGTCAGATTAAGATGGATCCTTCATGCATATTTTTAACCTGTTAACACCGTTATATTCTGCATAGATCTGTAAAATGTAGAATTTGGGTAAAGTCACTGGTCAGCTTGAAACAATATTTATTTCTACTGGCTGAGAGTATGAGAAACAACGCAATAAAATTCATAAAACATTATATTTTTATTCTAATCAGAAGTTGCTTAAAAAACAATACTGTGTCTAATACGTTGTAAACCAGAAAAGTGAACCTGGTACTTTAAATGTTAATACTTATGGGATGTTAGAAAGTCTTGGCCATCATTTGCAGCTTACTCATCACATTCTTATTTAATTAGCGTGATATGATACTTACTCATTATATAATCATTCGGAAATGTTGCACCCATGAGAAAGATTGTAACTATTAACTGTGAACTGCTGACACTGCTTTGGATTTTAAGACCAGTGATTACCTCGTAAATAGCCTTTGTTTTATTTTGGGTTTTCTTTATCCAGCGGCAAAAAATAATAATAAAAAAATTCTAGTAGCCGATGACTAGTGAAAACAAAAGGTTCTCTATATGCCCGGCTCATGGCCCAACTAGGCCATATTTTTTTCTGGTCTTGAACTAGGATAATTTAGGCAATTTTAATTATATGGGGGCGTGTAAAGCACCTGGATGTGGAATAACAAAAGCAAGAAGAAAAGGATTAGGCAGATAGATGGATGGATGGATAGATGGATGGATGGATGGCTGGATAGATGGATGGATGGATGGATGGATGGATGGATGGATGGCTGAATGGATGGATGGATGGATGGATAGATGGATGGCTGAATGGATGGATGGATGGATAGATGGATGGATGGCTGAATGAATGGATGGATGGATGGATGGATGGATGGATGGATAGATGGATGGCTGAATGAATGGATGGATGGATGGATGGATGGATGGATGGATGGATGGATAGATGGATGGATGGCTGAATGAATGGATGGATGGATGGATGGATAGATGGATGGCTGAATGAATGGATGGATGGATGGATGGATAGATGGATGGCTGAATGAATGGATGGATGGATGGATGGATGGATGGATAGATGGATGGCTGAATGAATGGATGGATGGATGGATGGATAGATGGATGGCTGAATGAATGGATGGATGAATGGATGGATGAATGGATGGATGGATGGCTGGATGGATGGATGGCTGAATGGATGGCTGAATGGATGGATGGATGGATGGACGGATAGATGGATAGATAGATAGATAGATAGATAGATAGATAGATAGATAGATAGATGGGAAGCCTAAAGAGACAAGGGCAATGTGGGTAATGTCTTCGGTTGACATCTAGTAAAAGTTTTTCAGAACATCCCCTATGCTTCTTCCCATGGTTCTCGAGCAGAACCTTAGAATGAAAGACCCACCATATATTAATGGAGCTGAGACTTGCATTACAATAATTTATATAACGCCAGCGGATTCTGTGGCGCTATTACAATAGGGGACAATGGAAATATTTAACAATGACATAAAATTGGCAACTACAGAATTGACAAAAACATTAACACACGTTGGAAA
Source organism: Spea bombifrons (assembly GCF_027358695.1). Lineage (NCBI taxonomy): Eukaryota > Metazoa > Chordata > Amphibia > Anura > Pelobatidae > Spea > Spea bombifrons. Next base: position 161,200,744 of record NC_071087.1, on the reverse strand, counting down.
CGTACTGGTACAGAAGGAGAAGAGGGCCCTGCTCTTGTGAGATTTCATACATGTTACAAAGCAAATGCTATTTTTCTTTATGTAATGGCCGCCATTTTTACTTCCTGGTTTGGATTTGAAATGATGAATATTGGTCCTTGTAAGTTGCTCATAACCTTGGCGAAAGGGAACTCCGGCTGTAGAAGACTTGGATGTCAAGGCTCAGACGAGAGATGCAGAGTTCTCAGGGTAACAAAAATAATCACTACCGAGAATTTCCCCCAGATGCCAAATATCTTAATAATATTTTTTAATATATCTTTTTAAACGATAAAAGTTTCATGAATCCTTTGTTAAATTACATGTTGTAGACTTGGCTTGGCACTGAGAAACTGGCATTTAAAATTCTCTACTACAAACTGATCTTTTTTCTCCCTACCCTCTACCATTTCTTTCTTTTGCGTCTTTGGGAGTGGTGTAGGAAAGTCTATTGACACACAAATTGTTGATAATTGAGTCTCTGCGATATATACAAAGAGGGACATTTATTAATTAACACAAAAAGCTCTGTTGACACCAGGATGCTATCTCTTAGTAAGACAGAAACAAGGAATTTGACACTAGATAAGCATCTGGCCCACTTTTCCTGATGTAAAGACTCTTAGTCCTTGGTCTCATCTGGGGTTAGCTCAGAGCCCGATAAGCACCAATGGCAGACTATGGCGAACATCTTCTGGCCTAGGGGGCAAACAATGCCACGTCTCCTCCTCCCAGCCACCTGCCCTCCCCTTAACTAACACACACACACTAACATACACACTAACCTCGCACAGAACTTGTTTTCAGAATTGCTCATGCTAGGATTTTACACTTAATTCGTGAAAGCTGCTTATTAAAACACTAACCATACCAAATTACTGAAACATAGTGTGTATAGAATGCATTATAATACAAAAGTACTATCGTTTAACTTGATTTAAATAAAATACTATAAACTTGGTGGAAGAAAGTGTTACTTTTACGTTCTATTGTCAGGGAACAAATGCTTTTTTTTGGAGTTCTGTCAGCAGTGATGTCAATTAAATTCCGTTAGCACACAAAAAACTATTAAAAATATATAAGCAAAATTTAATCCGTATATAGTTCTCCTTTTATTCACAATTCTCCATCTGGCACAACATATTTACTGTACAGGTGGCTATTTAATAGGCTTAATCTCATAATCCCCCCTACGAAGAATGGAAACATTTTGTACAGAATATAAAACTTCCTTTGAATTTTCTTTAAAAAAATATATATATATTCTGAAATATTTAAGTTTTCCAGACACACTGCAGAATATATTTTCGCAAATCTAGTTTATAGTTTATTACTTTACTATTTAGCGTAACTGGTTTTTTTTTTATTGATTTAGAGTACACCTGCTACTTTTCTCAAAATCTTACATTTTACAATCCCCAAAAACCCCCTGTAATGATGTTTAAATATTAAAAGAACCAATAGATAGGTATTAATAATGCATATTTTGTGTGTACCATAGGAGCAGTTATATTAACTTCCCGATCTCATGCTAGGCTTGATTATTCCTCCACATTAAGTTATCTCTTCCCTGTTGTTAAGTTGCTGATTGCTGTTGGTTGGTTCAGGCAGCCTTTGTAAGGGGAGTAGAGGGGAAGGGAGAGAACGTCAGGAACATTATTACAAGTTGTTCTACATCAACCCTGTATATGGGAGGTACTGCGACTGTCCTTTTCCAGGTGGCTTTGGGGTTGTTGGCCTTTATAAACTGGGGTTGATCCCTACCTGGAGCATTGTTTTCCTGGGATTCAGTTCCTAGTGTTAGCATATGTAATTTGTATGCCGGTTTCTGACTCCTAGCCTAGTTTATGTTCTGTCTTTTGATTCGGCAGCCTTTTTGGATCCATTATTATCATGATATTGACCTTGGACTGTTTATGCCTTAGTCTAATCCCTGTGTACTGCGTTTTTGGCCTTATCTTTTACGATCTTGTCTTGCCTGACCTGGTTTATGTCTGCCGGTACCTAGACTCCTGCCGCCTGCCAGTAGACTCCTGCCGCCTGCCAGTAGACTCCTGCCGCCTGCCAGTAGACTCCTGCCGCCTGCCAGTAGACTCCTGCCGTCTGCCAGTAGACTCCTGCCGTCTGCCAGTAGACCCCTGCCTGCAACCGGTCCCTGCACACAGTTTTAGCGATATTTAATTAAAATTTTCAGGGAAGCCGAGATCTTTGAGCCATCAGTCGAGCTGCTGGGTGAACTCAACTGACGCGACTCGACTAAAGTTGCCTGCACTCACTTGCTTTGACTCTTCAAGCAACTTATTCAGTATTCTACCCGTGAATCCAGAAGGTTGAATTTCAACAAAATTTATGTCTCCAACCCCGTGTTATAAGAATAAATGTAAATAATAAACCGCAATATTGGGCTTAGAAGGACGCACTATTTATCACAGTTGGGCAAATAGCCACCTCTTCTCTAATCCTTATTGGGGGGAGAGATAATTACTTGTCCTTGGAGGTGACTGCAGCCCAGCTTTTTTTCCTAAAGAGTGGAATGGTTCGGTGGTAAAACGTAATATTTAACCCTTTAGTGAAGTATGGGGTCTACCCCTGCTTCCCGCTTACACACTAGACATATTAACCTTTTTTTAGGAGGCATTGTGCCCGATCGTGCCTTATACCTTCCTATATCCCATACTATGGGATAATAACCCCATCCTTCCATTTGAGGAGGCATTGTGCGTTAAGATAACAATGTACGCAATGTTGCCATCCGAAAAAAGAGTCAAATAATGTTTAGAAAAGGAGTAGTGATTTGAACATCTTTAATAAATGATTGTAATTTTGGTTGGATCCAGAACCATACAGCTTACAATCACCAGAGATCAGATTACTGTAATAAGAATGAACTAATTACACAAACAGGATATTAATCTGAAGATGACCTATAAGCTTTTTAATAAAGAAAACTATAATGGATCAGAAGAAAGTGATATATTTCATGTAATTAGAAATCCTTTTATGAGAGCGTTCTACAGCTTAATTAACCCTATGATTGCTGTGATGTTTGGAAGTAATGGGTTAATCAGCGCAGAAAGTTTTATATGAAAAGGAAACACATTTTGCAACAAAACTAAACATTTTGAATAGAAACGTGTTGTTTTGGTCTGCAACAAAATGAATATTTTCTATGTCATGAGGTTTTTTACTTTATAAAAGGGAGTTTACACTCTTGGAAGCTCATTCTTAATATAAGAAATTAGCAGAATAAAGGGATGTATATATATATATATATATATATGTAAATATTTTGGGCGGATTACATTAAATACTAACAGTAAAACAAGCGGTCATTTCTAAATGTATATCAAGGGCAGAGCCCTGTAGGCAGTGGTGTGTTATCCCTACTAGGCCTAGGGCGGCAGTACCACGGGGCAGAAGCCACTCTGCCCTATAACCGGGTTCCACTGGTCTCCCGGTGAACTTCCGCGAAGGGGTGGGGCCTCTGGATACACCCTCTCCCCTGATTGGAGGACTGAGGAGATGGTGTGCCCGGAGGCTCCATTCCTGTTCCATGAGTTAGTTCAATTCATACAACTAAAAAAAAAAGAATTACATTGTCAAAAAAGATGTCACTTACTAGTATGGACAGAGGTATTGATGACTTTGTGTTAATTGAGAGATGGCCCCGGAGCTGTATGGGGGGGTCATATTGGGCCACTGAAGATGAAAATTGGACAAATGAATGGTAAGGTCACCACGTGTCACCTACTGGCCGCCCACGTTGGTGGGTTAGTGTCACCAGACTGTAAGCTCACAAGCAAGGTCTCCTGTTCACTTTGTACCTAAATGTCCAGCTATGCATTTTGTTTTGCCGTCCCTTGTTGTACAGTGCTGTGGTATATGTTAGCCTCGTGGCTCCCTGTCTTGCTCTGCATACAGAGTGTGGTGGCCATGGTGGTAAATAAAGAGGTGCCTTCGAAAAACGCCATTATGATCTCAGTTTCCCAGTACCTTGTATAAGTGGATGCCATCATTATATCTGGGGCAGTCAAGGTGGAATCTGGTCGAGGAGCGTGGGTGGTCTCTGAGTGTGAACAACAAACGGTGGTCTCTGTAGGAGGAACAGGGGAGTTGGTGAGTCTGTATGCTTCACCCTTTTGTGAACATTCACCGGGCGGCCAGGTTCACCAAGAAGCGGACGAACAAAGAAAACAGGGAGAGAAGTGGCAGAAGACAGAATAAAGAAGACAGAAGAATAAGAAGATGCAAGAAATGAAGCCGGGGATGGATACAGGGATAGAGTATCAGTTGGCAGAGAAGGTAAGGAGACATTGAGAGAAAGTGTGAGAGAAAGTGAGCGAGAGTATGAGAGCATGAGAGAGTGAATTTCATTTCCAATTGTAAAAAGCCCTATGAATTAATTAAGAACCGAAAGGGCAGGAAACAAAATTAATTGTCCAAAAAATGAATGGACCAAAATTTGTCTGCATTATCTTTGGTCCGTTTGCACAAGTCTAGTGCAAAAGGGAAGATCATACAATCTACTTTACATGCGCATTTTCATATTTACATTACATTCGTTTAAAAAAGTGAGCACAATGTGTTTCCTTTTAGAGGTCTTTTATTTAGCTAGACTAATAATAATAATTATAATAAACTGAATAATGTTACTATGAAGGGGTCCTTTGCTTCTAATAATAATAATACATATTTATAGTAAAACATTTATTATTATTATTATGATTATTATGATTATTATATAAAATAATATCAATGGTACAATCACAGAAGAAAACATGATTTTTATTTTACCTAAAATAGAATTTACAAGAAGAGCTGATATAGAATAATTTCTTTTTGCTGTTAATATATTATTAGGTTATTCTAGATTAGGACTTGGCTATACTTCCAAATAGATTAAAGGTTAATTGAGGTTATAGTGATAATGGCATTTTGTGCATGAAAGAATTATTGTAATTCATTTTGCTAGAAAAGGGAAAAAAAAAAACTTTTTTGGGGGGAGGAAGTAGCAAATACGAAGTTCATTTGTGCTGAAACTGTAAATTGAAGATTTGCTGTAACCAACACAGAACTAGTCCAACACCTGGCATGGCCAAGCACAATACGCAGAACAAGTCCAAGAGGGCTTAAAATGAAATAAATAAATAAATAAAAGTAATCCATCCACACCCAATAGCTAAAGATTGTGATGTGGCTCCTGGTTGTGTGGGAGCATGAATATATATATATATATATATATATATATATATATATATATATTCCCATGCACTAGCGCCACCCAGTGTTTGGAAGATATATTGCATCTATGAAATGGCTCCATAGACTTCAATAATATTCATAGACTTGAACGGTGCCCATATACCGGTAATATAATTTTTGTTAAAATTGGGTTAGAATTTCAAAGAGAATCACTTAATCGTGAATTATTATTCTATTAGTTGTTATTAATAAGTTACAATAAATCCAATTACTTGTTCGTAAACATTGTTGGAAAGGTAGCATTTCTAAGTAATATGCTTTATTATTTCTTTTCTGACATTATTTAATTGGCTGCCGGCTACCTCGCACAACCAAACGTGTATTAACATATTGAGATGTTATGAGACATTATTTTTTTACATGATGCTACAAACAGTACATTATGCCCTTGGCATGTATATCACCTGAATAGGTTTATGCTATTATCTGTTTTTCTGGAACATTCTATTATTCCACTGGGATGCCATAGCCAAGAAGATATAATTATAAAGCTAGTAATGGGGATACGGCTCTTAACGGCTAGCTCTTCAAATATCTCAATATAATCACCTTATCCAATGTCTCCCTCTTGTCTACTTTAACGAAAAACTCATCAGTCTACCGTTATTTTATTGGAATGAATTTAGTTTGCATTTTCTTTGTGAGAAATTAAGAAGAATAGCAAAGTGATTCATTGACAAACGCAATATAGCTAAGAGAAGTTTAGACTGACAATTTAGTTTAATAGCACAAGAGCAAGGCATTTAATGAGTGTATGGTAGAATTAGCTCCCTAACGCAGCTCGATATGATACCAACCAGAACAAGTTCTGTAAAACAGAAACATAGCATCTGTTTTCTCAATGAATAACGCCAGTGAGCTAATATTTGTATTATTCGGGCTGTACCATGAAGAGTGTGTTGGGTATTTAAAGGGACAGGGTCACCTAAAATGAGTAGGGAGCATTTAACAAGATCACGTGATCGAGACATACTTTGTATGTCGATAGTTGGGCGAACTGATGTTGAATCCAGTCCAACGCCCGGCTTGTCTCAGCATGAAGAGCGGAGGAGCCAGATATGAATAGGATAATTTTTGTAGACATGAAAACACTATTTTACTTGGGCATTGAAAACCTTTTTTAAACTCATACACTACTCTCTCACCAAAATCCATAAGCCCAAAAATGTTAAAAGATGCCAATAGTATCAAACCTCTAATACTTGACTGATGTACCCTTGATGATCGGGCCAGGCCTTCAATCCAAGTGAACTACCCAATAATGACATGGCACCAAGAGTGGGGTTGAAAAGGCCACATCCAATTTACTTATTTGACTAAGCCATTGCCATTGCCATGCACCAAACTAGGTGCGTTAACAAGGCAATGACTACCAAAAACTTAACTCCAATAAATAACATAAATATTATTATTATTATTAACATGAATGAACACAGGAACACTACCCTAAGTTTACCAGGCTATCCAGGGACCACCAACACAGGGGAGGACATACCCGGAGGCCCAACACCAGACCTGAGGTTCCAAAGGGCCACCAGCCCCGAAACATCACCAGAATACGACCAGATGCTCTTCCCATAGCATTCACTCCCTAGATGCCTGGTAAGCTTCTGCCCCTGACTATGATAAATTTAACCACCACCCTAAACACCACAAATGGGGAGTCAGTGCGGGATAAACTACATGAGACACGTTGACACACACAAAATGGCCCCCAACCTAATAACACCCGGCCTTAAATAACCTACCTTTAGCGCCACCCCTCAAAAAAATGCTGTCAGGCCTAGGCCTACTTGGCTTCCCAGTCAATGCCCACTCCAGCCCATTCTGGTCCAGTGAGCTCTATGGTTAAAGAGTGCTATAAGAATGGGGGGGGGGCTTCCGTATTATGCTTTGGGATCATTTGTGATTAAAATATACATTACAATATTATGGCGAGAATCGTATTTACATGTCTACATGATGGTGTTGAGCCCTATTCATTTCTGATTTATAGAAAGTTTTAAGTCTTAAAGGGAATTAGGGGTCAGAAATTCAGGGAATGATGAATCTCGGTTAATTAACGTCTTGGTAGACGTACCTTTGTGTTGAGTTTCAACTTTATGAAAAAATCTGTAAAATTTTATTATTGGGGCAACAATCCAGATTTAGCTCTGATTGGTCAGCAAAACTGTCAATCATTTTAAAAAAGTTCATATAATACGCATAGTTTTATGTTTTCATTTCCTATCACTACAGAAAAATATGATAATTTTGATAATATAAATATTGTCTCGGCTTAACATTAATATTTTACTTCTTAAAAGAAGATTTTTCATTTTATTATACTTAGAATCTTGCAAAAATGGGTATTGTATGGGGCTATAGTAACCAGGGGCATTTTTTTTAAGGGAAAAACTATGTAAGATCATTTTAAGGTAAATTTTAAGGTAAACAGATGTACTGGCCATTAACATCAAGTAATTAAGTTACCATAACCTCATCCCATGATGTGTTCTTGAATTTGAATTAGACAGATGGCTTTAGGTTCCAATTTTACGACTGCGTACACCTGCCAAATCTCTACGATCTTGAGATATCATCAAGTCTTTTGCAGAACCTGCAGCCAAAGTAAACCATTTGAATGCATAAAACCTCCGTGTTTTCATTAGACGGCACACTTGCCACCAGCATTTGTAAGATCGATCGCGCTTTGCCACCAAACTTACTTTGATTATGTACATTATTAGCATTCCAGGATATTTTTTAACACAGCTGTCCTCTGAGATCCTTTAACAGTAACTTTTAAATAGTTCAACCAAAACAATTAAGTCGTAGTGATACCAACCAAACACCTCTAACGATGGTCAAGACCATGACTTGTGAGGAACTAAAGATATTCTGAATGAAGTCTGTGATATAGGAGTGAGACAGATTTCATTAAACCAGAGTACAAAATGAATATCTTAGCGCCAGACCATGTGACCCCAAGAATCTACCCATTCACATGGAGACTGGTCTATACTCTAAATCAGGGGTGTCAAACCTGCGGCCCTCCAGCTGCTGCAGGACTACATCTCCCATAATGCTCTTTCAGCTCAGTGGCTGGCAGACGAGTATGGGATATGTAGTCCTGCAGCAGCTGGAGGGCCGGAGGTTGGACACCCTTGCTCTAAATACACATGATCTGCACAAAATGGTCCAAGTCAGAAGTCCACTAAACTCGTTTCTACACTAACTTGCACAGACCTGACTCACGTCCAAGAGTAAGAGGACCCATAGACAGATGTTGGCTAATGAGGCTAGGGTCAGGGTGCCTTGAGTATTCTAGGCCAGGACCATCCCTGAGAGGCACTCTGATCACCATATATTCAGATGTTTAAGCCTGGCCACCTGTATACCAGTGTCAAAGTCAAGATTTGGATCATTTGACTGAAAGAAGCAGAACCCTGAAACAATGGTCAGGATTAATGAGGCCTCCATTTTGTTTTACTTTACTCGCTTTACTTGTGGCACTTAATGAGATCTACAAAGAGTACAACAGCTTCTTCTGTTGAATCCCATTATGCCTACGATGAGCAGACACAACAAAGCCCTTATGGTGATTGAGCATATTTTCAGCACTAAATTCTCACTTCCACTACCTTGATGTATCAGGAGGTATCCTTCAGTATGAACTCCGGAAAGGCCAACCATATCATCCTCTTGTGTGTTGCATATACGCAAAGTTCAGAGAACCACATAGCCTGGCACTTCAGCGAATATGTCATAGTAACATATAGTCTGCATAATTATTTATTATGTTTCTATCATTGAAAATGGGACAAACATGTCAAGCAAGAATATGGTTCACCATATTACCATATTTACCTGCATGGAAACCATCCATACTATCAGATGTGTGCTGTAGGTCATTATATGTCCATGTAATGCATATGTTAATCATTTTTAGCTAATGTGTTGTATGGTCCAAACAAACACGAAACAGAAAACTATTGAAAGATCTGTGTGATCATAATCTGAAGCCTTGTCTGTGTATATGTCTTCATGCATCCTTCTTCTTAAAATGAACACCACTGAAACCTTGAACGAATACTAAACCCCTGGATGAACAATTATTTAGAAAAGTAACATTACATAAGTTATGGTATGTAATGGTTCTTCTCGTGCTACCCCAAGCCTCAAGCATTAAGACAGTGTCCCAACCTCATGCAGTTGTCCATGAGTGGTGATCTGGCTACTGCACCTCTTACCTGAGTTTTGTCTAAAGGCTGTCCTGTACAGCGGCCAATTACTTTTAAGGGATCCATGTATAAAGTGGATATAGAGGCAAAATGTGATCATTGTTGACCTTATTTGCATGCGCCTACCCAGAATCCCTTGTGGTTGAGGCAGCACCATGAGATTTCTGAGGGAAAAACAAACCTTCTGGCTTGTCTGGCGTCTGTAGATGAGTGTTTAATAATACTTCTACTACCCCCTTAGAAAAATAACAAAATGTTGTTAACTTATAAAACTAATTATGAAAGAAGGCACCGCGTAAAATGGGATGACTATGCCACGGTTTATATGGCCAAGATAAGGGGACACAAGGACTTTGGGGTGACATGTACTACATGGCTAGGGTAGGGTTGAGCATGGAAGATCATACCCAAGGGAGGAACCTTCGGGTTAAGCTTATTTACAAAATGAACATGTTTCCCAAATGAAATCAGATAGATGGAACCTGTTAAAGTTTTAATCCCATGGCGGTATGCAGCATAATGAAGACCAGATTAGACAACTCCTTATCTCCTTCATCATTGCTACTATGGCAACGTTGTGATCCACTGGCTGCAGGATGAGAATTCCTGCGGGTTTACCAATCCACATAGGGTGGACTGAAGAACGTATATGCTTCACATGTTTAACCGATCGAAAACAATGAAGTATTTTTAACTATCACTAACCTACTGTGTGCATACCTCTAGGGAGATCAGAATCCTTCTCCCAACGACACCTTGGACTAAAGTCGACGTCTATTAGTTGAGTTCCTTTGACCGATTGCTTGACTTTTTGGTGGCAAGACCCCCAGAGAGTTCACAACTAGGTCCAGTTATCTTTTGATGTCGCTGAGTTTACTATGTAATTTGGAAGTTTGCCTTTTTCACAGATAATTTTCACATCTTCACCTTTTAGACATTAATTTCCACCCGCGTAGGGGGCCGATGCAAGAGAAGAAACGCGATGTGATATATATGTTATATATGAAAGAGAAGCCCTTGAGAGAGACCTGCTGAAATTGTTTGAAATCAATGTGGGGGTGAAGTGTAATTTGTTTTTTATTTGTTCAACTAGGACGACAGTAAATCAAAGTCTACCTTCAGCCGCACATAGCAAGCGACGTAAATTTTAATAATTATGGGAAAAGTCTTACCTTGGGTAAGGTGGAGGATTTCTTGTTTCGACAATTTTTTTATTATTATTTCTTCTTGCATTATTTTTTTTTCCTGCTTCCTCCGTCTTTTCTTTGTACATGAAAATGCCTTTTTAGTATTTCTAAAAGAGGAACCTGTCAACACTCTATAATAAACACAAACCAGACGATTAAAATGTGACTAGCAAAATGACTGCATGTTGATGGATTTCACATTTCCTGCTTAAAATTCAGAACATCTATATTTGTTACAGATGTAATGCCAGTTTTCTGTAATGCATTCCGGGCTTACAAATACCCACAATTAAAAAACAAAAAAATCAAATAAAACACATAGTAGGGCCACACATGGCTAAGCTACCATAGCACTGGTGATAAAAAATATATTTCTGTTTTTTAAAAAAATTATAATAATAATAATAATAAAAAAAAATATATATATATATATATATATATATATAAAAGCAATAAAAAATCATATACTGCACAAAATGTATTTAATTATATTATTATACGATGTATATATTATTATATAATATAGAAAAATACTTATTATATTTATATATGTTATTGCAAATGGATAGGATGTAATGGTATTTCAAAAACATTATTTTGATGGAGGATAAATCTTATCTTTATATGGTACTTATTACCATATGTCAGACTGGCCGTCATCATTCAACGCACACCCGATCTGGGACTGTGTGGCCATGAAATCATGGCCTATAATATCCAGCTCTTGGCCACCCTTACATCTTTGGTGGCCAAAAGTGCCAGAGCTGCTTCGTCGTCCCCTCTCCTGCCTTGCTCATTACTAACATTCTAATATTCATCTTAAATGCACCAATACATTTTTTTTTAACTCTTTAAGGGTGAACTAAACTAACAATCTTTAGGTCAACGACAAAGAGATGGACAAAGGGCACCGAACTGAAGGGCTTACTGGATATCACCAAACCTTCATCAGTCTCCACTGATCTGCACACCGATCTTCATGGTGAATGAAGCATATATGTGGGCAGCACATACAATGTTACATAGTAGTTACATAGCTACATAGTAAATAAGGTTAAAAAAAAAAGACCTAAGTCCATCAAGTTCAACCCTTCTACCTAACATTCCTATTCTCGATCCAAAAGAAGGCAAAAAAACCCAATTTAAGCTACTTCGAATGATGGTGATTTTTGTCAGGTTGGTGTTAGCCCCTGCTAATGTTTCTGTTAGTACTCATAAAACAACACTGTCTTCATTTCGAAATATAGATTGCTTTAATAAAATCGAATACTTTAAATTAAGAATGCTACGCCCAGAAAATATGATTAAAATATTAACATTCAAAATAATTAAAAATATATTTCTGGTGTAAAAAAAAAAAAAATATTTCCAACTTTAAAAAAATATATATATTTTTATTACTGTATTACAGTGAATATTGAAAAAAAATAATAAAGTAGAAGGGAATAATGGGAAGAAAATACAAATATGGAACTATAATGATTCCTAGTTAATTATCACACCATGATAGGAGCAAAATTGAAGAAAATGTTAATGTTTGTCACTTTACTTCTACAAGTTTGTGTTGATCATGGCTATTAGAAATTGGCCACATACTTAGATGTTAATTAGATCATAGTCTATTAGAGGAAATGTACATGCTGTGTAAGTTCATATCATTAATGCCTAAAAAATGCAATCTCATTGTGGTTTAATGTTTAGTCATTTTTTTCTTCTAGAGAAACATGACCAAACTTACAAGTCTGATTAAAAAAATTAAAAAAAACAACCTTGTAGTGCGTTCTCCGTAAAGTTTTTCTACTGTAGGTGAAAATTCGAGAAGAAAAATGTGTTAAAAATATATTTCTGTTATAAATATTGGGGTTACAAAATTTCAAAATATAAAAACATCAAATGCAGTTCAACTTTTAGCCCTAAGATTTTTGTCCCCAACTTTAAGGGGTAAAAGTTGAGGACAAAAAAAAATAATGAAAATATCTCTCTATACAAAACCAACCAAGATTTTTGATAAATTGTTCCATGATGAAGGATGGTTTTTATAAATAGGGAAAAGAAAAAATGTCGGTGCGCTAAGCTAGTCACAGGCTCAAATAATACAAATGTATAATACGAGGCCTACCAAACAGGTGTAAGCCTGCTGCAAAAACAGTGTATTGGCTGTACAATGTATACAAGAAACAAAAACTGTCTGCGCTTCTTACCCTAATAAAGTTGGCAACAAATATATAAACATAATATAAATGAGAGGTTTTGGTTATATGAATTGGCCAAAGCATAATTAAGCTCACTCGCCACGTCAAGGCGCACTCTCAATAGGGTGAGAACCTACTCTCACCTCCTACATAGTGGGCACACAAAGCAGTTTATACGGCTACCAAAACCTTATTAATGTGTTGGGGGAGGTGCAATTAATTGCACCTCCCCCAACACATTAATATGGTTTTTATAAATATTAAAAAATATATATAGGGTCTTGTTTGAAATTCAATTAGTTATATGCATGGTAATCGTCTATAAAAGTGACCTAAAATTAAATGAACCCTAATCAAGAGAAAATAGTTTGAGAAAGAATTTGTAAGTTGGGATATTCTACTAAAGAATATATTTAGCCTCAAAAACTTATCCTTTTACAGAATCCACTGAAACATAAAAGTGATGTAGGTATTGTAGGTACTTTTCGAATCTTATATTTGCCTTATTTTTAGTTTTTAAGTTTAAAAATTGACGTTTTTTATGTCTTTACATTTTTCTTAGAAATTGTCAATGTTACCCCCCCCCTTTTTATAAGCTTTGGATATTATAGAATTATATATTCATTGAATTAGAAACCTCATAATCATGGAAATAATAATTAAATTCAAAAATATAATTAATAAAATATATAAACAAATGCTATTCAATTTAAATAAATTCTGTACTCTGAAAAAGTTTTAGGCAGATGTGGAAAAGTGCTGAAAAATAAAAATCGAATTTTGACTCATCAGTCCAGAGCACCTGCTGCCATTTTCCTGCACCCCGGTTGAATAGTTGAGTTGCTTGGCCTTGTTTCTACTTCTCCTGACAGTAGATGGGTGTACAAGGGTCCCAATGTTTTCTGCTAATGCTGAAGCTGATGGTACTGGTGGACATCTTTCAATGCGAAGGAAAGTAAGTTTGATGTGTCCTTGGCCGACCACTGTATTCCGGTGCCGGTGCGGGGAACTCTGATCTCTGACAGACGGGGAAGATCTGCATGATGGACGCAGACAACCCCCGCTGCAAGCCACGCCTCCTTCCGGCTGCAGCGTAAGTGCGTGGGATCTACACGCTGCCCCGGCTACATGACAGGGAAGTTAGAAGCACCGGTAAGTTTGGGGGGGGCGTGGGAGTGTTAAATGGGGGGCATAAGGCATTTCTGGAGGCAGAGTGCTCTGTGAAATGCCTTTTAACCCCCTTAATGCCACTCTGCCTCCAGAAATTTCTTTTTAACCCTCTATACGCCAGAGTGGCATATAGGGGTATAAGGCATTTCTGGAGGCAGAGTGGCACATAGGGGGTCAAAAGGCATATCATGGGGCACAGTGGCATTTAGAGGGTTAAAAGGCATATCATGGGGCACAGTGGCATATAGGGGGTATAAGGCACTTCTGGGGCAGATGTGCATAACTGGGGGGCAGGTTGGAAAATAGAAGGAAATAAAATCAAAATATTTTTCTCAATCATAGCTTTTATTAAAAAAAATAGTTTACATGAATTAACATTTACTGGTAAAACTTTTTTCCTATAGGGTCGTCTTATATTCAGGCTTTTTCTTTTTTTCCTAAATTAATATTCAGATTTGGGGGGGGGGTGGTCTTATAATCAGGGTCGTCTTATAATCGAGCAAATACGGTATATGTTTTTCTGCACATGATCTTGAAATGAATTCATAACATATTTGTCAATCTAAGCTTTTCCCCCTTGAAGTCATGGTTTCAGATTGATAAGGACAGTTCCATTGCCAAGTCATCCACCTTGATTTCTCACGGCTTTCAAATCTGTTGATTCCATCCAGCAGAAGACTGCCAAACAATGGCTGCATAAACAGCACTGGAAGAAACAGAGATGAATAATGTATTAAGGTAAACTTAATACCAGGATATCAGGTCAGCATCTTCAAATTAAAACATGATTTGAAGACAATACATAAATAGATAATGATGTAACTCATTAAAGGTCGGTTATAAATTTTGTAATTTTTCTATTTATTTTTTAATCTTAAAACAGCATTTAAGATAACGAACCCATGACCTATTTTATATATGTTGTTTTTGAGCTACATCAATTATATTTATTTTATTAAAAAATTTATAGGGTGTACACTGTGTTTTTGTCTGGCACAAAAAAGAAGAATACTGCAACATTGGTCTATAGAATTTAGGCCTATCCCTTAGTGGACCAATCTACTCACTTCTTTAATACTGTGACCTCCGCTATCATCGAATGAGTGTTCCCGTCGAAGCAACAGTACTGAGTGCGTGTGGGATTAGTCTATAATTATTATAAATAAATAAAACGTTTTAATATTATTTCCATGAGGTGAGTAGCCTTTTGTGTTGACATGAAAGAGATTTTGTATAAAGATTACTCTCAAAATAAAATACAGATAATAAGTAAATCATAATTGTCTTTTTTTGCCCTATGTTTCTGCAGTAAATATGGAGTTAGAAGGATTATCCAATCTGTAAAGCATAGTTCCCGAAAGGAATTATGTTCCAGGTGTCTGCTGTCCCAATCACGATGTCTGAATTGGGCACTCGTCACAACATTCACACACGACATGTATAGGTCATAATGTGATGTCAAAACATTGTCATGTAATGTGGGTGGAGCTCTGTTTGTGACATCATATGCCATGGGTGTTCCGAAGGACACCTAAAATTGGCGTCCATGTTCCATGGTTAAAAATGAGCCACTCTGGAAGCCAGAGGAAGGAGCGAGGCCATCTGGCCGACATGGGCCCTTACTCACCTAATCTAGTATCCCTGTCTGGACACGTCATGAAAGTAAAACGGCAACGTCAGCCACGCATATCCAGCCATTGGCTACCCTTATATTATGAGACAGCATCGGTCTTAAATTGCCGCCCTCCCCGTCATCCCCAATCTGGCCCTAGACAGACTGTTTGTAATTGCTTTTGGTTCTACCATAATTAGCCATTAACCTTGGCTCCGATCTTCAAAACAATTCTAGTACCCATTTTGAAAATCTCAAATTTGTCAGAACTTTTTTTTTTTTTTTTAACGTAAAAAAAAATAATATAAATAATTTAACAATATCCTGCAAGAAAATAAAACCCCGAAATATATTTTATGAAAATTACCATCATTAGTCATACATCTCCAACATTTTTTCGGTCCTTTGGCACATTTTTGGAGAAAATCTAATATTTCTTTTTTTTGTTTGTTTTTTTTTTCAATCACTCAATGTAAATGAGATATTTTGACGAAAAATACACAAAAAAGCAAGCAAGCAAGCAGACAAACATTCGTCTCGTGAGCGCCTTAGGAATTTCCCCCCCCCAATTACTGCATATAAAATATTTCCAAAAAGCTACAGATGGAATAATTGTATATTTTTACAGTTGATTAATCCCCACAAAACATTAATCAGACTCGGCATAGTAATACATAACTTTATTCTTTATAGCAGAAACAAGCTTCCCACAGACACAGGATAGATTCCTTTAGGATATTGACAAGTCTTTTCGGCATCTGTTTTGCCGACAATTCCACATCTGTATTTGATTTTAACTGCTTTGCTCGTTGGCGATGCACGACTCGGAGGTTTATTTTAGATTTGTAAATGAATGTTTTGGCTGCCAAAATATGTACAGAGAGAGAAAAATAAAAAAAAATAAAAGATTTCTCCTACTGCGTCCTGCTGTATAGGTGAGGAAAATTATAATCGTTTCTTCCCAACCGATCTACTAATTGGGCTAAAACATGGAAATAAGGAAGCAGATTTATGAGAAAAGTTAGACGAAGGCTCCTGTAGCTAAATTTTCTTCTTGATTTAACTTTATCTAAGGTCTTAAATAAATGTTTTATTATGTTCGCAGAGAGTCGCATTTTGTTCATGGACCAAAGAAGCAAGGTCAAGTTTTTTTTAATTTTATTTTTATTAATCCCTGCGAAACCGAGAAATAGAAATGCTACCATTTTACTCGCCATGGCTCCTGATGTTGACATGGCCTCTGGAAACTTGGTTCCAATATATTGTATTCCTTGAAGATTGGATCCACCACTAGTTTGTGGTATTGGCCCACCATCCTACTAGACAAGCTAGGGTGCCACCACATACAGGGCTGGCCCAAGACAAAATGCCGCCTGGGGCGAAGTTTAAAATGCCGCCTGGAGCAGTTGCCCCACTCGGGCCGGCCCTTACCACATAAGAAGGCAAAGGAAAAAAGTACAGAGAGGTTCAACAACTAAACTGAGAGTCGGTAGGATAATTTGAAGAACAGCTGTGATTTCAACTCAAAGATATCACAATACAAAGCGAAGTCCCAACCCAACTCACCCCTTCTTGCAGAGAAATTCACCAGGAATGTCCTCTTATGATTTTTAGTGAATTCAGAATTGAAACCACCCATCCCGGCACACTCTCCAACCAACTCCTGTTTTAGGGAATAAACCCCAAAGAATGGTATTTTTATTAATTTGTAATAAGAAAGGGTTAATTCAACATTTAAAGCTCATCCAGGAGATTTCCTATTGACTAGAATTCACTAAAGGATAAGAAAATACAACAATCCTGATATCTTGCAACCCCTAAAAACGCACAGTAGAGATTATAATCCCGTTTGTTCCTTTAATAATTTTTCCTGGTATCCTTTATCGACTTTGGCCGTTTTGTCCTTAGGGATGTGGACTACATTGCTTTGTAGGAATTTTCACACCGGTACTCATATTATATGGAGGAAATATATTTCTACGTGCTTCATCCCAATCTACTATTGTTGGCACTTGTTACTATTGTGGGGCTGACACTGGGGGTGTATGGGGCAAACATCGGGGTGGTATGGGGCAGAAAAATGAACTGTGAAGCCATAGTTTCTGCATATTGGTGTGATGTCAGACTATACCCAGGAAAGTTTAGATGATTCCTCAACAGTTCCTTTGAAAGTGTTGCTTTCTTGAAATCTTTTTGCCCATTTCATTTAGCTTTCTTTTAACTCATTAATAGATTGTGAGCTCACAGGAGCATGACACCCTTCTCCATTTCTACCAATGTGTCTTAACGTGTGTTAACCTTATCGTCTATTTCTATATTGCGAATTTTAATCCTGTTGCTTTAATTTACTCTCCTCTACTGTCATGGCGCTACGGAATCTGCCGATGTGCTATAAATAAAATGGAATATAATGAATTATATCGACAAATGCTTTCATTTCACAAACAATACGGTACAATTTATTAAGCAAGGCTCTCGTGCCAATAGCTTGGTGATAATTTGCATTGTTACCAATGTAAAGCTAGATAAACAAAAATTGTACGTATGTACTGGATAGATAGATAGATAGATAGATGGATAGATAGATAGATTTGAAGTACTATCTTTGGTCAAAACATTTTTTTCCATTTTTGAAAGTGTTAGCATTTGGCAAAACAAGAATATATAATTTTTATTGTTTCCATTTTAAAGATCTTATAGCCAAGAAACACAATGTTGGACAGATCCAACAGAGAGCCAAATGAGAAAAACCCAAATCGAAGAAGGTGGCAATAGCTATAACTGGGGTAGGGGGGATAAAAGGGTTCGATTTTGGTGTCATCAACATGAACGTGGTTTTACGAGAAGCTCGTCTCAGTGGGAATGTAAGGACCTGAAACAAGATGGAAGAGGATCAATGAGGGGCTCATGGAGAGAGAGTCGGTCATGTGGTTGGTTGGTCAGTGAAGTGAGCTCTAAGAGATCATTATTTGAGTCTCGGGGGACATCGGGTTTCCAGGAATTCTGAATGCTTGTCGAGAATGATTTTTAGTGACTGATTCTAGTGAGCGGATATGTTTTTTTACTTTTACTATTATAACCCAGGCTTCCGCCTGATTGCACAAAATATATGCATGTAGAGGCATTCACAGGAGAAGTTTGAAAAAAAATGATATATATATTTATATATATGGGTCAACAGTTCAAGACACAGCTGGATCCTCCCGCTTCCAGGAAAGGTCGATTCCTGTAAGTTGGTATTACTTGTAATCAAGAAAGGTTGAACAGTAGGTGGCTTTGTATGGGAAGAGTGTGGCCACAATGTACAATGATACAATAAAAATAACATAAGACCTTCATACAAAATATGTGTTTTAAAATACATTTAAAATTGAATTTCCTATAATTATTTTGTGGTGGCTTTATTTTCTTTAATTTAATGTAATTTATCAAATTTGTGAAGTTTTTTTTTTTTTTATTAACCCAGGTATGTAAAATAAATATTTCTGAAGACTTTTAAACCAGCCGGGAGAGTCTAGAATGCAATGAGATCACATAACGTGATGTGACCCCCGCAGTAAAAGCTAGAAGGAAAGCTGCAGGTGAGGTAAGGGGGTCAGGGATGGAGGGAGGTATAAGTAAATGAGTATGAATGTTAGATTAAGAGTGTATGCGTTAGCATGAATGTGTATGTCTACATGTGTGAGAATAAATGTGTATTCTCATGTTAGCATGTATGTGTGTGAGCATGACTGAGGTAGCGCCAATGCGACGCCATCTTTACCCCCCTTCCCGAAATAAATACACAAACACAAAATAAATAATATAATGCTTTATTATAGTCAACTATGGAAAAATAAGGCCACGGTGCAGTCCGCTTTACGCCTTCCACACCGTGACACAGATATAAATAACTTTATTCATAGTAAAATGAACTTTATTTGTAAGCACATATAACATAGTATATAATATAGCGATGCACGTGCCGCACCACCCGACTTACTTATGGCACGTGCAAGCCTTAAAACTAACAACTGTAAACCAAATATAAAGGCTACAAATCGTAAACCTAAATTGTCAACAACGACTGAAACTACCGACCCGGCTGGCACAGGCGTAAAACCGTAAAACCGTAGAGACCACCGGCGTCCCCTGCACGGCAGCCATTGTCACGGCTAGGATTCACCAAGGCACAAGCCCAGGGAGTGTCCTGCACTTAGGCCGAGGGCCTGTGTACCACGGGTCAAACCACACCTAAGGTGGTTAACCCTTGCACTATGCCAGCTTGATAACCAACCGCCAAAAACAGAAAAAGAGAGGGGTGGGAGGGAGGGAAAGCTTTCCTGGTCAATAGAAAAGTGACCTAAACGGGGTGGGCTCCCATATATATAGTGACCCCCACCCCTAAGCCCAGTAAGGTGATGCACACCTATCAATCGCCAGCTCAGGGCCGTCAATCAACCTTGCCCGCCGGCCCCCCTAGCTGACTCAGCAAATTTAGTGAAAAACAGGAAAACGGGAGGGGGAGAGGGCTGCCTGTCGTCCCCTCAGTCATGCGCCCTTCTTGCTCCATGCTCTCGCCTGGGGCTTTCTTGAATATGTAAGTTAATGTGGACATGGATGTGTAAGTATGTGTTAGAATGAGTGTGTAAGTGTTAATGTGTGGATGAATGTTTATGTGTAAGTGTGTGTGAGCATGAAAGTGTATGCGTGTTTGCATGAATGTGTATGTATGACCCCCACAGGATAAATGGTGCCTGCTCTCAGCTGATGGCAGCGCTAATGAAGTTTGTTCCTCCATAGACCCTCGTTAGTCAGAATGTCTGGCTTGGTGATTAAGACTGAGCCATTTTACTGTTTATCACAGACAGTATGACAAGGAGTCAGGGTGTTTGGTAGATTAGGCTCAGATAACGTCTAATAGGCTTAAAACTTTTAATAGTTCTTTTAGTTCTTAAGTTATTTTAAAAACTCCTATTACGGTGTAAGGTATAAACAGGTGTGATATTCTTACTCCGAAACGCTCAACATTAAGACATCAATATCGGGCATAAAAAAAGTTTCCTTTGCCTAAAGTACATTAACATTACTCTGTTCATGAATGGTAAATTGTGCACATAAGTAACATAATCATAAAACCACCTAAACCTACTTAAAAGAAGCACTTGTTTGTAAAATAACAAGCCAGAATGTTCCGGAATGCGTTGTCTCATCGACCATTACGCCAGCTTCATCTTACAGAAATAATTAGCGAAATTGTTAAAGAATATCACATTTAAAATAGTTGACAAATAATTTTAAAAAAAAAGCAATTGAAAAATAAACAAATCCAATTCTGAACCTTATGCTGGTCTCCGGGGACCGCATTGCAATTTTGGGAAATTTTGTACAGCCCTTCCATGAATTGAACCCCCCGAAAATCCATATAAGTTTATCTCTCAGTATGTAGTTATTTGGCTGCTCGACTCGCTTCTGTTTCAGATAAGCCAGCTGTCGGCACTGAACGATTCGAAGTTTTATTAATGGCACTATTTTGTCCTTTTATTTTATTTTCACAGATTGCGCGCCTTTATTTTCGGCAAACTATTGAATCTATCGACCAAAAACCATACAAGTAATTCTGTGAGCCATTTATAATTTGTGTCGGAACAGAGAGGTCTATTTAGAAGACAATTAGGAATACATAAAAATGCCCTTAAGACAGAGAGAAACATGAAAAGATTTTCTTTTTGCCAACCTAAAGTATTTAAATACCCAAATTTAGGCAATTTTGCTCTTCCTTACTTCGTTTACAAAAGATTTTATTATACCGCGATCAGCCATAACATTATCACCACCTGCCTGATATTGTGTAGGTCATTACATTACATTTATTTATAAAACCCTGGCTGATTCCGCAGCGCCGAAGGTCCCCCTTTTTCCACCGAAACAGCCCTGACCCGTCGAGGCATGGACTCCGCTAGACCTCTGAAGTGAGGTGCGGCCTCCATGGATGGATCCTGGTGGCATGTCTTCTTCAGGTAAGCAACGTGATCCACGTGATGTAAAAGAAAATGTGATTTATCAGACCAGCCACCCTCTTTCATCGCTCCGTGGTCCAGTTCGTATGTTCACGTGCCCATTGTAGGCGCTTTCGGCAGCGGGCAGGGGTCAGCATGGGCTCCATGACTGGTCTGCGGCTACACGGCCCCATACGCAACATACTGCGATGCTCTGCGTGTTCTGACGCCTTCCTATCAGAACCAGCAGTAACTTTTTCAGCAATTTGAGCTCCAGCAGCTCGTTGGATTTGACCACACGGGCCAGCCTTCGCCCCCCCACATACCGTATTTGCTCGATTATAAGACGAGGTTTTTTCCAGAGCAAATGCTCTGAAAAATACCCCTCGTCTTATAATCGGGGTCGTCTTATAATCAGACCTCAAATAGGTCTGATTATGAGACTAAGATCCAGATCCCCCGCATCGATGCAGGGGACCTGGATCCTCCTGTGTTAACCCCCCCCCAACTTACCGGTTGAATATATATTGTAGAGTATTTAAGAATTTTCATTATCCCGGCGCTCTGTGTCTTTAAGGTGCACAGCGCCTTTTGAAGCGCCTTATGGAGGTTGTGCAGAGCTGGCCCACTGTGGCTAGGATACATTACTGTATATATATATATATATATATATATATATATATATGTTTGTTATTTTATACAAGGGAACACTGTCTGAGCTTATAGTGAACAAGATACCCTCTTATTGTCAAATAGAAGTGAAAATTGTGCGCGTTGTGTGGCAGAGGAAAAGCATTGACCGCCAAACAGTTGTAAAACAAATCCACTGAATTGGTAGTTACGGTAAACATCTTCTTTCGAAAGTTAGCAAGTGATGTTTAAGAATGCCAGAAGCCAAGCTTGTAAAGTTTATAGGTTTTCTATTCAATTATAATAAAAGTCAGAGGCATAAAAATAATCAGAAATATAGTGCTGCAATTCCAGTATAAGTTTCTGAGTGTAAGTTTGTTGAATGTGCGACTTTTAGTCGGAAAACCATGTACTTTGTGTAACCGTAGCGCTGCGGCTTATCCAGCATTCTCTGATATACATAGTTAAGAACTGGTCGTTGGAGCTCTCCTCTTCATAATAGAAGGTGGAAGGACTAGGAATGGGACCGAACAGGGGAGTTAGGGATAGCCAAGCAGAAGGTGGACCAAGAACTCAAGATCCAGGAAGAACGACAAACTACAACCTCTTTTTAATGATATTAAAATCTCTGAGATGTCTGTAAGGCCATCTCACTTCACATTGAAGGTTGCAAAAAAGAAGGACATGCAACAGCCTGTGGATACTTCAGACTTTGGTTGTTTTTTGATGTCCACCACACCTAGAGTTAGTCTCATCTAGCCTCAACTTTCCTCCAGTTGAGTGGACACGTACCCCATGTAGTACAGAACCTGGATTTCTTTGTTAAGCATCCTAAAAAAGAGAATTAAATGTGGTTATAGAGTCACGAAAAAGGGCAACCAGTGGGCTGGGTCTCTGAAAGGAGAGCAAGCACTTCATCTCATAAGGGGTAGAGGACCAGGCATGGCCATCGTGTATTGGGAATGTCTACTCTTTGACCACAAACTGTGAACATATGTTTAAAGGCTGAGGAAACAACTCATCAACAATTCTCATTTATATTAATACAATGAAAATAATCCTGTTTCCTGAAATATGATCTACTGGTTGTTCTCCAACTGAATGCCCAGGTTGTCCACCCAACATAGCATATATGGGAGTCGAGGTGGGTATTCACTGCTTAATGAGAAAAATAAATGGGTGGACCAAAATAGAATCTTTTTTTCACAAAAGATTATGACTCCATGGCAAGATGATGCTACCCAAAATAGTGTCCTATTCCTTTTATCAGACAAAACAAAACAACGTGGGATGAACTTGTATACAGATGCCATTGGCCCATCGGATACTGCCGGCAAATGATGTAATTCCAAAAATATGTGCATTCAACCTTCATGTAAATGACTGAAATTTCACAGAAACCTCAAAAAGTCAGAGAACACAATACCGTATTGCCTCAAATATAGGCCGCACTCCCCCCCCCACTTTAAGTCTTTAAAGTGGGGGTGCGGCCTATATTCGGGGTCTAGCGCCCGACGCCGGGCAGGCAGCGGGGTTAGGATACAGATCCCCCGCAGCGGTTCAGGGGACCTGCATCCTACTCCCCGATACGGTCAGACAGCCTCCCCTGCCCGCACTTTCCACGGGGGGGGTGCTGGCACGGGAGGTTGTCTAAGCGCATCATCCGGACGGTCACCGGCTGCGGCGATGCGGGTAAACAGCCTCCGGGTTGTTTACCCGCATCGCCGCAGCCGGTGACCGTCCGCACGATGCGTTTTACCTCTGCCCCCAAGACTTACCGGAGCAGACTCCCGGGTGTCTTGCGGGGTCGGCGGGGGACATCTACGCAATACGCGTATACAACTTCAGGTTTTAAACGCGTATTGCGTAGATGCCCCCCGCCGGTCCCGCAAGACACCCAGGAGTCTGCTCCGGTAAGTCGGGGGGGCAGAGTGGCAGCATATCTCGGGGAGGGAGGACAGTGGCAGCATATCTCGGGGGGGGCGACAGTGGCAGCATATCTCGGGGACGACGACAGTGGCAGCATATCTCGGGGGGGGGGGACAGTGGCAGCATATCTCGGGGGGGGGAGACAGAGTGGCAGCATATCTCGGGGGGGGAGACAGAGTGGCAGCATATCTCGGTGGGGGAGACAGAGTGGCAGCATGTTTTTTTGGTGCTTTTTTAAAGAAAAAAACTCTTTCTTTAAAAAAGCACCAAACTTTTAGGGTGCGGCCTATATACGGGGGCGGCCTATATCCGAGCCAATACGGTATATCTTCAGACTCAGGTTTGGATTTGGGGTCATCAAACTTGACAGAACACCCCTTAGTGAGCAAATGCTAACTAAAGCTATAGTCTTCAATTATTTTATCGCAGGGTTTAACGTTATGGCAAAGGTGGAAATTACCCCAGGGTCAATCTGAATATCGCGATTTTTAAATCAGTATACAGAGGAATATTCTGGCAACCAAGCCAGGGGCAGATCTCCCTAATGCTCAATCAGGTTCCCCAGTACGTCGCTAGTCAATGGGCCCATTTACATTGTGCCAAGCTGGCACAGCCTCCATAGCATCCATAGCATTCCCAGGCACCACACATTGTGAGTAAGCAGAGCATCCTTAATAGGCTAAGCAGTAAAGATGGTGGCCAAGGAGATTGAGTCATGCTTAGAGCAGTGCGGAGGATTAAAAACATTGCTGCCTGTGTTAACATCCAATATTAAGTAGAGTGACAAGGTTGCCTAAAATAACATAAACTAGGCTGCATTTCCATTATGGCTGGAAGCTTCCTATGTCTTTTGAATAGTCCCTTTGGTGACTGCATTGAATACGACTGGCCAAGCTGAGTGTATCTTCTGACATTTGTGTTTTGGGTCACCACATAAAGTGAGCTTTCCTCCCAGGCTTTTATAAGTCCATGAGTTGGATCCAGCGATGTTTTGTGTAGCAATAACAAAATGGAGTTCACCATTCCAACATTGCAAGATTCTTCCAGAATGTGCATGAGTGTCCAGAACCTTTAGCTACTTAGCTAAATGTTCTGATTTGATTGAAGAGACTCTCAATGTGCGCAAAAACGTGTGCTCATTTTCTACATGTAACCCTGATATCTAAACACCTCCACGTACCACAGATACAGACTTCCAGGTCATAGAGTGTACCATGGAGGACTTGACATGACTTTCAGTCAAGTTCTTCAGATCTTTGTAGGATTTGGTAGGGAGAAGAGGAGCCAGAGAGAAGTTTGGCTGCAGATGGAAAAGAGAGACACAGCAAGATATTTCTTTATCATTCTTGATGAGGATCCCACAACACCTGCACTATTTAGCGCTACTGATTCCTGTTGGGTTGCTATTTGAATCCAGTGTACAGAAGAAGAAGCCTGCATTCTGATGAGTGATAAAGACTCAGGGTGAGTGATAAAGGTGCTCAGGGTTATTTACATCCGTTGTGTATAAGAAGCATCATAGGTAGCCCAATTACAAGCACCAGTATCACCACTAGCCACTTCATGGGTAGCTCTACCTCCATCAAGGACTCCAACAGCTATGTGCACTGCCATTACCCTGGGGAACAAACCCCGAAAGGGTGGGTTCCTAATCATTTGGGGAGGGAGGTGATTTGGATGGGGGTTTAGATTTAGTTACTGATGTTATTGAAATGTTTATGTTCTTACTATTCTAGGCTTATCCATACAGGATACATTCCTTTTTGAAGAGCCTTGTGTTCTATGTAATATAGTTGGCCTAGAACCTTATAGTCTAATACCCTGGAGTATTACCAGTTGGGGGGCACTGTAAAACTACCATATTATTAACCCCTAATTCTCAACCACGCAGAGGACAGCATCTCCTGTAGGTAGGCACCATGATATACACACATCCTCCGGGACGTCAGGCCCGAGAACAAATGGTGGAAAAGATTTTATCCTCCACATACATTTTTTAAGTAAAAAAGTGTATTTCTGCTAAGAGTTTCTGTGGCAATTACACCAAATGTCTCATGAAGTTTGCTTCACAGGGCAGGGAGTTCCATGATAATCAGAATACCCGCTAAATTGAATTCCATGAGGGTCGGAATTCCCTCTAAAGGTTTCACAAAAACTAGAAAAATCCCAAAATATTCCTAAAAAATCCCAAAATATTCCTAAAAAATCCCAACACTTTAGTCTGGACCCTGGTACTCCCGGATGACAAAAAAAAAGCTTATTAGTAAAAAAAAAAAATATTCCTTTTCTTAAAAAGTATAAAGAAACTACCGAACAAGAACGGATATAAAAAAAAGATACATTGTTTCATGCTATTGTATTTGCTACAGAAATCTTCACGTTACAATGTATCCTATTTATCGGGATATTTCTGCACTATAATAATAATAATCGTTGTTTATCTATGGTGAAATAACAACAAAAACAATTGGGTTTGCATTTTAATTCCGGAATTGTTATTTAAAAGGCAGTGGCGCCACACGGCAGATCATAGTGGAACTGCAATGACAGCACCGCACTCCAGAATATTTCAGAACAGTTGTTAAAATTCTAACAATGGAGGGCCGACAATGAATTCTGAAATACAGACTTCTGCTCATAAAGAGATAAGGAGCTCGACTGCCCTGGGAACCTTCAGACTTGCTTATCAATATTAATTGTAAGAGGCTACATATTTCTTACCAGTAGGCTATAAGAACAGTTTTATTTGCTTTTTTCCAATTCCCCGTTTTATTATATTTTTTTTTTCTCTACTTACGATTAGAGGTATATTACTCCCTTTAACCATTTGAGAGCCACAAAGATCTGCAGCTTTTTAATTTTCTCCTTGTAAGGACGTGAAATAATTGTATTATTTCTTTGGTTCTTTTCATAAAAGCCGAATCCGAAAAGGTATATTTTTATGCAAATGGTTCACCCTATTTGGAGACGTTTTTAAATGTCTCATATAATCCCTTTGTAATCCTTACAGTAGCGTGGAGCTTTTCCCCAACATACATTCTGTGACATGTTTCCTATATCCCATCGCACAAAAAAAATAAATCCTACAATTGGCATTCCTGAACTTTAAAACACCGGCGTCGGGCTGCCACGAAAGCTGGATTATCTGTCACCCATGGAGAGGATTATTCTTACAGGACAGGAAGAAAAGTCATCATAATAGATTTCTACCTTAAATAAGTATGGCACATGCAATGGCAGAGCTTCTTAGATCAAATGTAGAAGCGATGACATTCTAGACTAGTGAGAAAGAACCCTTTAAAGATATACTCTAACTCCTAGAGTTCTCAACGAAGCGCCGAAGAAGCCGAAAGTAACCGTGCTCCAGTTTGGGCACTATATTTAGGTTTTTACTAAATCACATCCAGAAAAGAAAAAATCTGCCTAGAAACTTTATCTGCACTACGTCAGAAAGGTACGGCTAAGAGTCATGGGAATTGTGTTGAATCGCAAATGGAGATTATGCTTTAGGTTAAAGGCATTCTAAAAATGAGCACTTTTTATTAAGGGGCATGCTTGTTTTTTGTTTTATTTTAAATATTAGATTACGCTTTCAAAAGTCTCGGTTATCTGAGCCCAGTTTACTAGACAAAAATGCAGACTCCTTGTCGTACTGACTTGTGGTTAACAGTAGAGTGGCTCAGTCTTATTGACCCAGTCGGACACTCTGATTAATGAAGCTCATGAAGGAGCGGACTTCATTAGCATTGCCGTAAAGCATCAGCTCAGTGTGGTGATTGAGCCTGGGGAAAACACCCCAAATATCACATGACTGACAGCAATGGCGGCCTCCAGGTCTGCAGATAAAGGGAGTTTATTGGGACAAAATAAGATAAAACCACCATAAAATGCTGACCGACATTACTATATACAATGCTGTATTTTATGCTCAAGGAGAAAAATAATTCAAACTTTCCTTTAAAATTCCTGGCTTTAAGTTTTTAAGGACTTTTCAAGACATTGCTTAGACGCAGACACACAGGGTTAAAGTTAACCTTATGTCAAGCTAGCGATATAATATATACAGGCAACAATACTTTAGTAAAATCTACTGTCACATCTTCAACGTTAACAGTATTTGGGTCACTGACAGCTTTGACTCTGAATAAGTGGTTGCTGTCTGCTTAAAATCGTCCAGAAGCCACAGGGTGTACTGAACATGAGAGCATCCTCAATTCTCTCTACCCTAGCAGCAAAGCTCTAGATTCAACCTTGTCAGCTCCCATCTGTCTCTCTTGCCTCTCTGGCCTGCTGAAGACCATATGAAGCTATGATTTCCGGTTACCAACAGGTAACCAAAGATCTTGAAAAGCTCCTTTCATTAGTTAATATCTGAAAACTGGAAAGCTTAATGATGTATTTTTGGTCCAGTGCTGTCCTAGGCCTGAATCAAGGCTAAGCACCAGCTACCACCTACATTTTATCTCTCTGACCACCACTGTTTTGATGATGCCAAATCCTGGCGCAGCTCTTCAGATGGCATAAAGAACTATTGAGACCATGCCAACTAGGCTCAGACCTCCATAGTGCAACTTGGCCAGTTCCAAGGGATATTGGGGCATCTAGCCCAGCCAACCAAATGCAGTGGTGCACTGGTGAGTGGAATAACTCAAGTGATTTGCCCATGTGTTTTTTGGACAGAGGCTGCTGTCCCCACAAACCTTCTGCCCTGGTACACGCTACGTATAATCATACCAAGGAATATCAAAGGGCAACCTGCTCCGAGCTCTCCCTCTTCTGGGGAGTGGCTTTATGAGAGTGCGGGGGTAGCCCACGTACAGGGACGGGTCCAGCCTCAGACAGTGGAGTTGAATGGAGGAATGTAGGTGGGGAGTAGGCAGCCCTAAACACTACTTCACCTGCTAAGAAATAGAGAGGGGTGACCTGAAGACCCAAGGAAGTAGATCTTCACCAGGAGACTCCGGGTCAAGCCTGAAGAGCTCCCAGGTTTGATGATAAACAGATGACTTAAATCTGGATATTTGTTAAGTATTTTAAAGGAAAACTTGGATTTTTTCCTAAAATATCACCTTCATAACGATAAACTTACAAGTCGGTATGATGGACTGTTGCCGGGTAAGGAACTGCAGATCTGCAGCTTTGAGTACCCTTAGTATGGGGTTATATTTAAAATGTATTATTAATCATATCATAAAAAAAAAACAAAAAACATGGTTTTCAATGTATAAAATAAGTATTGTTGTACCTGTTTCTTTAACATTTGAATCCGATTGCTGAACCAAACGGCTAATTTCTTTTGATAATACTAATTGGAATATTTAAAACACATTTTAGCATTTTAACGAAATGAATGCAAAATGTTACTGCCGTATGTTCCCAAAGTACAACTTGCAATGCTAATAATATTGATTCTGAAAACACACGGCGGATAGCTGAACAGATATAAAAAAAGAGCAAAATGCCTCTCTCTTGTGTAAGAATTTCATCCGGTAAGGGTTTTTTTTAAGGTTATGCGTTCTTGACATGAGCGTATATTAACACATAAGTTAAAGAGGGACTCTCACCTTTTCTGGATTAATTTATTAAAAGTAACAAAAGCCTGTTTCTTACTTATTTAACATTCAAAACGAGCAGCTATTATACCTTAGAGATGCCGAGATGTGTGAACAATTAAGGCAAAAGTAATCAATGTTCCGTGTGTCAATGTTTACCCCACCCCAAAAACTGTCTGAACCAATCAACAACAATCACAAACTTAATAGGAGGGAAATAAAGAGGAAAAATAATGCCGATTTTAAGGCTCTAAGGTGGTCCTATGGTTTGTAATACCTATAAATGATTTGTGTTATATATTATATTTTAATCTGTAAATGCCATTGTGTAGGAATATTTAGCGGATAGAATTGGAAAAAGTTGTAGATCTACTTCGAGTTGCAGAGTAGATCTCTTAAGGGCCGCCTTTAATATGAAGCAGATGAGCCAAAGCCGAGTCATTCCACGGTAGCTCACCCTTCGATAGAACCGGGCGAAAGCTTTCAGTATTTGCAAAAGGAGCTGAGTTTTGGTGATTATTTGCATTTTTGGGCCTTGTGATGTTAAGGTCACATGACCCACCATGAAAAACAATTAGCAAATAACATTTTATGGATAACTTTATCCATTATCTTCTCATGCATGGAGTGGCCTACAAGTGGATCCTGGGGGCAGCAGCCCTTCTCCACACCAGGGAGCCAATCACAGGCTCCCTGTAGTGCTATTGTCCAATGGGCCAGTTAAAAGGAAGATGACCGATCTCCCCAACCAGCCCATTAACAGTGCTGAGGACCGTGTTGGCACACACTCCATGGCATACTTCTACCTGGGCCGCTCAGTTTTAAAATAAGGAGCGCCAGGATATGATGGCATATTCCGGCACCCAACTGTCGTGCTACCATGAGTTAGACCTAAGGTAGCATCCAAGATAAATATGGCACATTTAAGTAAATCTTGTAAGAAACGTCACTCGAACAGAAAATCACTAAAAGTACATTTTCCGAATATTAAATGAAAAAAAAAAGAATATTTTCAGCACAGATGTTCAAATGTAAAAAACTAATAATCACTTCTGCCTGTCAATTGTACTTCGCCTTTAAAACACAGCATATTGTGTCTATAAACATTGGCTGTGATGTTGAATGAAGTCTGCCTATAACTAATACCAGTGCTTATCATTACATTTAGATAAAAAATGGGTAATAATTAAGTGAAGACACTTGCAAACTGACAATGCATTCTAATGTGTCTACATTTTTCTTCCAATTCAATGTTTTTTGGGGTTGTTTTTTTTTTGGGGGGGGGTATTTCCAGTAGAGTAGAAGTTTGTTCTAAACAAATGCAGGGGCCATTTTAAAACACCATGGTATTTTTAAGCAGACACCTACTATTTAACCTAGAAAATTAATAAAAGATGAATGCAATACCCTGGAATTAGTCTATTTCCATATGCGAAGGATATCGCTTAGAAGTCTGTCTTTCAAGTGGAGGATACCATCAAACGGCAATAAGACCTTTCGTTAATAAATGTATCAAAGCTGAATTCTAAATGAGAACACCCAATCTTCAGATAAGACGCCTTGGATAAGGTAATGCCGGCATTTTATGTGAACTCCTCAGAAAACATTACTTATTCTTCAAATACTTCAACGTACTTTGGGTTTTTCTCTAACCTATAACATGTTTTACCTTTGTATGCCAATCAGTATATATAGAGAATGGTTCTTAAACATTTTATTACAATTTATGATGTACTTCTTCCGTTTCTTATCAGTTTTCTAGGGACTCTATTGCTAGGGAGGCCTGGAGCCTGGAACCTTTTGGCCCCAGGGACAAACAAAGCAAAGAGGATGCTACTTCCCTGTTCACAAGTGGCCCCTCTGGCTCTAGCAACCCCCCCTGCCATGTCTGTGTACATGCAAACTCTCACACACTCTCACACATACTCTCACACTCACTCTTACTAACATTTACCCAGAACTTGTTGTAGGCCCGAAGCACTCACCAGCGCTGGAGCCCACTGGAGGACGTTGAGTATACCACATGCAAGGAGGTGAGTTCAGCCGATCACATCTCCTGCCCTGCAAAATTTTATATGTAGAAACACATACGCCTTCCAAAAAGCAGTTAATGAAAGTGTTGAACAAGTGAAAAAACATTAGTATTGTTGTTCTAATCCAGAAAAAAACCCATAAACCCTTCTAGCGCTTCGTATGTAGAAGAATATTGAAAGTCCTGATCCAAAAGCCATATCCTTTAGCACTTATAATACATTTTCTTTTTTTGTATCAGCTGTACAAACAACAGAATTGCAAGAAAGGGGGTCTCCCCCCCCCCATAAAAGCAATAGAAGATAGACTAGATTGTGCATTTAAACACAACTAGACAATTTATCGTTGGGGAAAAAACAGTTCTCCACCTGCTTAACAGCTCAGTGACAAAGTGCCTCGTTTGAAATATGGTCTTTCCGTGTCTCCAAAAAATCATTCATTGCATGTTTATGGCAACTTCATGAAGCATCGGAGATATGTAACGGGGGCACCACAGCTGGTCGTTTTCGATTCTTGTTTGGGAACATGCATATTTATTTCAGAGTAAATTGAGCAATTTAGAGATGACGGAATCTAGAATTATAGGCAGAATGCCATGATATTTCAAGCAATATAAGTAGATGGAAGGGAACTACCGAGTGAAACTATTTGAATGCAAGGTATTGCTAAATTCCGTTGGTCATTATCCTTGTAATTCACAAAGATGAAACGTACCCCGTGAAAGTCGTAAAAGCGGTGAAAAAAAGTAACATTTTAGCAGAAAACCGTCTTATTGAGACACAACATTTAGGATAAGCTTAGCTCAATGCATACATTTTATTCATACAAAGGAAAGCACTTTATCGCAATAAGCCAAACTCAACAAAACTTAGGACAGATCTGTCAAATAAGGCCAGATTCCCCAACAAGCAAACAGCTCAGAATTTTCAGCCAAAATCGGTGGGCCCTTTCACCAGTTAGCAGCAGGTTATGTCCGTGGAGATGCGGGTGAAGATAGGAGAGAGAAGATAACAGATAAAAAAATGAAAAAAAAAAGATAGAAGAGAAAAGACGAAGAAGATGCGGAAGCAGAAGTGAAAGCAGAAGAGAAAGTGGTCGGCAGAGAAATTAAGGAAACATTTAGAGAGCAGAGAGAGAGAGAGAGAGAGAGAGAGAATGAACAAGAATGAGAGAGAGAGTGAGTGAGAGTGAATTTGAGCACCGGGTCAATGCAGGGGTCACATGTACTTTCCACACCGACTATGCAGATTAGTAGGAACCAGTCAGTTCGGTCTTACCGCCTTCTGACTCTAGCGTGACTCCATGTGAGATGTCCTTATGCCATACTCAATTAAATCAAAAAGTATTTTTTTATCTCTCCACCCCTGTTTTCATTATCTCTCTTCTTTCTCTTTCTCACCTCCTCTATATCTCTGTTTCTCTTCTTTCTCTTTATCTCTGTTGTCCCCATCTCTTTTCCTTCTCATTATCTCTCCCCTTTCTTGTTTCCTCTCCCCTTTCTCCCCATCTTCCTAATTATCTTCACCTTCTCTCTCTCTCCCCTTTCCCTCTTCTCCTCGTGATCTCCTCGCTACACCTTTCTCTTTAGCTCTCCATTTTCTCATTATGTCTCCTCTTTCTCACTATCTATCTCTCCACTTTCTCCCCATTTCTTAAGTCTTGTGAATTCCAGTGGTCAGTTTCACACAGTATGTATTATAATCATTTTTATGAATAAATATCTTCCAATGCATATTTTTTTTACTCATGTTTGTTTTATTATGGTTTATTAGCATCATTGAAGAAACATCCACCACCAACCAATCAGAAGGTCTTATACACTATACAGCGTACTTCTGAACAATCCAGTACAATGAAACATATTGCGACAGAAGGAATTTCATAATTTGGTTGGAGCCTTCAACTTGAATGTGGCAGCAGTGAGAAAATCATGATCACATGATCACATGATCACATGATCACCAACAAATATGTTATGGGGTAATTATTCTTAATACAATATTTAGTGGTGATGTCACATATTGCATACACTTGTTTTTTTTTACTCATTCTGCAAATTTATACCTAGGTGACAAATAATGAAATGAAATTCAAAGTATTTAATGAAACATAATTAGTGCTTTTCATGAGAAATCTTCATGATTTGGATTGTATCCAGAAAGATAAGAAAATATTGTTTTTCAAACAATTAAATACCGCCTCGGTCTTTGGTATTGTTAATTAGAATTTACACAGGAATGCAAATGAACCAGTGAAATAATAAGAATTTTTAGTTATTTTTTTTAACTCTATAAAAAAAAAAAAAAGTCTAATTAATGTATTCCGCTTTTTAATTTTTGGAATCTGATGGCATACAGTTACATTAATTGCTACAAATAATTTTGATTGTAATTATTTTATAATTTGAAAACCAAAACATTCTATTCTGATTGCCGTCCCCTTGATAGATTCCAACAATTAAAAAATTAGCAATATCTGCGAGAAGAACAAATTAAAAGCAGATTTTCCAAGGTGATACGGCTCTTAGACAACACATTGAATGCATTCTCTAGTATGTAAAGCAAACACATGTTGGTGGTTTTCCCATTTTATGTTTCATTTACAAGGTTTTTTTGCATAAAAACAAAATAGAAACTTTTTAGAGGCGTTTTTAGTTTGTATTTCATCAAGCTTTCAGTGTCACATGATGTTTAAATGTTTCCTACAAAAGTAATGTATGAAGCAAAATTTTACATGATTAAAAAGGAACTCTCACCAAAGTTAGCCATTGGTATGTGTTCTAGCTCTGGTTCAAGAGTGCTAATATCCTCCCAGTTCCTTGGCCATTTGCCCCTCTTGCCCAATGGATGTTATGGCCTTGCTACCAATGGATGCATGTCAATGTTATAGTTTTGACATAATATAGTCTACATTCTTCCATTGGTATGTGTTCTAGCTCTGGTTCAAGAGTGCCAATCACCTTCGAGTTCCTTGGTCATTTGCCCCTCTTGCCCAATGGATGTTACGGCCCTGCTACCAATGGATGCATGTCAATGTTACAATTTTGTCATAATATAGTCTACATTCTTCCATTGGTATGTGTTCTAGCTCTGGTTCGAGAGTGCTAATAACCTCCCAGTTCCTTGGCCATTTGCCCCTCTTGCCCAATGGATGTTTCGGCCCTGCTACCAATGGATGCATGTCAATGTTACAGTTTTGACATGATATAGTCTACGTTCTTCCATTGGTATGTGTTCTAGCTCTGGTTCAAGAGTGCCAATCACCTTCGAGTTCCTTGGTCATTTGCCCCTCTTGCCCAATGGATGTTACGGCCCTGCTACCAATGGATGCATGTCAATGTTACAATTTTGTCATAATATAGTCTACATTCTTCCATTGGTATGTGTTCTAGCTCTGGTTCAAGAGTGCTAATAACCTTCCAGTTCCTTGGTCTTTTGCCCCTCTTGCCCAGTGGATGTTACGGCCCTGCTACCAATGGATGCATGTCAATGTTACAATTTTGGCATAATATAGTCTACATTCTTCCATTGGTATGTGTTTTAGCTCTGGTTCAAGAGTGCTAATCACCTCCCAGTTCCTTGGCCATTTGCCCCTCTTGCCCAATGGATGTTATGGCCTTGCTACCAATGGATGCATGTCAATGTTACAATTTTGATATAATATAGTCTACATTCTTCCATTGGTATGTGTTCTAGCTTTGGTTCAAGAGTGCCAGTCACCCTCGAGTTCCTTGGTCATTTGCTCCTCTTGCCCAATGGATGTTACGGCCCTGCTACCAATGGATGCATGTCAATGTTATAGTTTTGACATAATATAGTCTACGTTCTTCCATTGGTATGTGTTCTAGCTCTGGTTCAAGAGTGCTAATAACCTTCCAGTTCCTTGGTCTTTTGCCCCTCTTGCCCAATGGATGTTACGGCCCTGCTACCAATGGATGCATGTCAATGTTACAGTTTTGACATAATATAGTCTACGTTCTTCCAAACCTTCCACAAGAAGATACCATTAATGGATTTTTTCAACGGTATTACGTAAATTATATGTAAAAGCTAGTTAAGAGTAAACAATTAAATCACGTTATAGCACTATTTTCCAACAAGAACAGGAAAACAACACTTCTGGAAAAACCTAATGGCCTACATTGTAAGCCACATGCTATCAAGCATATTTACAACACGACCTTAACACAGTCACTATTGATTCAATGCATGTGCTTCTTCTGGAGTAAAAGGTTTCTGAAATTTACACCATTGTTATTTTCTTCCCTAGACAGACATTTTTCAGTATAAAGGCCCTCAACCTGATGAAATGACTGTTGTTTCTAATACCACTTTATAGGCATTGATCGAAATGATGAGACCAAGAAACCCAGGACTGCTCTCTGAAAAGGAGCTACAACATACAGTTTCTTCAGTCGCTTGCCTTCGTTCGATCTTCAGAGGTGTAATGCTGTTTTATATCATTCAGCAAAAAACAGAGAATGAGAAAACAAAATATGTAATATAATTTGATTATGTTTCTGGTGAAGGTGACTTTTATTTTAACAAATTTAGATATATTGAATGCAGAAGAAATATATATATATATATAAAAGGTTTGTCAGAGTGGAAATCATGCTCGGTGAGGCTTAAGTCAAAGGTCCATTCAAAGTGTGGGTGATGGAATCTGATTGCATTTTTGCATGGCCGACAAATGCCATTTGAATAGAGGTCGAGCTGCTTGATGCTAGAGGTACTACCAGATGTGTTGTGTGGCTAGAGAAGTCGGCCTTCCAAGTGTTGTGTCTGGGGAAGAGGCTGCTCAATAGTGTTGTGTTCTGAAAAAAGAGACGGTGATGAAGAGACACAAGAGAAGAAGAAAACGAGAAAAAAGTTAAAAGATGAAGAAGAGACAGAGGAGAGATGAAGAAAAAGAAAGAAGTAGAGACATGAAAGAGTTAGTGATGGAGATGGAAGAAAAAAACAAGAGAGAGGAGAGAGAAAAAAAATATTATTGTGACTTTCAATGCTGTAGAACACAGTGATAAGCGTAAGTCCAACAACCATTCTTGGCTCCAAGAAAAGAGGGACATTGTAGGAGCAAAGATGTGGCACAGAGATTTGGGGCCTAAAGAGGGACTGGCACCTTACTTGAAAGATAACCCCTCTTATGTGTATAACATCGGAAGGGCCATCTTAACCATCTAAACTCATATTTCCCTCTGTTTTGCTAAGCTACTGTATTACTTTAGCAGCAGCTAATTATTCCAGGCACCCTTTTGAGGAGAAGAAGATAAGACCAAGACAATAAATTCGTTTAGCACATTTTGCCCCAGTTTTCAGCTTCCCTGATATAAAATATTCTTTAAGGCTTAAACCCGAACTCCCTTATAAAAAAAAACAAAAGGCTTGATCTATAGTGTTAATAGCTGAATTCAATTATTCTAAAAAAAGGCAGTGATGGTGACAGTTCCTCGTTAAATGTTATGGTGTTTCTGGAGTCATCAATTTACCAGAACCTGTTAGTCCTTTATTTACTTTACATGCATTGTTAGAATGCAGAAAATTTGAATGCGCGTGTAAAAGTTTGTGAAGTTTGCCAGGTAATATTTCGAAACAATCCAAGAACGAGAACAAAAAACATAGTACAACAGGGGCACTGGGTTTAACTTTCGGATAACAATACCTTTTCTTTCTAAAAACAGCGTACGAGTACAACTCAAGAAACCAACCGTATTCAACAGAATACAAAACATCAATTATTTATACCATCAAAACAGGAGTACCAATAAAAAAAAAAATTCAACAGCTGCTATGGTCCCATATCAATCCTAAAATATTTGTGTACATAATATTATTAAATAATATAGAACAGCAGGGATCTTGGACATGATCTCAAGGAATCAAAACATATAAATATTTATAAATATATATATATATATATAAATTCTTTTTTTTTTTCAGTAAAATAAATAAATAAAGCACTTTAAATTCCTGACCCCTATAAAAAATTTAAAATATAAAACAAGCTGATATAATATTTGTAAAAAAAAATGGGTTGCTTACCCCATTCTTTCCATCAGTTTGCCTAGAATCATTTGAGTCATCGCTATCTGATTAACATGAGCGATAAGGACAGAGGTCTCCCCTGTGCCAAGAACGGAAATAATCGCCTAAAAATGTGAAACTTTGAGACAGCTCATTATTTCTCTGCAGGATCTTGCACACCAGAATGCGTGTAAAAGTTGAAGTCTGCCAAGTGATTATTATTTTATTTTTTTTTGTAATTTCCAAACAATTTTAATACGTGGAATCACTCTTCTTAATTTTGTATTTTATAAATAGTATATGATATTTCTGTTTTTATTTTTTAATAGTTGAAATTCAAGCATGTAGTTTGGAAAATAATTTATACAACCCAATAATTTATAAGTACTCAGGGTTTGACATGTTTTCCTCGGCACCCTACTGAAACAGTGCTTGAGATTTCGCCTAAAGTGTAAGTGTGCAGCTACAAACAAACTATATATATATATATATATATATATATATATATATTCCTGTGCACCAGTGGCCCTCAGGGTTTTGGAATTCTTCATGAGAATGGGTCCCATTCAGTACCCATGGGCCCATCTAAGTTTATGGACACCTTCAAATCTGTGGGGGCCCTCTCAAGTTAATGGAGGCTGCAATGCCTCCTCCAAACACTAGTGGCCGCTGGTGTACAGGAGTATTTACACATAATTTCCAGGTATGCCTATAGCTTGAAAACTTTTTTTTGCTTTTTTAAACCAATAATTATTTCAGGGATATATTGTTTTAAAAATAAGAGATCATTTAGCGTTATAGAAGCTGAGACCCATGACAAAAGATGCAAAAATCTACATTTTAATATATATTTATTACAAGTCACCCGCCATTCTACAAACCAACACCACCTCCTCAAGAAAAAAAGGAAATAATAATAATCAATATTATTATAATAAAACAAAGGTAGCCAGAACCACTTTCTGCAAAGACAAAACAATAATAATAATAATAATAATAATGATAATAATAATAATTATTATTATTATTTTTATTTAGTATTAAATTATTTAATGTTAAATGCATACACATTACATATTTAATGTACTAATCCTCGAGTTTACTTCACAATAAAATGTGTGGTTTTGTAAAATGATAGAAAACAACAAATAAACAAATACACATTTTCATACATACATAAATGCATTACTGGCACCAAGCAAAACAATGTTTGTAAGCGCCGAATCTCCCTAATCCACAGGCTTCCTGTACACATATTCTTTATACTGTCATTGTTTAGCACCGGAGGGTATGTTTGAAAGACAAAAGACCAATAGGGAGCGCAGAGTGCTCTCTACCAAGCCTTCAGTACGCGGATGGCACGGGAAGAGGGGAATACAGCACAAACACAATAAAATAAATTACTAGCTTCTTCGACAAGGGAACTGATACAGTATCTGCTACACTGAAATTATTTTTTGTTAAACAAGACAGGGAATTGCACGCGTCCTCTTCTGGGTGTGTGCTCGACAGCCCCTAATGTGGACATGCCTGTGGTTAAGTTCCTAAAAATACTCATGATTGTTCAGAAAATGATACATTAGAATGAACAGATGTTCAAAGAATGATATGGTACAATGAGGTGTCTTATTGTGCGCGATAGATTTACTGACACCGTGGACGGAATGTATTATTAATAGGTCTACCAAATGTATTCATGATGTTCGGAGGAAAAAGGCTACATTGCACCAGTGTATACTAGGTTTTCTGGTGAAAACAGTAAACAGAGATATATATATATATTTTTTTTTTTTTTTTTTTTTTGTAGCAATGTTTTCTTCTAATTGCAACACAATGTTTAAAAATGTGCCCCCCTCGGCATACTGAGACATTGTGGACAATGTAATAGGGCCAACTTTGTGGGAACAGTTTGGGGAAGACCCTTTTCTATTCCAGAATGACTGTGCCGCAGCGCACAAAGCAAGGTCCATTAAAACATGGCTGGATGAGGTTGGTGGGAAGAACTTGACCGGCCACACAGAGCCCGGACCTCAACCCCATCGAATGCCTTTGGGATTTGACTGCCTCCCAGGGTGCCCGCCGGCAGGGTCAGGGGGGGGCGTTGTGGGCTGTTACTCCACTCTGCCATTGTGGCGAGTGGTGCTCCGGTCTTCTGCCTCTCCTGTCTCAGCTTCGTCGCAGGGAGGCAGGGTGGAGTAGATGCGCCGATGTCACAGAGGGGGGCGGGGCCTTCCTCCATGCAGTCCTCTGTCCTCCAGCTCACAGCAGGGCAGGGGGTGTGTTCAGAGGAGGGGATGGAACCCTCTTCTGTGTGCCCTACTCCCATAGCTTAATGGGGGATGTTCTTGGGGGGGCTAGCGAAGGGGGAGGTGTGGTCACAACCCATCTTCCTATAAAGACCCAGCTCACCTTGATGCCAGCGCTCAGGTATTCTGATGCTACCTTGTTGGCTCAGTGTCTCCCGATATCTGTGCTCTCCTTATTGTTATCCTAGCATCCTGTCTCCTGTTGATTACCGTTGTTCCAACGCTGCTGACCCGGATCGTGCCCTCACTACTCTTCTGCCTGCTGAATTAACCTGTTGATTACCATTGTTCCAATGCTGCTGACCCGGATTGTGCCCTGACCACTCTTCTGCCTGCTGATTTAACCTTTTGATCTCTGGACTGATACCTCAAATGTATACTGACCTCTGGATTGTTGTTGGATTTTCTTTGTCTGCCGCCTGGCTTCTGATACATTTGGTGGACTGTTATACCGGCTTCTCGGTCTTCCCTAGTCTACCTCCTAACACCTTACGTGGAGCCTAGAGACTGTCTTCAGTGCAGCTTGCCCCTGGTTGAGTGTTTGTGACCAGAGGGTCATATTCTGTGCAAACATGAGTTAGGTAGGGAAGGTCTGACATCTTGAGGCTTAAGGGCAGGTAAAGCTTTTCCCCCACTACCCCTTGGGCAGTGGGGAAATGGGGAACATACACACTGACTCGAACACACTCACTATAACACACACTTACACAAGCAAACTCACTCGAACACGCACACACTCACTATAACACACACTTAGACATACACACTCACTATAACACACTTACTTTAAAACATACTCACTCAACAGACTTCACACCCTTACCTTGCTGGAGCCTTTCTTTGTACCTAATACCCATGGACCTCGTAATATCTCATTAGGACAATCACCTCTTGATTCAACACTAGTGAATTTTGCGACTTTTCAATTTTTACATATTTGCTACTGCAAACTCTAATTTTTTGCCAACCCGCATGCACACACTGTGTCTTACACAAACCTCTCTGTGCTCAGGAACATTAATCTATTTGTGAATGCGCTATCTATAAGAAAATAGACCAGAAAAATAAATACCAAGATTAAAAAAAAATGATGGAATCCTGGATCATACAGATATAATATAAAAATCACTGGTGGCCTTTGGAATTGATGTGTTGGTAATTGGAAATGCGCACCCACTACTAAGAACAGACAATATAGAATATTAGTGTCTACAGAGTGAGGCACCCTGGGATTCTTATTTCCGATAGCCACCGTACATAAAGCCAAACAAAATACATTTCTGGTTCTCGAATGCACTTTGTGCCTTTGATTTATTGGATGCATTATTTGATTTGCTAAGATTATCATATCACTGCATATGATTTATGTGGTATGATTTACTGTGATTAATATCACTGAATAGATTCTATTTGGGTTTCCTCATTTTTCATTGTATGTTAAGGGCTTGTGGATAATGTCCATAAACTGGATAATGTTAGTTTATCGTGATGATTGCTGTCGTTATAGAGTCACTCTGGATTACGTCTTCAATACTAAACTTATATTGTTACCTGCCAGACCTGGAGACGGGACGGGTGCTCCATGCATAACCGTAAATCCTGTTTCTGTTTCCAATGTCTTAGAAACATTGTTTGGGGGTCACATCCAAAATTAGCATGGGATAAATTGGTCCCAATAGAGAACCATGGTCAAAAACGCACCACCCGCCTTTTAGACCATGGTATAAATTGGCCAAAATGTCGCCAAGCAAGAATAGAACTTATTAGCAGTTATAGATGAGCCCATAGTTTGACAAATGTTTCCAAATTTGGAAATTTCCACAAAAAAGGGACACACCAGCCAGGCAGCCATCATTTGACGCATATGATAGTTGAGAGGTCCCTTTTAGCTTCTGCATATGGTGTCCGCCATATGCATTTGCCCCTTTGCTCGTCCTCCCAGTTGTGTTACAAGCATAGATGTGCCAACGAGCAAGTCGGTGGTGAGAATTTTTGGACCATGAAGGCAGGAAGCTACAGCTCAGTAAGTCTATTATTTCCATTATTTATTTACTATCACCCTTTTAAAGAATGCATATACATAATGCGTATTCTTTTTTGATGAGCCTGCCTTGACATTAAACTGTCTCTTTAACAATATTTTACCTGTTGTTTACAAAACTGGAATGTAATATTCAGGAGTTATGACCCCTAAGTCTGCAAATTCAACTTTTCCCTCAAGACGACACACGAGAAAGTCTAATGATGAAAAAGTCTTTGAAATAAGCATTAACTTTGCATTCATATTAGACATTAATGCATGCATGTGTATTAGAAAGTACATTTTGCTTCCATTAACGGATGCATCTAATATCCACTAAGTGTATAATAATCACTGGACAATGACAATAACTCAAACTCCTCTTTAAGGTAATAAACATCAAGTGAGAAAAGACACCTGTAAAGGTTGTGATCAATAATTTATATCTATTTTAAAGTAAATATTGATATTTTAAAGTTAATCATGATTGAAATGATAGAAACATATAACATAGTGGCAACTAGTGCCAAAAAGGGATTTTGCTGGCCCTATAATGAGAGCTACTGTCAGTAAATGGCTCATACTGTTGAGCGCTTTAAGAAGGTTAGGGCTGCCACAGGTATGACTGGAGTCAAGAATGATAGAACCTAGTGAGTATCCTAAGGATGATGCCATGGCTAAAAGGTATCCGGTAAGAATTTTTTGATGCCATTGTTTCTTTAGATGCTCCAGTTATGTCTGTGCCTGTCATAGGGCAATTTTATACATTTTAAA
Source organism: Spea bombifrons (assembly GCF_027358695.1). NCBI lineage: Eukaryota > Metazoa > Chordata > Amphibia > Anura > Pelobatidae > Spea > Spea bombifrons. The sequence goes on along the minus strand of NC_071087.1, from coordinate 161,157,834 downwards.
TCCCTTGGGATGGGGGTGAGGGGGGTATACTTAGCAACTATGCACCTTCTCCCTCTGGTTGGAGTACTTACCCACTGACCCCTCTTCCCTTAACAGGGGTGATTGGCGGCCATCAATGTTTAAGTATTTCAGGTAAGGATATGCAAGGTATAATTGAACTTACATGCCCTCACCTGAAACTTGTAAAATTTAAAGGAAGAACCCTCCCAATTTTCATTACTAATATGTTTTTTAAAACATTTATTTTATATCACTAAAATACATATAAAATATATCAATATCAATAAAATATATTTAAATTTTTGCTTAATATAATGTTTTCAAGCAGCTGTATATTAGTTCTCGCTCTGTTATCTTAGTCCAATCTACTAGACAAACACCCTGACTCCTTATTATACTGCTTCATGGTAAACAATAGAATGGCTCAGTCTTAATCATCCAGTTGGACACCGATTGGGAAAAGTCACCAAAAATACCATATGACTAACAATGGCAGCCCCCAGGTCTGTAGATAAAGAGAGAGTTTACTGGATCAAAGGGAATAAACATGAAATAGTCTACAGTCATGAATCTTATATATACAGTAGTAAACTCTCTATCCAAGATGGCATCATAACTTCCCTAAAATAAACATATAAACATATTATGTACCATCACAACTTAACTGAATGAAGTGCTGCATATCACATTTGTTTAATGTTCTGAAAATAACCGATGCCATTATATTATTCAGTGAAAAGGAAAGTGAAACCCTATAAGGCATAATAATTAGGATCCAAGATATTCTGGAAAGCTGTTCCCCTTTAAATAAAAAATATATATTTATAAAATCCAAAATGTTATAAAATTATCTTTCAGTTTATTAGTATAAGTCATAAAAATATGGAAGAATAATTAAAAAAATTAGCAGAACCTTTTAGACAAAACACAAAATAAATTAACATTATAATCAAGGCTTTGGGCACCATTTTTGTTTAACACCTGCAAAAAAAAAAAATCACAAGGAAATTGATATAACCCAATAGGAAATACCGTGAGCCAACTCACATTATGGGGGAAAAAAAGCTTGTAATAGTTTGAAAGGAAAGTGAAATCTCCCACAGGTGTAAATCACAAGTTACGCTGATGGAAAAGAATGAAAAAACATATGTCTATGGCTCATTACTAAACTTTGCGTTCAAAGCATTTTGAACAAGATATAAAAATAGCTAAATCCAAAACATGAAAATAAGAAAATTTTTAAAAATGCCAAAAAAACATAGAAAACCTAAATTTTTTAGCATTTTTTCTTTTCATTTGAAATTATATTCCAAAAAAAATGTAAACAACAAATCAGATGTTTTTTTTTTTATATGTTACCTTGATGGTTTTATACCTCATTGATTGGAATTCTTTCTCCATATGACTTTAGGTTAGTGATGTCTCGCCCAGCCTAGCAATGGCTGCCATAAAGTACTGGAACAAGATGTCGGTTTAGTATATTTAGTATCATATCAATTTAACACCAAATTGGAGCTCCAGTGAAAGCCTGGGAAGACAAGTGAGGGGGAAATAGCAGACTAAGCATAAAATATAGGGCGCAACGTAATATTACACTAAAGCTAGGCACTTAGAGTTGGTATAAGCCATAACACTTCAAGATACTTTGATGTTGCCCGGAGGCTGTAGTCATCTCCCCAGCAGGGTACCAACTTCTGGAAAAGCCCATGTAAAATGGTGGGAAAGGAAAGGGAGGGCAGTGAAGAAGAAAGAGGACGAATAGCCAATCACAGCGCACTCTGTGCCCTAAAGCCCTCCCACTCCTCTTGCCTGCGTGCAGATGAACGCTGGGAGCGAGGAGCCGCTCTGATTGGATTAATCCAGTAATCTACATATCTGCTGTAGAGCGGCTCCTCTAGTGTCTAACAGCTCCTCGGAGCTCACAGGCCATGGTGGATTACGGCAGCAGAGGGGCAGCTCAGGCCACTACTAATCAAGTATGCTTACTACAGGATGGGGCTTCGGGGCCCTTTAACACTCTGGTATAATGCTCCATTGGTTAATACAGCCTTGCCTAGCGGCTCCTGTAATGTAAACCCATGCTTTTATATGTCAAATTTAAAAAAGCTACCCTTATTGCTAATATGGCAATAAAGCTACGTGGTTTTATTCTGTCAGACCAATAACTGAACTTAAATTAAGAGAACATTCTGGAAAAAAATCATTTATATTGACAATCTTAAAGCAATGTTATTTATACGCTGTCTGTCTGCAGGTCGTGTAGGAGCCCAGTTGCAGGGGATACCTAGGGGGCTCTGTCTGTACCCCACGATGCATGATACCAGACGGGAAGGTACGGACAGGCTGAAAACACACACAAGCCTGGATATTTAGGAAACCATCTTTGAGTGTGCTGCCTGGTCGGGTAATACAAACAGGACTGGTTTACTCAGTAGAACTAGTCACAAGCAGGATACAGGCAATTGGTGATACACGGGTGGCAAATTCTCGTGACAGGGTGCTGTGGATGGGAACACAGCTGAAGTCTTACTAGGAACTTTGTGGCTGGACTCGGACTCCAATAGGGGACAGGCAGCGGTAGCTGGACTGACAGGGGGAATGGAGACGCTCAGGCAGGGCACCTGGCAGGAAACCCTCAGGCAAAAAGAAGTGGTCAAAAACGATCCAGGTCAGTAACAGAAGGACACGATCAACAAACCATATCAGGTATCAAGTAGAATGGTTACAAACAAGCCGGGTACCCAGAAGATAAGTATGAAGCTACTAGGATACGTACAGGACCAGGATACAGAGCCACATCAAAAAGCTGCTTCAACTGCAATGTAAAGGCAATAATTGGGGTGCTATTTATGGAAAAAAGGGTAAACGCCAAGGTAAGCAGGTGCAGCTGGCCCGATATGATTTCCAGCTTCCACATACCGGAGAGTGGCCTCTAGAGGTTACAAGGAAACATGACATGCATATAATCATCACGAAGTACAGGGCGGCAGGGTGAAACTGTCAGAAAATCACAAAAAACAACAGAGAAGAGTTTTTTTTCCCTAGCTTCCATGGCAACAACCTAGTACCGTTAAATGCCAAAGAAGTGTTCCCGGCAAATATTAAGAACGTAACAAAATTTTACATGATTAAAGAATTATTGGTTAGTAAGGTTTTGGAAATCCAACAGTACAAGGGTGTACGAGCAGCTTTAACCCCTTAACGACAAAGCCCGTACATGTACGGGCTCAAAATGCATTGTTTTCAATGGGTTTAGGGACAGCCCATTGTCCTTAAGGGGTTAATAGGCAGAAAACATTTAAAACATGAATGCATTAGAGTTTTAGACTCAGAATTTCCGTGTGTTACTTTGCAGTCCGTTTCTAAAGCCATTTCCAACGACGGCTCCTCGGTCGTCGTTTTCAAGGACATCCTAGCGCAGTATTCAAAAATCACTTTAATCTTTACCTTTTAGAAGTCGCACATTTATTAGATTGAGTATCATATGGCTGCTTTTAATCGGCGTAAAGTGAAAAACATTTTAATTACTTTGGAATAGTCGGTTGATATATGTTTAAATCCCCACAGTTAAAGTTGGCAGATGTGTTTAATGTGCGGTAAAGTCATCAGGCAATTCATTAGAAGCATTCATGTCCTTTACACAAAACAAGTAACACACAAACGCTACGGGAGAAATTAATGACATTTTTGTTTCTGGTATCAAAAGGTCATATTTATGGAACAGAAGCCTGTCTATATGACCCATTTTAATTGAATAATTTATTCTAAATACCGTATTGGCTCGGATATAGGCCGCCCCCGTATATAGGCCGCACCCTAGAAGTTTGGTGCTTTGCGCTTGGTGCGATGCGCTTAGACAACCTCCCGTGCCGGTACTCCCCCCCGTGGGAAGTGCCGGCAGGGGAGGCTGTCTGAGCGTATCAGACAGTAGGATGCAGGTCCCCTGCACCGCTGCGGGGGATCTGTATCCTAACCCCGCTGCCTGCCCGGCGCCCGGGACTGCATGTCCCGGGCGTCGGGCGCTAGACCCCGAATATAGGCCGCACCCCCACTTTAAAGACTTAAAGTGGGGGAAAAAAGTGCGGCCTATATTCGGGCCAATACGGTATACTTGCATTAAATAAAATAACCAATTAAAAATGGAAGGCCAATATAGCCTCAAATGCTTTTGAGTTGAATAAATAAATAATTTTCACATTTTTCCTAAAAAAATAGTGATAAGATTGTTAGCAAGTTAAGGCATATGATAAAATTCATTCTATTAGCGCATGTCAGCTGCGGGAGCTAATAGGAAAAAACTTTCAAATCCATTAATCTTAAAAGGAAAAAATGAAAGGTAAAACATATTTTAAGCCATCACTCAACATTTGTTTTCTAATGGCCCCTGCTCATTAATGTCTAATGAGCATGCGTGTAGCTAAGTTGCATGAAAAACACACGTATGTCTTGGAATTCTCTGGATGAATCCCTCCTTCGTAAGGTCTGCAGGTCAGTTTCTTCTTTTCCAGGGGAGAGAGTGAGTGTGAGACAAGAGAGAGTAAGAGACAAAATGGAGACGTCGAGAGAAAATGGAGTGTGTGACAGAAAAGGAACAGAGTAAGAGAGAAAAGGAAGAGGATGATGAGAAAAGGAAATGAGTGAAAGAGAAGGGGCAGAGTAAGAGAGAAAACAAAGAACATGAGACAGAAAGGAGGTAAATGAGAGAGATGAGAGAGTCTTTGGATGAATCCCTCCTTCGTGAGGTCTGCAGGTCAGTTTCTTCTTGTCCAGGGGAGAGAGTGAGTGTGAGACAAGAGAGAGTAAGAGACAAAATGAAGAGATTGAGAGAAAATGGAGTGTGTGACAGAAAAGGAACAGAGTAAGAGAGAAAAGGAAGAGGATGAGACAGAAAGGAGGTAAATGAGAGAGAAGGAACAGAGTAAGAGAAAAATAAAGAAAATGAGAGAAAATAGGAAGTGACCAAGAGTAAAAGATATTGACTGAGAGGAAGAAGCGAGTGAGAGAAAAGGAGCAGAGTAGGAGCGAAAAAGTAGAACGTGAGAAAGAAAATGAATTAAGTGAGAGTAGGATAACAGAGAAACAGAGTAAGCGAGAGAAAAGAATGTGCTCTTACACATTCTACATACTTCACGTTCCCCACTTCCCATTAAATGCTGCCTGGCATTTCTAGCCATGCCCCTTCACAAAGAGACCCGCCCAGAAGAGGGAGGAGAACTTCCAGAAGACTGCCCTGGAAAGTTCCCAGGTACTTCTGATGTCCTCCAGCTGTAGATAAACCCAATGGGCTACTAGTCGATAGCGCCCCATACTCATAGCCAAGGGAGGGATGGCAGCCTAAGGCCTGGGGGGCAAGTCAAGTGAAGTGGCTCCGCCCCCTCGCACTCACCTTTCACCCCTCACGCTGCTCCCATCACTATGCGGCCATCAGACTGCTGGAAAACTTATCTGAACGGCCGTCTAGATTCGATTTCCAGCAATCTGATGGCCGCATAGTGATGGGAGCAGCGTGAGGGGTGAAAGGTGAGTGTGAGGGGGCGGAGCTTTCACCCCTCACGCTGCTCCCATCACTTGGCGGCCATCGCATACGGCCGCTGGGTGCTGATGCCGCCGGCCGGCGTTGCTTTAATACTATTTTTTTTCATTTAATAGCCGATCCAGCTTGCCATATTACATTTTTTAAAAAAAGTATTAAAGTAGCGCCGGCCGGCGGCATCAGCACCCAGCGGCCGTTTAGATTTGATTTCGGGCGGCCTGGGGGGCAATTGCCCCCCTGCCCCCCGGCCCAGCCTGCCCCTGCTCATAGCTCTCAATAAAGAAAGATTTCCCTGCATTCCAAAAATCTAATAATTGCTGCTTGCTCAATCACGTTATTGCTAAACTGCGTCTAAGCTTAGGGTTTGTTTGGGAAGCACGTTTTTTTTTAATGGCGTATTTTGAAATAAAGGTTTGAATGTCTCATTTTTATCAGACTGATATGATACAGATGCTTCTGTTTGCAGTTCACAAACAGAATTTAATCCCATCACCATTTGGACGCACTGTATTCCAAACACACATATATCTATAATAAAAATTAGCATATAAATATAAAACCGAAATGGTGCTGAGATACTCATAAAAACTTTAGTTCAATAATTATTAATTTCATTGCAGAATAAGATATTATATTGTTTGCAGTTGAAAATAACATAAATGTTCTTTCTTTCCAAATCAGTAAATACCAACTAATTGATGAAAGCCAGTTAATATGAGGCTGATAAATGAGACCTGGCCTGGACAAGCTATCTGGGCCAACCTAATAGTTACCCTTACTGGAGTTGTAGTAATTAACCCCTTAAGGACAATGGGCGGTCCCAAAACCCTTTGAAAACAATGCATTTTGAGCCCGTACATGTACGGGCTTTGTCATTAAGGGGTTAATGAACACTATGGTGAGAGGAGCTAGATTTGGGCAAATTCCCATGGAAACCAACATTGCGATGCATCCTCATGCTTCACATTTTGGTTATTAGAATACCTGGAAACTTTCCCGATGTGGTAGACTGGAGGTCTTATTCACTCTTCTCCATATTTAAGGTGGGCAAGCATACTGGGAACTCTCCACATTTTGCCAGGAAAGTGCCCCTTCTAAGGGTCTTCGGGGTCACTGCAGAAAATCTTGATGACACCGAAGCGAATTGAGCCTGATGACAGCAGGACCGCCCAATGGTGTCACCGGGCCAGCCCACCCACCTTCTAAAGATGGAGGTCTCCAGGTAGCTGGAGCTTGAATGTTCCAAGGCATGTGGGCAAGGAGTAGACGGAACAGAATGGGCATGACTAGAGGAAACAATGTGTGTGGTTAGGAAATCACAGGATGTGAGGTGTGGGATTGGGCAGATTAGAACATGATTTTGTCCAATCCAGAAATGAACATCCTTCATCAGAGGCCGATAATCAGTTTCTATACCTTGGATCTCTGTGTCTAGTGAACTCCAGTTATGGTTTATGAGTTGTATAAATGTGTCAGAAACACTAAACAGTTAACATATCTGTTTAATTTTGCCACAAGCCCCATAGTATCTACATGTGTCCTATTTTATGACATTTTGAGGCTTTTCATTCCAGCAGGTTTATATTTTATGCTTTATATTTGCGGATTAGATCCAGAGCTATAATTGAATGATATAAGGCAATATACATGTAAATATTGCGGTTAGCATATTTACATAAGGCCCTGACCTAGGCAAAGCACAACCTCCAATGTGTAAATGAGTTTGTAACCGGCTCATTCAGTAGTGGCACAGTGGAGGGGCAGATCTCCCGGTTTTGCCACTTCAGCACTTGACCTACTCGGCCTAGGCCCGAATACATTGCTTGGGGTAAATAGCCATGGAGGCTCTGATGGGGGACTTTGTTTTCTGCAAATATTTCTAGAATTTTAGACTATGATCCTTCAAAGCTTGCCTGTCCTCAAAACTAGCAGACAAGTACAAATGGGCCAAAAAAAGGTTTAGGACGCATTTTTTGGTTCGTTTTTGACATCAACGGAAGCACCGCCATTTTGCCATAAATTAACCTTAGTGCAAAATAAAAACACTTTCGCTTAGATCCTCTACCTCGATTGCAGAATCAGGTAGAGGAAGTCGCCGGAAGAATCACCATTTTGACGTCCACAGAGACGCAGACGAAGATGGAAGATTGAAGATAGCAGATTGAATATAGAAGAGAAGAGATGGGGGAAGATTAAAAGAAAGAAGATGAACGATAGGAGATGAATAAGAAGATACGGACAGCGAAAGTGGTAGGCAGAAGCAGAAGTGATAGGCAAAAAAGGTAGAGGAACATTTAGAGAGCGTGAGAGAGTGAGGGAGTGAGAGTATGTGAGTGAATGTGGGCCCACGTATTTCCGGTGAAAATCTGAGCTTTTTTCTTCGTTTTCGTTCGTTTCTTTTCGAGCCTCGTTTTCATAGCTTCGTACGAATTGCTGACTTAACCAAAATCCGATTAATTTGCTATTCGTACAAATTTGAATGCACAAATCTACTACATAGTAACTTTACTAATACTATCGGCCCAAATTCCACATCAAATTCCACATTAAAACCACCCATGTCCCCATCTGCTGCCAACTTCACATCATCACTTCAGTTTTTTGGGGCCCCTCAGCCTTAATGTTGTACCATTCTTGGGGATCTTAAAATTCTAAGAATGCAACATGTTTATGGTAGAAATTTAATTCACTCGAGAAACTATACTTTTATTGTTATCATTTTCCAACAAAGGAAATAGTATTTTTTCATTATAAAGGTTTTAATAAGTTGCATCGGGCTCCGATCAGATTTTCAGAGGAAGACGTGCGCGTGCATTCCCCCTAGATAATAGATGTTCCGCTAGAAAATCATTTGTCCCATTTAAGAGAATATTTCAGGGAGATAGAATGAGCTATAACCCAAATGATAGGATCCTTGACACAAAGCACAGGGGAATGAGGGAAAGTAACATATTCTCGACATGACACGAGGCATTGATAACACAAATTCAACTATTTTTTCCAGCATAATACTTTGATAAGCCATCCAGTGCATACATACAAAAGTGACAAAGTTCGTGGTTTCATTCGGCTATAATTCCAGAACTTATCTTTATTTAACAGTCTGTGATATTGCTAATATAGTGTTACCGGACAGATTATATAAATCACACCAAAAGATAAATATGTCATCTTTCAACCATGTGACTAAAACTTTCTCATTTTTTTTTATTTTTTTTTGTGCTTCCGAGTTCTACTTTTATTGCATAGATAAAAAAAAAAAAAAGATTTAACATTCGCCCTTAAAGGGTATAATTTGTGAAATGGACAAGTGCTCTGCTTTCAGGACGCAATATAAAAACTGTGCACGTAGATTTTTTTATCGTAAGTATAAAACTAAGGGATGTTGCCTATTGGTAAGGGGATTTATTCACTAAGCTGTGAGCAGAGGAGCTGAATATGTTCACTGTACCTGGGAACTTCCCAATGTAGGCTACCTGGAGGTCTCTCTCTTCCAGAGGAGATGCGTTGTGAAGGAGTAGGGGGTAGATGTAAGGGCTAGGCTAGGACCACAGGCCTGGTTGGAAGTGTGAAGGAGTAGGCATGGAAAAACAACGGTCAACTTCTCATCTTCTCAGATAAAGAAGAAACTGACAAGGAGACCTGGGGAACTATAGTCTTCACCCAGATATGCTGGGCCAGGCTCGGACTGGCCAACTGGTAAACCAAGCAAGTTTCCAGTGGGGCATCTGCAGTTTAACGAGTGGCCACGGGCTGGACACATGCAGATCCAGATGGTGGCCAAAGTTATATCATGTAGAGGATGCTTTTCTTCCCAGTCCCTGTGTTCCCAGGTCTAATGTTGACACGCCGAGCTCTGCATCATGAAATGCCAGCCTTCTTCTGGAAAAAAGAACTTGGCTAGCTTTGTACAATGTATAGTTAAATCAATGACATGACTTGGCTGAAGGACCAATCATAGTAAGCTTAATGTATAGTTAAATCAGTGAGATGACTTTCACATTAACTTAGAAATCCTGAAGGACCTCATTTGGCCTTTCCAGCAGGAGACTTTCACTGGCGTTCACCCTTCATAATGGACAAAACGAATGCAAACTCACGTAATACACCCAAGTTTTATGGACTAAACCAATCTGCGCCACCATTGAGATGCAGTGAAATACTATTTCTGCTAATTTTGGCTTAGAATCAATGTTACACAAAAAAAAACCCCAAAAAAACATTAAAAAATCGGGCAGTCAAATAGACTTGGTTAAATGTTGAATCAAAGTGGATATTGCAATATCGATCCTAGAATCAAGATGGTAAAATTTTTAGTTTTATTGAAATTCTTTTGACTGCTCTAGCCCCTCGTGCATGATGACGGACACTTTTTATGTAAAGAATCCAAACATGCAGTTTAACACTTTTGGATGGATGACCCACACATTGAAGGGTTAATAATCCAATCAATTAATGGTTCCTAAGGTACTATTAAGTTACTAAGGTAACATTAGGTGATCATTCCTAATATTACTGCGATTAACGGAAGATATGCCGACGAAATTACCCACATTATGCCATGGGAATTATCCAACCAGAACGATGTATGTTCCAGAAATAACTTTTTCGGTTTTTTCCCCCAAACCATTTTATATTTTACGACACAATCGGTAAATGAAATTACGGGGTGACATAACATGGTTAACAAATGATCCATACATGTGATGAGTTCACTTTTTTTCAAGCTCAGCTGACAAGATTATTAAATTAGTAAACATGAAATAAAAAAAGTTTAAAAAAAATCCTAGAAGATATACATTTTACGTATAAAAGGAAAATAAAGGAAAAAAAAAAAAAGATTAATTTCTGGCGGTCATTTAAGGCCCTTTCACCTCAGGTCTAGATGCATGAGTTGTCACAGTCATCCATGTGTGTTGTAAATCCAATAAAATCACACATTTATGCTGCAAACACCACACAATTTGGAAATTAACCCCTAAAATGCCAAATAAAATGCACTATATGATTCTCAAGCCACTACAATGCTCCCGCTAAACACAGAGCAACCACCACCTACTACAAGTTAAAAGGAATATGTGTTTGGTGTGCCAAATAAAAAATTGTCTTTATTGTTTAATCTTTTGATCTTTTCTTTAAAATAAATACACAAAAATACTCTCCTCTCATGGATATCAAACGATTTGCAAACACAACACAGATTTATCCAAAAAGAAATACAATTTGTGCAATATATGTGTGCCACACTTATCGGTACCCCTATGAATTCACATGAGAAAAATATATTTGAAGTATATTCCCAGTGATATTATAAATTTTTACTACACCTGGGCAACTAGGAACAGGAAATTGTTCAACCACGACTTCCTGTTTCATGGGGGTAGACATATGAGGTAACACATAGGCCAAATTCAGCAATTTCCAAGTACAGGGGCAAATGGGATGAGGGAAATAGAATGATCCGACTAAAACGTTCATTTACCTAAAGATCTGTTAAACATAAAAAAAACACTTTATTAGGCAATAATAGAATCGAGTCCCGTAAACAGCATTTTTTAAATTTTTCTTTTATTATCTATATTAATTGTTATAACTTTCTAATTTTTTTTAGTTGTGAAAGAGCTTTCCAGCACTTTTATTGGATAGAAATAAAAAGTAATATATTATTGGATATATATATATATATATATATATATATATATCTTACCATACAGAGAATTAGTACCTTAATGCCATGCTTTTCGGACAATAATTCAGCCCATGTTGATTAATTTTGGCATTCGGATTCATCAAAATTGCAAATGTACTGAATTATGGCAAATTTATTTGTAAAAAGCCACAAAAAATGAGGCCAGACCCTCCATAAAGCGGACGTGGACCCTTTCACTTACAATTGGAGGAGAGGACGTCACCGGAACCACCGCTATATTTAGCATGAAGTTTGCACCGGGTTATGTCCACAGATACAAGGACGAAGATAGAGAAAGCAAAAGATAAAAGAGAGAAGATGAAAGAGAGATGAAAGAAGAGAGAAGATGAAGAACAAGGAGATATAGAAGCAAAAGTGGAAGTGGTCATCAGAGAAGGTAGGGAAACCTAGTGAATGAGAATGAGGGTGTAAGAGAGTGAATGAGAGTGAATGTGGGCACTGGGCAACCAATTTCATTCCTAAATTAAACATGCACCCCGATTTTGGTACAAACCGAATAGGCAGAAAACGTAATTGGGTCAAAAACAAACCGAAAAATTTGAATCAGATCACATTAACCCTTATCAGTCTGAACTATTTCTATTTTCCCACTGTTGCATATTAAAATACAACTCGAAAACAAGAAGGATTTATCAAACGGCTATGATATCTAATATTATACATTTCTAAAACGCATTAAAGGGGGGGGGAAGTAGAAGAAAAATATTTATTGCTAGCGGAGCCACTTTTCAATTTTCTCTCCCAATTCCCTTATGAAAGTTGTGTCTTTTTCCAGAAACCTTATTTTGAAGCCCTGGCTAATAACGGACCCTCGCTACAGGATTTCTTTCGCTTTAGGATTCAGCCCTCGTTATAATCGTGTCAGAAAAGTGAAAACAGATGATCCACTACCCATTTCTCTTAGGATCCGAAAATGTCAAAGCTTCTACGGCACAAACCGTAAATGTTCCTAAATAGAAACATAGAATCTTGCCATCAGATCGGCCCCCATCCGGCCCACATCTAGTCTGCCCGTTTCTCCTGCTGTAAAGACCTTAATCAGTCGCCGGTCTCGTCTTAGATTCAGGAGCCGTATGTCTATCCCATGCATGTTTAATCCCCTCACTTTATTACTCTCTACCACTTCTGCTGGGAGGCCGTTCTGCTTATCTACCAACCTTTCAGTATAGTAAAACTTACATTCCATCTAAGCCTCTGACACACTAGTTTTCGATCATGGTCTCTCGTTCTAACATTTCTCCTCCTTTCAACTTAACTTCCCTCCGGTACTTTGTGAAACCCTTTTATATATTTAAATGCTTCTCTCTCTCTCTTCTCTCCCCCAAGCCGGACATATTGAGATCTCGTAGTCCTTTCTCATAATTTTTATCCTGCAAAACCTTTTTCACCAATGTTGTGATGTTGTGTTAAAAACACACACTTAGTGTACTTTCTGATTGCCGACGGCGGTTGGATACCTGTTCTCTAATCCTATTGGTTCTTGCAGTAGTTATATAGCACCATCATATTCCACTCAGACTTTAACCATTTGAGTGTCAGAATGGATCCAACATCTTAGAACAAAACTAAATCCTCAGGCGCTTAGATAGAAATGTAAGAAAATGTTACTCTACTGTGTGAGTGGTAGATCAGTAGAGCAGCCTCCCGGCAGAAGTGGTAGCTGTTAATACAGTAATGGAATTTAAACATGCATGGGGTAGGCATACGGCTCCTGAATCGAGACCTGATTAAGGTTTGAGTCTTTACAGCAGGCGAAAGGGGCTGACTAGACGGGCCGAATGGGGCCGATCCGTGTTTCTATGGATGATGCAGAACGCATTACTAAAGATATGTGTTTTTCGTCGCCTGACACTAAAAATGCTAAGTTCTGCGGCTTCCTCTGTAACAATTCTCAGGTTTAATGAGGCTGAGCTGAGTTAATAAAGGGATGTAGTAAGTAATGACTCATTGTTTTGGGTCCCGAGTCTCTGTGTGCGTTAGAAGGAAGACGCGGGGGTCCCAGCGCTATCTGTTCTGCCATGTCACTCGCCGCCAAGCAATGCCACTCATCAATAACAGGCGAAATGACGGATGAGTTCATTTAATAGAATTCCTCGGAGTGCGCCGATGCTCGGAGTATTTCGACGGGGCTTACGGCTCAAATGCAGGACAGTTGGGGAGCATGGCTGGATGGGACGACTGCCATATGCGCCTGCGGCTCCTTCTGCTCTCGACAACTGCTATCCTAAATCAAATCCTACGCTTTGCATGGGGAGAGGAGCTCCGTACCACCTGATCGAGGCATCGGGTGGTACTTATCCGCATCAACACTTTAGTCTTGTTGGATAGATTATTAAGAGTTTCTGTCGGGTAGACTGTTGTGCGCACGCGGTCGGTTCCAATGTAATTTAACCCCTTAAGGACAATGGGCGGTCCCCTAAACCCGTTGAAAACAATGCATTCTGAGCCCGTACATGTACGGGCTTTGTCATTAAGGGGTTAATGTTCCCGTGTCGTGTCGAGCAGGCGGATTTTCTAAGTTTTTTATTGAATAATTTACTGATATCGAAACTATGATTGATATATTATAACCCGGCATGCGTAATAAGATCGGTTATGTCCGTAAAGGTGCTGTTCCACTTAGATTAAGCGTTTGAAACCTTAATAGATTTTTCTTTTCGAATTGGTTTCGTTTTAAGTTTAATCGCCAAAGAAATAAGAAACTTTAAGATATCATTTTTGGCTTCAATGGCAACGGCCTATAAGTGTCTGTGTTTGTGTCACATGGCAAATAAGCATTCCCTGAAAAATTAAGAAGTGGCCATGCTATTACATAGAACCATAGACTTTGCCGGCAGATCGGCCCCATCCGGCCCCCATCTAGTCTGCACATTTATCTCCTACTGTAAAGACTAAAACCTTAATTAGTCGTTGGTCTCGTCTTAGATTCAGGAGCCGTATGTCTATCCCATGCGTGTTTAAATCCCCTCGCTGTATTACCCTCTACCACCTCTGCTGGGAGACTGTTCCACGTATCTACCACTCCCTTAATAAAGTAAACTCCATCAAAGCTTTTGACTCTTTAGTTTCAGATGATGGCCTTTTGGCCTTTTGTTCTAACATTTCTCCTCTTTCTTAAATCAACTTCTGTTAAACCATTTATTAAACAGTTTTTTTTAAAATTTAAACATTTCTATCGCATCCCCTCTTTCTCTTCTTTCCGCCACGATTGAAGAATAATTCCTGGAAAATGGCTTATTTATTTACGCAGATATTAAATTCAGCAGAGGATTTGAAGTTTCACATCTCACTTCCCACCAAAATGATCACGGTGAGCCCCTGTAAATGAGAATTTATTTAGTCCCTTGGAAGTCTTATCTGCTCTCCTCCACCTTTTTGAATTGCTGCTTTTTTTTGGACAATTTATGATATCCTCAAAAAAGCCTTTTTTTTTCTAAAGCATATGAGATTGTATTATTAAGGAATAATATATTTTTTTTTTATTTACATTTTTGTATTCCCATTTTAAAAAAAATATATGTTTGGATAAAAAGCCACCCCTATAGATGTGACGGTCAAAGTGGTCATAAAAAAAAGGTCCAAATTCAGTGGCGTCAAATTTAGAAAAGAGAAGAGGCTTTTTTATGCTAGAAAGGGTTAAATTGCCAGCGCATGGTGTTTATTTATCTATTGCATATTACATTTCTTTAGACTTTCCTTGAGAAGGTTTCTTATGGTCTGGAATGTAAGTGTTAAACTTGTATCCATCTCAATAAATTTTTCACCATATTGAGTAACTTAGTAGAAGTCGTTGCTAGTAGCATTCGCTGTCGAGAAATCGTATTCAGGGGTTTAGCCTGGGAGCTCAGTCAAGACCACGCATTTTCAACCACCATGAACACTAGTTATGGCTTAGATGGATCGTTGAATCAACACCATTTTCAAGGTGTCTGGAAAATGTGTTTATGGAAGGCATGAAAGTTCCATGGAGGTCTGTAGCCACTCAGCCTTCTGTACCAGTGCGAGTAGACGTTTACTGGGCTTTGGTGAAGAACTTAGTCAAGGGCCACCAGAGCCGAAGAGAAGAAAGAAACGGGAAGGATATGCTCCAGCCAAACTTCCTGTACAGCATAAAGTGCTTCAATTGATTTCGATGGGAGCACTTTCCTGACACTGATTGGCTGCTTGAAGCAGCCAATCAGTAAGATTAAACAGCGGACCACTGAGGAAGGTGGTGAGGAAGGAGGTGAGCTCCAGCTCTTGAGCAGCAGCTTCTCCTAAGGGTGGGTGCTGATATTTTTTATTTTTAACAGGTTGAAAATGCTATTTAAGTTAGATTCCAAAGTATTTTAGTATATATTTATGAATCAGAAGGCTATCTGGGATGCTGGGGTGGACCTTGAATGTCTTCACATGCAAGTAATTACCCGTTTGTGTATCTGAATTAAGACTCGGGAATGGCCAAGGGCTTGCCAACACTTGAGAATAACATACATAATTATTCTGAATGCCTTCCATCTTCTATATTTTGTTGTTTTCCCTGAAGGATAATCTTAGGGCTCTGTCTGGTGAAGGAACTTCACCAATTTTGCCACCCATGAATCTGGTATACTGGAAGAACGAGCGAGCATGGCGCTCCCATAGGCCTAACCCACTGCCCATTCCGCTGCAGTCTTTAATGCTGAGTGATGTCATAACCTGGCTCCGCCTATTAAAGATGTGCGGTGTTGGGTGGAAGTACATTATAGACAATCATCCATAATGTTACTAGGCCGGTGATCAGTAATCTCCCTTTAAACCGGCCAATGGATCTGTGGTGCTTCAACCCAACAGAATCACCCCATGGACCTGCCACCCTAAGCATTGTGGCCTAGATGAGAATACAGAGATTTTTGTCTCCAAATATGTTGCTGCCCCCCCCTTTAAGACACTAAGAACACGGATCGATGTTTGAGCAGAACCACCAGGCCCCGATGGAGCTTCCATAAACACTGCAGTGGAATAGCGGAGAAGAAGACCATAAATCTATAATATTATAGGACCTCGAATTCACAAATCGACAGTAATAATCACCAAATGGAGTGAAAACGTAAATAAATAAACATTATTATAACTTTAAACTAAAAATATGGAATCGACTTACTTTCTACTATTTACCCAATTTTTGTCCTAACTTTTGGGAAACGAATCCATTAATTCTATTTGTTTTACTTCTAATTGAGCATGTGGAATGTAAAAATGCTTTTAGTTGCTACATAAATGTTATGTACATATCTAATAGTACAGAAGGAGTTTATTGGATGTAATTGACAATTACAAAATTATGTAAGCCAAGAAACGGATTAACGAAGCCTAGAAGTTTATTGTTTAGCTGAATTGTCTGATGCCTTACAAAATATTTTCCGGATTTTATAGTTCCAAATTTGACTCTCTGGCAAGAACCCGGAAATTTTGCGAAAATCTCCAGTTACAATAAACGCAGACGCGTTATCATTCTTCGCGCTGCTAACGCCCCTTCCAAGGCATAAAATCCAACAGAACAAAAGGCTTTCTTAATTCGGTACCGCTTTAGGATACAGTTTAACCACTTCAACTATGTTGCATTTACTATTCAATGACTCTGTTCTTTTATTGCCATTTAGAATTCATTTTAATGATTAGCTGTCATTTTCTGGATTATCTCTGAATCTAATTTTAATTTTAATATATTGTTTTCCTTTCGATTGACCTTTTAATGTACGAATGCCTTTGGCTTTTCCTGGTTGAGCGAGCTGTCGTCTTTCTGCCCCAACACATGCTTTAAATGGCTGCCCATTAACCCATTAATGACAAGGCCCGTACATGTTGGGTTTAGGGACCACCCATTGTCCTTAAGGGGTTAATAAACTTTCTCGAGCACTAGAGGGTTACGTGCAGACTGGTTAACAACGTTGGGAGCTTCTTGCTTGGATCGACAGTAGGATTGCGATGTAACCTGCACTGAGGCTGCCTTGCCATACCCGGAAGGAGAAGTGGACATAGCTGGCATAGCTGGACAATGTTAATCCAAATAACTTCAAAAAATAAGATATGCAAATTAAATTCTCGCATTTTCTTTTTTTTCACCAAACTAAATAATAAACATCACACAAACAACATTCCATGCTTTTCGCTATTCCTCTTCTTGTGTCCGGTGGGATGGGGGGAGGTTAAAAAAAATAATACCCTTAGTAAGTGTAGCTCACCTACGAATGTAAGCTTGGGAGGAACACGGAGCCGATCTCATGCCCCTTACTGTGGGATGGGCAAAGTTAAGTGCATGAATGAAATAAATGAGTAAATAATGCACGTCCCTACCTACTTTCGTATCACTGGCTTAACCCTAAAAGATGAACCTTAAGGATATAACCTGTAAATATCCCGCCAATGACCAGTGAAGCCCTCGGTCCACATCATTGGCATATGGAAAGGGGCTAGTCCAATACATAGCCAGACATTTGTGGTTGTGTGTGCTTATATACTGCTATGGTGCCAAGTGGTGATAGGAGTAATAGACTTCCATTATAGACCCAGAAATATTTTTCTTTGAGTATTAAATACCTGATATTATCTAATTTTGTTCCAATAAACTCCCTCTATCTGCATACCTGGAGGCCGCCATTGTTATCAGTCATGTGATACTTTGGGTGTCTTTCCTTATTCCACATTGACCTGATGCTTTATGGCAATGCTAATGAAGTCTGTTCCTCCATCGACTTTGGCAAGTCAGAGTGTCCGCCTGGTGATTAAGACTGAGTCATTTTAATGTGTTTGGGTGTTTGTTTAGTAGATTGGACTAAGATAACGAAAAACATTATATTATGTAAAAACTAGAACTGATTGAAAAGAGAGAACACTGTTTTTTAAAACCTATATTCAAAGAGATACTTCTTAAAAAGGATGCCGGTTTCTATTTAAGTATCTTCTGATAACAATGGCACCTTTTGGTTCGA
This sequence comes from Spea bombifrons, assembly GCF_027358695.1. NCBI lineage: Eukaryota > Metazoa > Chordata > Amphibia > Anura > Pelobatidae > Spea > Spea bombifrons. The sequence continues at coordinate 161,139,641 of NC_071087.1, read as the reverse complement.
GGGGCCCACTGGTCCCTTGCCGCACCCCTCTTGGTAAAATACAGACATTTTACACAATGTCACACTAACCTACACACACATACACACTCATATGTATACCAACATGCACTCAAATTTACACACTAATGCTAACACACATTTACACATCACTCTCATTCTAACACACACACTTACACATATACACTCATGCTAACACACATATACACTCATGCTAACACATGCATAATCACTGTAATATATATGCATGGATACATACTCACTCTCTCCCTACCTCCCTGCCTTCCTCCATCCCACTCATACACTTTCTCTCACTCCCTCATACCCTCACCCCTTACCCCTTTCTCACAAAGTGTTAGTGCGCATTTGGCATTCCCAAACTAGGCAATTGCCCCTGACTATGTCTTCTTTATCAAAATATCTTTACCATTCAATAATAAATGCTACCTTGCTGAGATCTTTTTGAGGATCATATATTTGTAAATTGCTAAAACAATCACTTTTTTTTAACCTCTTAGGGACAATGGGCGGTCCCTAAACCCATTGAAAACAATGCAGTTTGAGCCCGTACATCTACGGGCTTTGTCATTAAGGGGTTAGGTGAATAAAAATGTTTTCTGTGTTCCCCTTCTTCCCTAACTATTATATAAAAATGAATAATTAAATATTATTAAAAATATAAGCTTAAGCAATATAAATCTAAGCACCCAAACATTTTTTTTTTTTTGGTGCATAATTGACGCACTTTAATGTTTCCCCAAAAAATGATAATATTCGCCATTTATGTTGAATATTAGGAAAATAGATTAAGACAGTAAGAGCAGATTTGCCGGAAGCCTTGTGTACAATTTGTCGCGTTACTAACTCTGACAAAGACAAAGCCTTTTAATCTGTTTGCAAAATATCTCTACATTTTTTTTTCTCCCCCCCATCCTCTGTTCTCTCTGTGATAAACCGTTCTATCATCTTTACTTCTTTATACCGTTAGCTGCTCGGTGAAGGCTCCTACCATAAAGGGTTGTAAAAGAAAAAGTATCCCTCTTAGGTATTCTGAGTGCGCTAAATAACTACCCTACTGAACATGAAACATTAATTAAAGACGTTCAATGTCTAAACTGAAGCCGTTATTTTGACATTTAAGGTCCTTAAAGCATCTAAATTAAAAATAACATGACATCCGGTAAATCATTTCCAGAGGAGCTCTTAAAGGATACCTTAATATCTCGTCCTGAAAAACAGCCTGTCCTTGAACTAATCCATAGAAAATGGTCTAAGAACCTAGTTCATAAAGCATCACGGGGCCGAAGAATTGTCTAATATTTCATATCTAAATATACGCCATAGTTGGAAATCGGTACCCACTTGAGAACGACTACATTAGCAGTTGAAACGAGTGACGCAAAGACAAAGGTTAATTTAATAGGGTCCTGATTGTCGTTAAAATTCTATTTGTAGATATGGGGATACAAGTTAATTTCAAATAGAAATCTCAGCAAATGTCACTCTGTCTTTTAAAGAATGAATATCTGATTTTTAAAAGCGCAATATGACGTTAACCTAGGTCTGTCATGAATATGCCTGGGAACTCCGGGGGTTTGCACCAATCTCAGGGTCTCCAGGTGAAAAGGGCAGAATCTCAGGGTCACATAGTATGAAGATGTCTGCTTCATACTCTACATTAATCTGATGATACCTAAAACCAGTATGCCATGCTTGAATGCAGGTGACTCAACTGATTGTATCTTTAAATAATGGTAAATCCAGGGTTCCATGAGGACAAGTGTTCAAATCATTTGGTTAATATATTGGATGAGTTGCTACATAGAATCTCTATGATGGGTCATTAAAGTGTTAATACTTAAATAGTCACAGGGTCACCTCGTTTTGAATACTCTTGTGTATGGGCAAGTTCCACCAAAGTGCTGCCACCTTCTGGACCAGGGCACACGTGTTTACACACACTCACTCTAACACATACGCACTTACTCGATGACACACATACGTACCCGGCATGGAGCCTGTCTTCATAGCTACTCATAGACCGTGACACCTGTCGTGGAATCACTGAGGGGTCACGTAACGTTGTATTACTTGCATTCCTTCCAGCTACATGGTGTAATTATGGAAAAAGATCCTCCAGGGAAAATCTCTCGTACCACCAGTCACGAGACGACACAGCAATGAGGATACAAAATAACACCCAATTTATTAGGGGAAAACATCAGGATCGTAATGGTGACAGAACAATGGTAACTCAGGGCATGTACATAAAAACCCCGCCATTATCTACCGCCAAGTCAAGTATATCACATGACAGTTCATTCTGTGACCAATCAATTTAAACACGAGGAGCAGGAGCAGAAGCATAAGGACCAATCAGGAAAGGGTTGGGACAACCAACAAGAATAGGGCAGTACATTGAGAGGATGCCAAAAGGTTTGAACCTGGGAAGCCAATCTTTACATACCTGAGTGCAACATGGATATAGGAGCAACCAAAAGGAAGGGGAGTGACCCGTGGCAGCTGAATGAAGGCTTTCAATTGGGCCATTATAGAAAGTAGCGGTATATAATATGAAATTAGGCCCCAGGGCCAATTCAGGGGCGTACGTGGAGAGTTATTGGGGCAAAAGGACAGATTAGACAATGGGTTCATGGTAAAATCAACAGGGATCATACAACACATTAACAGTAGTGGGATTTGTTACCGTGTCCATCTAACTTTGTTGAACAGTAAACCATCCATTTTCAGCCAACTCTATTTTTGGTTTCGACAGGTCACTGAATCCCGACCCTTATATCTGATACAACGTTCCATTCGCATTACACATTCCAGAATTTCGGTACCAACAGGTACCTTAGGGTCTCTTTGGCATTTTTTTTTTTTTTGCTAAAATCCAAAACACCATTTATCAAAAGTAAAAAAAAAAAAAACCACTCACTGACATTGTTCAATGTGATGTTTAGGATTCATATTCCGACTACAAAATTGAGCAGAAAATGCTTATAATTTCGTGCACTTTGCTGTCAATATTGCCGTTCTGTGATAAAGCTTATTTTCTGTCCTTCAACAAAATTGTCTGTTTGCTTTCGTCTTTCGAGATAGTGGCAACTGAATTAGACTTTGAGTGCGCGCTGATTTGTTTTATTTTTTTTTTTTTCATGTTCACACTTTATTGAAAGATAAAATCAACGTGACATTTCCAGCATAACAATAATTGACAAAGGTAAGTGCCGTTAAAATGCAGAGGACAGATTGAAATGTTTTCTCTTGTTCGGTTCTTATAGCTGAAAGGTTCGCAAAAAAAACATACACAATACGCGTTACACGTGACATCGGCGGCACGGGTGGTGGACCGGTCCTGGCCAGCCCCGGAGCCCTGGGTTTCACTGGAGCAGAGATACCATCAGCCCTGGGGTTTGTGGATGGCCTGGCTCCCAAGACCCCACCATGTATTGTTGTATTGCATGTATTGTTGCAGAAAGGGTCAGCTAAGGGTACGTGGCCTGAAGCCGGGAACCTGCAACCTTCTGTCTCATGTCACTCATCCATTGCCTCATCCGGTCAACTATTTTAACATCCAAACATAAACACTACGGTTTACTTTATTATTTTAACCCCTTCAGGACTGCAAAGCGATCACGTGCACGGAATTGAGGGGGAGTGGCTGCTACAGATCGCTGGGGCCACCCAGCGGTCAGTAGCAGCCGCCCCTCGCGATCCCAGCGTCCATAGCGACGCTGGGATCGCGCATCATCGATGCCGTACCTGGTACGTCCCGGTCTGCCGGTGACCTTTGACCCAGAAGTACCAGGTACGTCCCGGTCTTGAAGGGGTTAAGTCATCTTTGAGGGTCAGAGTCAAATGCATTACTGAAATCAAGATAGGCCATATCAACTGCTCATCCCTTGTCGACAAGATCTCCGTGTTTCTGATCTTGCAACCCGTTTACATCCAGATATTTAACAATATTTCCATTTTGAATTGTTTTCATTAATTTGCTAACTGCTGACGGAAGACTTTCTGGTCTGTAGTTGGCTGTGTTTTCCCTACTTTTTTTTGGGAACTTCCAATCCAATAGACCTATTCCGGTCAACAGTGACTGGTAAATTAGGTCTGCCAACAATGGTTTTGCCAGAACATTCCAAAGCTCTTTCAATAACTCCCATCGGGTCCCACGCACTTGACTTATAATTCCTAAATGCTACTTTCTCCTTCAATATAGTTGCCACATCTTAGAAGTACCTATGGTGATTTCCTTTTTTCTTTAGTCTCACTATCAAGTTTATCACAAAATTCTGCTGCCTTCAGCTGGACATCTCTTAAATAATTCCATTTCTCCTGGATTCCATTTAAAGATGTCCAGACCGTCAGAGACTCACCAAGGTATCTTTCCATTTTAGAAGAACAGCCTTTATAAAATCTAAAACATATGTTTTATTGTGGTGGGATATAACCTCTCTCTATAAATGAAACCACACTGATTGATGGTCACTGGAGCCCAAGCACTCTCCCCCGGTGGCATCAAAAAATCAAGTCTCCATTTGTGAATACTAAATCTAGCACGACTTTCATCCTTGTTGACTCTTCTACCAATTACCCAAGACCCAATCCCTGTAAAGAATTTAGGATGTCTCTACTCCAGGCTGACCCAGCACTTTGGTTTTGCCCAGTCTACATCAGGAAGATTAAAGTCCCTATAATGATAACCTCACCTTTCATTGACATCTTAGTTATATCTTCAACTAGTAGATGATCAAGCTCCTCTTGCTTGTCCAGGGGGGTCTATGTATCACACCTATGAAATCCACTACTTTTGCCACAGTGGTAAAAATGACCATTTAAAGAAGGAGAAGAAACAAACGCCACAGAAATGAATTCAGTGTTTTTATAAGCAGTTAAGACAGAAAAAGATGGAAAATCTGGCAGTTATAAAGAAAATGTTATTTTTTTTATAGGCCTTAAAATATATATTATATATCGTGTGCCATTTTGTCAACGTACATATTAGAGCCCTGCGCGGGACTACTTTTTTAATCCCGCTCCCGTCCGCTCCCGCGGATTTTAATCCCGCTCCCGCCCGCTCCCGCAATGTGGGTGTTCCGCTCCCGCCCGCTCCCGACACTTTTGTGGCCAATCCCGCCCGCTCCCGCCACATTTGTGGCCAATCATGCCCGCCTCCTTACCGGATTTCCCGCGCAGTCCCGCGCGGCTGCCCTCGAGTTGTTCCCTCACGGCGTCTCTTCTCTTGCTCCGCCCAGGAACAAGGTGGAGTCACAGGAAGTGACGTCACATCACGTGACTCCGTTTTGTTCCTGGGCGGAGCAAGCTAGGAGACACTGTAAGGGAGCAGCAAGAAGGCAGCCTTGCGGGACTGCGCGGGATTACCGGGACCCGCAGGTACAGGACCTGACCGCCGGCTCCCGCCCGTAGCCCCAGCAAGACCGCCCGCGCCCGCAAGTTTTTTGGCGGGTCCTGCGGGACCCGCCTCCCAGTGCAGTCCTCTAGTACATATCACCCCATACATCATGGTTCCTCATCAGAGGAGAAGCATGGAAAAAAAACACAGGGTGTTACAGAGAACCATAGAAGTTGATGGTAAATAAGAACTATTTGGCCTGTTTAATATAAGTTTTGTTGATCTTTCAATGGAATAAGGTGGTCGTGTGTTTCACTTTACAAGATGTGTTCAAACAATTACCTTCTATAAAAAAGGAAAGAAAAACCGCTATTGTTAACCATATATACTTAATATATGAGATTCAGAGATATAAACAGGAGGTGCTTGCGTTTTGAGTTGAAAGTGAGATATATTTATTTGGGTAATGGGTTTATGAGTCAAATTTATCAAGATATCAAAATATATCATTGTTTGATGAATAACGTAGGAAAGGACCCTATTTCAAGTGTGAAAAACAAAAGCATTTGATTAATATACCTCTTGACGTGCTTAATAAAACCTCTATTACATTTTAGCTATCTTATGCTTGGCTCGCTTCAGTGAAAAATGCCCTCATCATCTGTGCTTCTGCTCCTGGGACTTTAAAAATGGAGGCAGAGCTGGAGATAAAATGTAAAGGAATTGAACAAGCCCCACACGGCACATTCAGAGTATCAAAAAAAACAAAACAAAACAAAAAAAGCTAATACATTTTAGCTGGCACATCATTTTTAATTTTAAAAGTGTAATTGTTGCCGTCAGAACGAAGTGAATCGATCAAAGCTACCATTAGCTTGTCATTGTATAGTTTCCAAGTGTCCCAGTTACTAAACGTGAGGTGTTTAAGGCGTATCACACCACAACGTTATGCTGCATCCGCAAACCCACCGGGATAGAATACTGGATAATTAATTTGTCAATAGAAGAACATAAAAAGAACTCACTTCTTTGGGCATCCTTAGTATTCAGACATTTTGATGCTGGAAATCCGCATCGCAGCACTGGACTTTTGTGGGCTCACTCACTCCCACACTCTCCCCAATCTCTCACACTCTTTCTCACGCTGTCTGAAAGTCTTTCTACCATCTCCGCCGACCCCTTCTGTGTCTCGCAGCTACGCTTCTTCTCTAGCATTTACTTCATCTTTATTTTCTTCTGTCTTCTTTCTTCGTCCAGACATGACCGCCCAGTGAACGGCCATGAAAATTGCGAAGCTCCATCACACATGAGTTTTGGTAGCAAATATGCCATCCATGTCCCGCTGGCAGCTCTTGGGTTTCCTTTTTATAGACACTCCCTCCCACCCTAAACTCTGCCAATCAGAAACGGGGTCTCTTTCCTTAGGCTCTAGACAAGCCTCTTCACAGTCCCTGTTCAATAGAAAGTGATCTAGAACCCAATGAGAGGACTGTTCCCAGCATCTTCACAAATTGTACAGTAATTAAAATGTAATTGTTGTAGTTATAATAACATATTCCAGGTTAAAAAAAATTGTAGAGTAAGAGGGGCTATGGAGGCCCTCAACAAATTGATTTAGTGTGGGCCCTTGTTTAACACACAGTGATAAAATGATGTTGAATCATTGCTATAGGAGTCTCTTCTGATCGTAAGAGCAAGAGACCATAATCTAAAGAAAGCAGAACAGAGGTTTAAATGGAATGTAACGAAATTCTACTTTATTAAGAGGGTGGTAGACAAATGGAACAGCCTCCTGGCAGAAGTTGTGGAGGCTAATACCAGGGAATGAGATTCTGAATCTAAGACTAGACCGAGGACTGATTATGGTCTGTGGTCCTTTCATCAGAATTAACAGGCGGGCTACATAAATTTAAGTTGAAAAAGGACACAAGTCCATCATGTTCAACAAGTTGAGACGAATGGTTCCTCTCTGTGGTCAAATTCCATGTTTCTAAGTCTAAGGAGCTTCTCCGACTTGAGAAGGCCCTGGGGGACTACAATTCTTGCTCCTTCTGGATACAGTTTACCCATTTCTTGTGTATTATAAAACACAATGACTGGTTTTGTTTCTACAAGTGGCTAAAAAAATGGTAAGACTTTCTAAAATGAATAAAGGAACCGTATTCATTAACATTATAAAAATCTATATTGCGGCCTCTAAAACTATGTTTTTTTGCCTTAATTGCAATAATTATTTTAGATATTTCGCTGCACAACCCGAACGCGCGGTGAAATCGAAAAACGCAATCAATAATTATATCTATTTTATCTCGGTTATAGCCGGTTGAATATGCTTTAACAAATGTTCAGTGTGGTTAATGGGCATTTTAATTACACAATCTGTACATGAGAAATATTGATTAATGAATTGATGGCTGAATTAAAATGTAATTAAATCAAATTGAGTCAAATAACCACTGCTTTTTCAGCTTGACTTGAGGCATAAATGAAAATAAACTGTGGGTTCTATGTAGAATAAGGTTACCATAAACTTTATAGGAAAACATTGTTGGAAAATACATTTTTTTTATTTAAAAAAACGTTTTTTTTTTCTGTAACCATGTCACATCTTGGCGACTCGGCGTTTAATTTGCTAATGGAGATGTCCTTTCTCATTTATGAATGGGCAGACCACATGGGTCATCTGGTTAATTGCTTTCATTAGATTCAATGTTCCAAATTCCGTATTGGTGAGTGAGATATGTTCATCCTGAAATAGACTGGACAGTCCCTCTACTTGAGGCCATCTGTTGTGTTGAAATAACACAATAGCTAAAAATTGGAAAGAAACACTCATTTAATTGAAATTATACCACCAAATAAACATTAGGACCATTTGATATTAATATTATTATTTACATATCTGTATATTATATATCCAGATAATACAGAGAATGTTATATACAGTATCCTAGTTTTAGCTGCTTTAAATTGTTTGCACGGTAGTGTGGGTATATATATATATAGAGAGAGAGAGAGAGAGAGAGAGAGAAAGAAAGAAAGAAAGAAAGAAAGAAAGAAAGAAAGAAAGAAAGAAAGAAAGGAGAGAGAAAAGGAAAGAAAGAAGGAGAGAGAGAGAGAAAGAAGGAGAGAGAGAGAAAGAAGGAGAGAGAGAGAGAGAAAGAAAGAAAGAAAGAAAGAAAGAAAGAAAGAAAGAAAGAAAGAAAGAAAGAAAGAAAGAAAGAAAGAAAGAAAAAGAAAGAAGGAGAGAGAAAAAGAAAGAAAGAAGGAGAGAGAGAGAGAAAGAAAGAAAGAAAGAAAGAAAGAAAGAAAGAAAGAAAGAAAGAAAGAAAGAAAGAAGGAGAGAGAAAAGGAAAGAAAGAAGGAGAGAGAGAGAGAGAGAGAGAGAAAGAAGGAGAGAGAGAGAAAGAAGAAGAGAGAGAGAGAGAGAAAGAAAGAAAGAAAGAAAGAAAGAAAGAAAGAAAGAAAGAAAAAAGAAAGAAGGAGAGAGAAAAAGAAAGAAAGAAAGAAGGAGAGAGAGAGAAAGAAGGAGAGAGAGAGAGAGAAAGAGAGAAAGAAGGAGAGAGAGAAATAAAGAAGGAGAGAGATAAAGAAAGAAGGAAAGAGAGAAAGAAAGAAGCAGAGAGAGAGAAAGAAAGAAGGAGAGAGAGAGAAAGAAAGAAGGGGAGAGAGAAAGAAAGAAAGAAAGAAAGAAAGAGAGAGAGAGAGAGAGAGAGAGAGAGAGGGGGGGAGAGAGTAATACACACTCAGATAAGCACTCACAAGATTTCCCTTCAATTGCATTATTGTTCAAGACTTTTTGTCAAGGCACCCTAGAAAGTTCTAACACCCAATATCAATAAAAATGATATCTATTTGTCAGGAATGACCCAGTGAAGGTCTCCACACCAGAGAGTTTTCAAAAGGCCTTCTTACCCTTCCCAAATTGATGGGCAGCAACAATTCTTTCCTTAAGATCAAACACCTGAATGCACCAGACCAGCAAACTGCTAACGCGTTGGCTTTTGTAGAGGTGCTCACACTTGCTGATGATCAATTAGTCAAGGGCATTTGACTAGCATTTAACTACCAGCACCCGCCTGCTAGTAAGCATCTCAATACCTATGGAAGCAGCATTTTCACACATGGCTTCTCCATTTTGGCTTTATTTTTGTTGAATAAATCATGACACGGTGTAATATCTTATGTGCTGTTGTTTTTGCCTGAAGTTGTATCTACCTCATTTTTTTACCTGCCAAGAACAGATGATTGTTATTATGTCCTGAAATGTAATACCATTAAATTCAAAGAGGGTGTATTTTCATTTTCACATGACTGTATCTATATATATATATATGTAAAATCTTGAAACTTTACAAGAAAAAAAATATTTTTTAAATTACTGATTGGCTATACTGTATCATTTCTAGTGTCGCCATGTAGTGAAATAAGAAAGTTTGGCGTGTGTGGATAGCGACAGAAATAATTGACATACGAAAATATCCCCTATCATTTACATATATATGCAAATTATCAAGTAATAAAAAGAAATCCCATATGGCATTCCCGAGCATTATGCTTACTATTCAAGAAAAGAAAATACCAACAGATTTGTGTAACACACCAACAGAAGCTCATCTTTATTTAAAGTGGACAACTTGCCATCCTAAATATATCAAGACTAACATAATTTATAGACTTGTCCTCAAAGCTTCATTTTTCTACAGTACTGCTGACGCCTGCTTTAATATTTTGCACTTAGCTAGATCAATACTTTTAAGATTCGGTACTAAATGCATAAAAAAAAGCACATTTTATGTTCACGCAAACATTTATAAAATTTTGCATATGGGGTACTTTTGATTGCTCTATTGGTACTGCTCACTTGTTGTTCCAAGGGCCATGTTTTTCAGAAATAATGTTTAAAATAAATATAAGGATCAATATATTTCATTTTTTTTTGTCAGTTTTGAAAATGTGTGAGTTGCTAATAGAAAATTGTCACCTTTCCCATTATCCCTGATCTTCAAGTAGATCTTTTAGTTTCCCCAGAATTGTTTTTCAGTTCAATGCACGAAATGTGTGATTTTTACAGTTCAAAATAAACAATATACAGTAAATATTTTAAAATGTCCTGTTCTCGGGATCTCACCATATTCTCTGTTCCTATCCTTTACTAGTTCTATTCGTGTTGTTTAGTTGCCTCTTAAGGAAACACTGCTTTGACTACGGCGTTATATGGAGGTCGTGTCAGCTCGGAAGTCCTCCATATGGGCGGATTGAGCAGGAAAAAAAATGGGAAGACAAGTTGGGTCAAATGGTTCTAGCCTGCTAATTTTGTTGGGGATGTCTGAGATCTTGCTTATAACTGGTCCTTCCAATGGGGGGGGATCCGCTTCTAAGGTGACAGAGGGGTTGCCACCATATACCTAGGCCACAATGGCCAGCCAATATAGGTTTAGTCAAAGGTTTCAACTTTCCACTGGTGGTAAGATTCCAGTGAAATCTTGATCATGGGAAACGAAAACAAATTTGGATGAAGGTCCCTGGTGTACCAGCTTACCCTCAGTTTTGACGCATGGTGCATCCGCCCCGCCGCCTGCCAGCTACTACGTCGACTGGATCCTCCGCCGTTGACCTTCTCAGCCGGTGGACCTTCAGGTCTCCTCAGCAGACTGGCTACCTAATAAAATATAAAATAAAAATGTACTCATACAAACTGTGGCTGATTCTTAGTGTTGGATTCAATTGTGGCTTCATCTCAGATGTGACAAATATCCTTTAGGACAATCCTTAGTCTCTTTAAGGAAACCCAGTTAGAAAGAATGATTAGTATAAAATGTCTTCCACGAGTTCAATTCAAACCAAGTGTTGAGGTTAACTGATAGAACTGCTTATTATGCAATCTTTTGAACTGACCGCAATTATTTTGTACCAAAAAAATATGGAAACGATGAACACATGAATGATAACGCCAACATGAAATAAATAAAGCACCGTCGGCTGAGATCTGATGAGGGTCACAGGTAACTTATTAACAGCAATTGTCATTATGAGGTAAATGGCGCCACATTAAAATTTAGGGGGGACAAGGAAATGTTTGTCAGCTTCTGCTCGTACAGGTGATGACCTGCCCGTAATTACCTTATTAGCACTCGAAACACCATTACGATGGCATCATTTTCTCACTTCAAAACAGACAACAAAATAATAACGGCTACATTGTTAAAATTTCTAAGGCCAGCATTTCGGCCAAACTGTAATTACCGCGGGTCACGCTAATGTGAGTTTGCTTTTTTTCTATTCAGCATGAAAACCCCCCAGAAAATTAAATAAATAAATAGAAATAAATGATCCGTAATTATATTAAATCAATCTCTTGTTCTAATATTTCACCTCCTTCCCTCCTGTACTTTGTTGAATCCCTTCATTTATTTAAATACTTAACTCAAATTTAATTCCCGTGTTTAGTGAATAAACCCATAGATAATGAACCTCTACCGAAAATATATTCGGAACTAGAAATATAAAAGGTATAGAAACTGAGCTACATAAAAATAATTCTAAAAAGTTTATATTTATTGAAATCAAACCCTTAATACCCAAAACTATTAGAATTAAAACCCATTAGATTTTGTCATAAACCCTTTTAGTGAATTTGTTTTTAAATTCCACTATCACAAAATATATTTCTATATATTTAATTCAATTTGTTTTTTTTTAATTTTACATTTTTTCCCCCCGATATTTCATCTACTCTCCTGACAAGAAAAATACGAAATCAATTTCCTTTCCGAGACTTCCCTGAAAGCTGTTTTAACCCCTTAATTACATGTACGGGCTCAAAATGCATTGTTTTCAATGGGTTTAGGGACCGCCCATTGTCCTTAAGGGGTTAAAAGGCAAAGTTAGTCATTTCGTTCAATTGTCGTCAGTCACATTAAATGACGCCATTTATATTTGAATAAACGACTAAGCTGAACATCACCCAGAGATCACGAGGCTTACCTTAGAAAAGCTAGATTCCAAAAATAATTATTTAATGTTTTTATTTATTTATTTATTATTTTTTTGTCCAAAACATCCCTTATTTGTTCAGTGCGATTTTTTTTTTTATTTGCCACCAAAACGTTAATTGTGCGATTGGGTATAACAGCTCTACGTTCTCGGGCCAAGTTCTAAAGAGCCGTTGACGTTGAAAGGTTTTTCCTCTCTTAATTTCAATCATGGGCAAGCTTTGAAAAGAACATGACATCTTCTGCATCAGATCTTTTAAATGCATCGGAGGCAGATACACAAAACTCACTCGTCGGCTACCTGAATAATTGAGGCTTTGAAACATCAAAGTTTGACATCTTCAAACACACAAGTAGCTTTATTGGAAATATTCTCTCACGAAGACAGACTAACCCTGCCATTTGAGATCAATGAGTCCCAAAAAAACACAGAGTCCGGCTCCAGGATAAGAACAAGGTAGATGTTTATTTCCCGCCGAGTAGCAGGTGCATTCGATAATAGAAATTAAACCTTGACAATCGCATTAGTCATGTCAATAAAGGTGGAAAATTTGGGAAAAACAAACAAAAACTATTTCGTTTGATTTCTTTTCTTTTTTTGTCCTTAAATGACGCTGCAAATAACGCATCATCTTATATTTATATGACCAGAAATGATTTTTTTTTATTTTAAAAAAAGCAAATATACAGCAAAACGTTCTATTTTATAAATACAAGTCAGTGTCTGCAAAAAGCAATCTGTGGATTTTTTTCCCCCTTCACGGCGTTGAACAGGATTCCTTAAATAGAATATGATTTTTTTATAGAATTTCGAAAAATATTATTGCGCGTTTAAAGTTTATCAAAAATCCAAAAATAACAGGACCCAAGAAAAATAAAAAAGTGTAGCTGGTAACATTTGATGGTTTGTTTCAAAAACAGCAGGCAATCATACAGGGCTGAACTGGGAAAGGAGAGCAGCCCTTCATAAATGCTTGGCAATCCCCTGGCTATCCCTCACTTATGATGCCTATGACATCACCAATATTCTAGCCAATCAAACTAATTTTATTTTCATGCAGAACGTTTGCGAACGGACTACTTGGAAATAAATAAAAAAAATAAAATATATAAAATTCTTCAAAATCTATGATGAAATGCTGACATTGTAAGCCTTATTTTCTACTTTATTAGAATCACTATATATATATATATAAATATATATATATATATAGTATATGTATATATATAGACTATATATATATAGACTATATATATATAGTCTATATATATATATATACCGTATTGGCTCGAATATAGGCCGCACTTTTTTCCCCCACTTTAAGTCTTTAAAGTGGGGGTGCGGCCTATATTCAGGGTCTAGCGCCCGATGCCCGGGACATGCAGTTCCGGGCGATGGGCAGGCAGCGGGGTTAGGATACAGATCCCCCGCAGCGGTGCAGGGGACCTGTATCCTACTCCCCGATACACTCAGACAGCCTCCCCTGCCAGCACTTCCCACGGGGGGTGCCGGCACGGGAGGTTGTCTAAGCGCATCGTGCGGATGCGTTTTACCTCTGCATCCCCCCTCCCCCGGACTTACCGGAGCAGACTCCCAGGTGTCTTATGGGGTCGGCGGGGGACATCTACGCAATACAACTTCCGGTGCCGGCACCGGAAGTTGTATTGCGTAGATGTCCCCCGCCGGCCCCGCAAGACACCCGGGAGTCTGCTCCGGTAAGTTGGGGGGGCAGAGGAGGACAGTGCCAGCGTATCTCGGGGAGGGGGGACAGTGCCAGCGTATCTCGGGGAGGGAGGACAGGGCCAGCGTATCTCGGGGAGGGGGGACAGTGCCAGCGTATCTCGGGGAGGGGGGACAGTGCCAGCGTATCTCGGGGAGGGGGGACAGTGCCAGCGTATCTTGGGGAGGGGGGACAGTGCCAGTGTATCTCGGGGAGGGAGGACAGTGGCAGCGTATGTCGGGGAGGGAGGACAGTGGCAGCGGATCTCGGGGAGGGAGGACAGTGGCAGCGTATGTCGGGGAGGGAGGACAGTGGCAGCGTATGTCGGGGAGGGAGGACAGTGGCAGCGTATCTCGGGGAGGGAGGACAGTGGCAGCGGGGGGGCAGAGTGGCAGCATGTTTTTTTGGTGCTTTTTTAAAGAAAAAAACTTTTTCTTTAAAAAAGCACCAAACTTTTAGGGTGCAGCCTATATAAGGGGGCGGCCTATATCCGAGCCAATACGGTATATATATAGTCTATATATATATATATATATTTATATATAGTGATTCTAATAAATATATATATAAATATCTATATAAATATATATATATTATTTTTTATTTTTTTATTTAATTTTATAGTTTTCTGTTAAATGTATATTATAAAAAAAAAATACATTTAGAACCGCTAACTCCATCTTTGAGTCCATATAGGTTTTATTTCCAACCCCCGCCATGAAAACCACATTAATTTTAACTAGATAATGATGAAGATATCTCTTAGAGAGAATAGGCCATTCTAAGATTTATGGTCTGTTTCTTATTTTTGTTTTTTTTATATGCTTTCCACTACTAGCTTGTTTATATATATTTCGTCGTTAGCGTGTTAAAGATGTTCCAATATTTGATTCCAGCTGGTTCATTTTTCTTTTTTTCGTCGTGTTTTTTTTTTCTTTCTGCCTGCAGGTTGTGATTAATCTTTGCGGTTAATGCATATCCAAATATGTTATGCTTCTGTTTAGCTACGAACATCTCTGTCAGGATACATGTGTACATCTCAATGTCATTGTTGCAGAACAGCAATTGAGAGAATTATAACTATATTTACGAAGAACAGATGCCGAACAAATCAAAATACATAAAGTAGTGAGTAGGGGCAGATGTTTCTTCTAAAGTCAAATGGTATAAGAAGATCTATAATATGCATGATATGTATATTCATTTTTAGCAAGATGTTTCGGGTAATATTTTCCTTCTGTGACATCATCGCGCAACGACAGTTTTTTGTGCCCTCAAGAAAGGCTTCGTCGGAATAGAAAAAGAAAAAAAAAGAAAGGAGAAGAGCGTGAAAACATCAGGAAACGTAGCTTTTTGCTTTGTTTTTGGAAACGCAACTTTTTCAGTATACAAAAGAGAGAAATTGCGGTTTCAACGTATAGACGTCATTATGAGTTATAAAGACCCAACCTCAATGAGCTTCTCTTGTAGAAAGGGGTAAGCGGACCCTATATGGTTAAGAAAGATGGTTAAGGTTAACCATGATTGTCTGAGAAACAATAAGTGTGTGATAAGAACTCTTCTGGACACTAATGGAATTCTGCAAAAAAGTTTTTTTTTTCCATTATTTTAAACCAGGGGTGCAGCAATACAATCCTCGACGGCTACAAAGAAGCCAGGAGGTCGGAGTATCATGGCCTGAAAACAGGTAGTTTATTGTATGTTCAGTTGAAATGCTGAAGGTGGGATATTCGAAAATTGTCGCCCATTTGTGGACCTCGACGATTTACGTTGTAGTTTTTTGAAAACCCTGAACTACTGCACGAGCTCTTTGTAGGACTTTTTAGAAACATCTGTATTTTTCTGGAGATTACCGAGAGAAGCGTCTATGGAAAGCTGGCATGGGCTTATTCTCCCCTAACTTTATTGCTATGTAATATGATTATGGTTTATATATAAACTTTAAAAATAATAATAATAAAATAAAGTATGAGAATGACGCATCTCAATTAAAGGACCACTCCTGCCATCGATGCATATGGTAGCTGTATGGTCCTCTTAAATTTTCCATGTGGTCCCCATTGCAAATGTATTGGGGTATTCTGCAGAATGTCCAAATATGTATTTGCCCCTTTCCCCATTCCCCTTGCTGTTTGCCATGCAGGCTGAACATACCTCCTTGCATGTGATGTACTTACCACCAGTCAACCCCAACTCTGGCTCAGTGAGCGTTACAGAGGGGGTCTCATGAGAAAAACACTCACACTGATTTCAATCAGAGTGCTTTCATGCCACTGGTGGGTTCCTTCAAGCAGGAAGAAGGACAATATAAAATGAATAAGATGTATATTGGAGACCAGGTAATTCCCCAAAGCGGCCTTACATCTGAGCCAATCAGTCATCTCTCTTTAAGCTCACCAATGGGGTTTATTGATGAAAAGAAGAGTTGGTTACGAAGGTCCAACCCTAGCGAGCTTCTGCCGCGGTAAGCGCTTGACTTGACTAATAATGGTCCGGTTACAAGAGGAGATCTCTGATCTCCACAACCAGCTTATTCCCACCATAGAGGCTGAGCGCAGCCACCATACACTATTTTAAAAGGTGCTTTGTCTCTTTAAGTCATGTGGCGCCAGGATATGATGTCATAACCAAGCTCTCTGCAGGGAGGACAGCGGTCATGGATAGGGTCAGCTACGGACGCTGCCATTGGTCAGGTCTAGGGCAGTGCCCAAGGTAAATACATCACCGGTGGTCGGGGAGACATAAGTGATATAATTTTCCTTTCTCTTTGATGTCTGTCTTTTGAATTCAGAATTAACCCCAATTTATACCTATTTGCTTACACGTTCCTTTTTTTACATACTGTCTCCATTATTCAGTTATTTATGTATTATTTGAATTCTATTTTTTTTTAGATTTCTAAGACATTAATGCAGAGACATAGTATTTCTGTTTGGGTTTTTTTTCTCCCTCTGTTGACTGTTGCTGGCATTTTCACTTTTCCTTTGTTCAACACGTCAAGAGCAAAATAATAAACAGAATTGTAAATAAATAATAAGGTACATACTTCTGTATCCGCAAGTCTGCCGGTTTTCCCTCGCGTACACAGACAAGAGCACGAGAAAATTCAAAAGACATAGGGTTACGTTTTATCTTTAAAAAATGTGACTGACTAAATTTAAAGGTTCTGGCTCAAGGTCGATAAACCTGAGCCAGGACGGATTTTAAAAAAATTAGCTTTTCAGAAACAAAATCATAAAAAAGTAACTTTAGGAGTGGGCATGCACCTTTTGGCCCCGGGGGCAAGCAAAGTCAAGCAGCTCCATGACCCTTGACACCCCTACATGTATGACAGACACAGACACTCTCACACATATGCTCTCATGCATGCACACTCTCACCCACATACACACATGCTTACATACTCTGCCACGCACACACTCCTTTAGTCACATACACACATACACCTAGCATGTCTTGTGTCCTGCCTGCAAGTGGTGCGAGTTAGCATGTCATGTAATCTGACTGGGCTCCCATCTCCCATAGATGGGTGGACCAACTGAAATTGCCCCTGGGTTAGCCCACCCCTAGTAACCTTGTAGTATTTAATAAGAAAGGAGGTGTAAAATACTATTACATAATGGTCACATTTAACGCAGAAGGTGGTGATTCTATTTTGTATGGTGAGGTGTCTAAAGCGAATTAAATTTGAATTTTATATTATTATTTTTTTTTTATCAAAAGAGAAACATTACCAGAGCCGAACACAAACCCAGTAAGCAGATATATTTTGTTTAATTATGTGGCTTTAGTTCAGGCTCTGTTCCATTATATAGTCAAAGCCTTAAAACTTTGATAAGCCTTGTGGTTTCTCCTCGTGGTTGGTGATACCGTCACATTAATTACTTGACTCTATTATAATAGTTTCTATGTATTTTTTTTTTATTATTACATAGAGACCGAGATATTATTATGCATCATTTACTACATTTACCGTTATATTAAAGTCATAATTTGTAATTGTATTTAAAGTCTGCTTCCTTTTATTATATCTTTTATTTTCCAATATGCTGGACGGGCTGATTAAAGTAGCTTCACGCGCTAATTATCAAACGATAGAGACAGAAAACATCTCATTATAAGGACCAGAGTTTGGTTTTTTTTGTTTTACCCCCTACTTGTCCGTTGAAAAGAAGTAAAAGGAATAATTAGGTGAAAATTATAGAAACGAAATTATTCCATAGATTGTATTTTTTTCGAAGCACAATAATGACATGAATCCCTATCTTCGGAGGTGAAGGATAAATTATTTAATTTTAAAAAGACTCTTTCTACAAAAGCCAAATGGCTTAATTACGTTTTTTTCCCCTAAAAATGTCAGTTTAGTCCAGTGCATGTCCCCCATAATAATATAATTATTATCATAGTTGAGACACGTGAAAATTCTATGAATTTTAACTTTTATGGTCTTATTTAATGTTTACTGCCCTTTGAAAGAAAAAATAATACCTATTTTCTAAACTTCTCTTCTTTTTTGAACCTTTTTTCACGATGGGACTGGGAGGTTTATTTATTTATTTATTTGTCCCTGGCCGGATATTTTATAATTTGTCTGTGTTGGACCATCTGCCTGGAGAATCCTTGGAGAGTCATTCTGTCACTGTTCCATTCTCATTTCATCTAATACTTCTTGTAATTTATATGCCACCTGGCTTTTGATCAGATATTTCGGTGGATTCACGGTTTCAGTTTCACATTTTAATACAGGAAGAGCCTCCGCAGTTTGCAAAGGCTAAAAAGTGTCTAGTTGGTGACCTGCTTATTACCATATTTGGTAAAACAAAGAATTGCCTTTTTTTTTTTATTAAAATAAAATATTAGCCAATTTATACAAAAATAATATAAAAATATTGCATTGGCGGTTATTTTTCTTCTTCTTCTTTTTCTTCTTCTTTTTCTTCTTCTTCTATTATTCTGATTATTATTATTATTATTATTATTATTTTAGTAGTAGTCATAGTATATTATTATTATTATTATTATTATTATTATTATTTTAGAAGTAGTCATAGTATATTATTATTATTATTATTATTATTATTTTAATAGTAGTCATAGCATATTATTATCATTATTATTATTATTTTAGTACTAGTCATAGTATTTTATTATTATTATTATCGTTATTAATATCATTATTATTACTATTAGTATTATTTAAAAAATGTTAGACAATTATTCTTTGTCATTTTGTAAAGTATAAAAAAAACTTCCTTCCTCATATTTTGTCTATTCAGAAAAATTAGTGTACATTAAAGATTTTCAGTGCTAGGTATAGTTTAAAAAAATGTTTTCTAAGCAGAGGCATTTACCAACGCAGTGTATTAAAGCTGCTGTTCTACCTACTGCTTAGACTGCTTTTATAACTAAATGAGCGTTAGAAACGTCACCCCTAGTACTGTTCAATCCCCCAGTGCTCTAGAAATATTTGTTTTAATATATTTATTAATATCTTAACCAAGTAAAAGCCTGTCATTTATAAAAGCAAGCACTGATTGGTTGTTGCCATTGTTGCCATATTTATTATATTTTTTGGTAAGGTGTACTTACTTGACGTGTTAGAGAGGTCAATGAGTGTGTTATCAGTGGAACAGCACCTTAAATTTAACTTTTTGTAGTTAGAAAACCTTAACCGCCCTTTTAAGAAACATGGAATTTCTCATTAAATCGGCCCACTCGGCCCCTTCTGGTCCCACTATTTTTTCCTGCTGTAAAGACTCAAACCTTAATCAGTCGTTGGTCTCTTCTTAGATTCAGGAGCCGTATGTCTATCCCATGCATGTTTAACTCCCCTCGCTGTATTACCCTCTACCACTTCTGCTGGGAGGCTGCTCCACTTATCTACCACCCTCACAGTAAATTAAAACTTCTGTGCGTTCCATCTAAGCCTCTGGCCCTCTAGTTTTTAATAAAGTAATGCTAGTCTCTCGTCATGTTCTGCGCAGGGGCTCAGTCATTAATTTAATGGTGCAAAGTCAGAATAAACATTTATATGAAGTTTGTTTCAAAGCCAGAGGATTCTTTTTTTTTTTGTTTTGTTTTAATATTTCTCATCTTGGTATAGAGGATTCATTTTATAGTTATGGCTTCGAGCGAGTACATATTTATAAGTCGTCTTCAACAGAGTTCACATAAAAACTATAAAGTGTGATCTTCATCTGCGAAGAAACATTTGCACATCAATAAAAAAGAAAATAAAAAAATTGTGTCTTCTAGGCTGTTACCTACAAACTTCATATTTCTCAAATTCAATATTTATTTATTTATTTTTGGCATCAAAATGGACGTTTCAGGAAAAAAAAAACACAACTGTAAACAAAGACTTGATTGTATAAAAAAATAATGACCGCCATGAGGATTGCTGAGGTCACATCATGCAGCTAGCTGGTCCAAGGAACAAAAAGGAAGGACATCTTGGGCCACCGGAACAAACAGTCTCTTTTGCGCCTGCAAATACCGTGATGAACGTGCGCTCACTCGAGTTGTTGTTTGGTGAGTAACCAAAATCACCAAAACAGTGCCCCAATTTCAGCAAAATATTTAAAATGAAACAAACCTTTCCGGCTTGGAGGTACGAAGTGGATGTGATAGAAACATTTAAATACCGTATTTGCTCGATTATAAGACGACCCTACAAAATTTGAATATTACTTTAGAAAAAAAAAAAAAAAAAAGCCTGAATTTAAGATGACCCTATAAGAAATACGTTTTACTGGTAAATATTAATCCACATGTAAACTTTTTCATATGTAATAAAAACTATGATTGAGAAAAATGTATTTTTTGTTTTTATTTTGTTTTATTTGCGAACCTGCCCCAGTTATGCACATCTACCCCAAGAAATGCCTTATACCCCCTATATGCCACTTTATCTGTAGGACTGACCCCCTATTTGCCACTCTGCCTACCAGATATGCCTTATACACCCCTATATGCCGGGGCTTCTATGAATGAGCACCGGAAGATCATGTGACGCCGGCGCTCCGTCATAGAAGCCCCAGAGGAAGTGCTGGCAGCAGCACAGATGCCCACCAGCTGCCAGAGAGGAGGATCCGGGTCCCCTGCAGCGCTGCGGGGGATCTGGATCTTAATCTTGTAGTTAGACCTCTATTTGAGGTCTGATTAGAAGACGACCTCGAATATAAGACGATGGTCCTTGTCTTATAATCAAGCAAATGCGGTACATAAAGAGGTTGAACAAAGCTCAGGAGGGAAGTTTATTTCAAAGGAGGTGAACTTTTAGAACAAGAGGCCATAATCTAAAACTAGAGGGTCAGAGGCTGAGATGTGATGTAAAGAGGTTTAACTGTACTGAGAGGGTGGTAGATAAGTGGAACAGCCTCTGAGCAGTGGTGGTAGAGGCTAATACAGTGAGGGGATTTAGACATGCATGGGATAGGCATATGGCTCATGAATCTAAGATGAGACCAACCAAGGTTTGAGTCTTTGCAAAGTGGGCTGACTAGATGGGCCTGAACGGGTCTGACCTGCTGGTATTTTTCTTTATTTCTTTATTTCTTTGCTTTCTCTTTAACTGTCTCACAGAAATATAGAAATGGCAGATAAGAACCATTCAGCCATGTTGTCTGCACATTTTTTCTAGCTGTTGTAGAAACCTCAGATCTTGGTCCATGGTCATCTGCCTATACCATGCAAGTCCCTTCCACGTTTTATTTCATTGAATAATTATCTATTGTCTTCTGTTAACCATGTTTTAGATATCTCCCTTACTTCCAGAGTCAGTTATAAGACCATACACTGCTAACTTTATATATTTTCCCATTTTAGAAGAAACGTCCTGGCATCTAACCGTTCTTAGATTTATTCTCTGATTTGGATCATTGGAGCTCAAACCTTTCCTCACAGTTCAATCTTCTCAGTGTTCCTTTGTGAATGTTAAATCTTTGTCTTTCTTACACGTTGGTCCCTCTACCAATATATAATCCCTACAGGGAGTTGGATTATATCTACTCCGGACTCAACCAGCTTCTTGATTCTTCCAGTATAAATCTTGATAACTATAACCTAAAATGTCATTGACTTGTCCATGGGGTGAATACAAATACCAAAGGTTCTACTGTCTACGGAAAAAAAAAATGGATGCTTTCTGGTCTATTCAACCAGACGACAAGTGGTTGGCCGAATTAAGGGTTAACTCAACTGTCGACGGAGGTTGCAGGACCTTGCTTGCTAAATTTCCCCCAAATTCAATGGCGTGAGTGTGCCAGCAGCTTTAGGTTTTGTGAGTTTCAATCCAGAAAAGATCTGTGTGTAGAATTAAAAGGAATGAGGAAGCAGCTATGTTTGTTAGGAAGAACTCCAGGGCCTCATTAATATCCTAATAACCTATAAAAAGCATAGGTAGGTATATTTGCCTAAATAAACCAATATTTGATAAAGGAACGGCTCATTTTACCTTCAGCAATAAATCATTTATTTTTAGACATTAATGAGAAGAAAACACGGAGGGTTAGTCTAGACATCTGTTTTTTTTTAATTTAAATTATTCTCCAAAATATTTAAAGGTGCCCCAGAGCAAAGGAAGCCCGTGAGACACCCAGTGGCTACACTCCTACAGTTCCTTACGTTGTGTTAAGTAGATGGGTGGGATGTCAAGCTCTGCCTCATGGGACGCCACTGTTCTACCAATAAAGTTTTTAATTTTTTTTTTTATAGATTTGATTTTTTGTTTTTTGGAAGAGGAGGAAAAACTATACCCCCTCCCCGCCGGTGTATCTTCACTCTGTGATTAGCAAGCATAGCACCATAGCCATATATTGCTGATCGCAATGTGTTTGATCTGCCAGCAGGGGGAGCTACCAGAGTTTCCAGCAGGCTCCGGACAGAGTGTCTTCTCCCAAGGCCTTCCTGTTGGTGTTTGCCTTGGCACCTACCAAGAAGAGCATGCCCGACTGCATGATGCCCCCATCAGTACTGCCTTCTGTTGATAGGAACAGTCCAGGCTGTCGTTGGAGATAACTTGGGGAGCAATATTTATGCCAATCCTGAGAACAAAGAGCAATCAGAAAGGAGCCAGTCATGTTTAAAAAAAATTACCTACCCCGTTAGTAGGCTAGACACCCCACAAAGGGACTGCAAGAGGTGGCCAAAAACCTTCAAACAAATATGGACCTTTAAAGGCTAACATGGCTATATCCGACTCTATGGATGCTGAATTGCCTCTTTTCCACAGATAAACCATTCACATATATGATACCATCCTGTGTAAATACGCAAGGACTTTTAACCCCTTAAGGACAATGGGCGTCCCCTAAACCCATTGAAAAGAAGGCATTTTGAGCCCGTACATGTACGGGCTTTGTCGTGAAGGGGTTAAACTTCAAAATTAGCGTCCCTGTTTCACGAACAACCATCAATTCCCACTTAAGCAATGAATAATTTATGAAACAAAGTGCCGTGGTTCTCAAAAAATCATTTTAGAGCTAAAATACAATCTAATAACCCAAATGTATCTTTCGAATCCTGCTAGTTGCATTTTCGTTAATTAAATATATTATTTAACGTTATTACTGTACTCCGAAAAGGCACCTACAGATGTATGCAATAATTGTATGGAGGCATTAAACCGAGCAGGAGAAAACAAAGCAATAAATTCGGTTTTAGTTTTCGTAGCGTGTAATCCTCTTCCTGCGTTTTAAAAACTTTTTTTTGTGTGTTTTCTCTTATCGGTTAACGAATAATATGCGTTTCCTTGTATTCGAAACTTTTTTTTCTTTTCTTTTTTATCTCGGCGTTGCAAGGAGCCATGTATAATTAATAAATTTTGCCTCTTCACCTTTTGGGGATGTTGATGGAGAGCAATAATCAATACGAGGCCTTTTTATCAAGCAGATAAATCCCGAAGACAAAGTTATGCATTAGGTAGATAAAACACGACATGCTAAGTTATATATAAATTGAATGTATTTGTCTACGGCGAAGAAGCCAAAAAAAAAAAAAAAAACAAGTCGAAGAAACAATAATGACAAAATCATTTTTCTGCTAAGCTTAAGTCATTTTGTTTCCTATTGGTAAAATTCCTCTATTCTGTTTATCTGTATGGCGGGGAATTAAAAACGAGTTTAGTTATGGCAATTATTTTGCCATGACCATGAATTTCAGGATTACGGAATGTGCAGTTTATTTTGTGAGTATTGCGGAATTTACAAGATTTTTAAAAAATAGAAGACTAATCTTAAGAGACGTTTCATGGCAAAATATAATGTTCTCTTTTAGCATAACCACCAGTGCTGTATACAGTAATATAACCCCCAGCGCTGTATACAGTAATATAACCCCCCGGCGCTGTATACAGTAATATAACCCCCAGCGCTGTATACAGTAATATAACCCCCAGCACTGTATACAGTAATAACCACCAGCGCTGTATACAGTAATATAACCCCCAGCGCTGTATACAGTAATATAACCCCCACCACTGTATACAGTAATATAACCCCCAGCACTGTATACAGTAATATAACCCCCAGCGATGTATACAGTAATATAACCCCCAGCGCTGTATACAGTAATAACCCCCAGCGCTGTATACAGTGATATAACCCCCCAGTGCTGTATACAGTAATATAACCCCCAGCACTGTATACAGTAATATAACCCCCAGCACTGTATACAGTAATATAACCCCCAGCGCTGTATACAGTAATAACCACCAGCGATGTATACAGTAATATAACCCCCAGCGCTGTATACAGTAATATAACCCCCCAGTGCTGTATACAGTAATACCCCCCAGTGCTGTATACAGTAATATAACCCCCAGCGCTGTATACAGTAATACCCCCCAGCGCTGTATACAGTGATATAACCCCCCAGTGCTGTATACAGTAATATAACCCCCAGCACTGTATACAGTAATATAACCCCCAGCGCTGTATACAGTAATAACCACCAGCGATGTATACAGTAATATAACCCCCAGCGCTGTATACAGTAATATAACCCCCCAGTGCTGTATACAGTAATACCCCCCAGTGCTGTATACAGTAATATAACCCCCAGCGCTGAATACAGTAATATAACCCCCAGCGATGTATACAGTAATAACCCCCCAGCGCTGTATACAGTAATATACCCCCCAGCGCTGTATACAGTAATATAACCCCCAGCGCTGTATACAGTAATATAATCCCCAGCGCTGTATACAGTAATATAACCCACCAGCGCTGTATACAGTAATAACCCCCAGCACTGTATACAGTAATATAACCCCCAGCGCTGTATACAGTAATAACCCCCAGCGCTGTATACAGTAATATAACCCCCCAGCTCTGTATACAGTAATATAACCCCCCCAGCGCTGTATACAGTAATATAACCCCCAGCGCTGTATACAGTAATATAACCCCCAGCGCTGTATACAGTAAAAGACCCCAGCGCTGTATAAAGTAATATTGGTCAGTACTGACAACCTGATTTTATCTAATTATGTTCCAATAAGCTTCTTTTATCTTCTGGAGGCCGCCATTGTTGTCAGTCATGTGATATCTGGCATGACTTTCTCTGCTCCAACTCTACACTGATTTGAAACTTTATGGCAATTCTAATGAAGTCTGTTCCACTCTAGTTTTTCATTAATCAGTGTCCAGCTTGGTCATTAAGACTGAGCCATCCTATTGTTCCCCACAGGCAGTATGATAAGGAGTCGGGATGTTTAGCAGATTGGAGCTCAGATAATAGAGCAAGGCCTCATACAAATGCCTTATATGCAGATGCCTGAAAAGATTATGCAAAAACTACAAATCTATTAAAAAAGAAAACCTATTTTTAATATACTAGTAAGGAGATTCTAGGAGATTCCCCTTTAAAGCATATTATGTTAATCAGTAACAAATACTGCGTGGTATCTAACCTCCAATAGATCAAGGAACCATCCTAATGGGATCCCAGCCTGAGAGAAATTTGTAGACACATATTGTGTGCCACGTATATATTTATAGTGGACATCTTTATCTATGGGACTGGTCTTAGCATCAGATGCTTCAGGGAGCCAGACCGTAATCTTTCCTTTCCTGATACAGACCCTGAGTCTTGAGGTGTGTTGTGAATTTTAATGGTCCAATGTTCCTAGAGTAAGATCCGGTCAAATAAGCTGTGAAAACCTCAGAAGGTCTTTCTTCAGGTTGAAGTCCTAAATTACTACTAGACTACTCTGACTACTAGAGTAAGATACGGTCAAATAAGCTTTGAAGACCTCAGAAGCTCCTTCTTCAGGTTGAAGTCCAAACAAAATAAAAATGGTTGAGCTATGTGAGCTCAAATCTTGTTTCTTTTAGCATTTTTTGATTTGCACTAACTGTATGTATCTACAAGACTGGCGTTCACGGGCTTACACTTTTAGTGCTGTCCTCCTCACCTTGGACGAGACACTGACCATGTTTCGTCCGCTTATCACCTTCAATATGAATAGTTGTTTCCGTGCATGGTGTCTCACTTTTGGAAGAATTACAATAAATTCTGAAATCTCAAAACCCTCTTTAAACCCCCAAATCTGGCTTTTCTACCCCCAAGAGCTTGCCGTCTTATTGAATCTATCATAGCAATGGTTTCCCGGCTATTTGTAATCTTCATAAAACAAAACAAAACCATCTTCAATGTACTTTTGTAGCATAAATTTCCAACCCTTCATATTCTATTAATCCTCGAAAAACAAAACACGTTGCAAAACGAAGGCCTCGCGCCTTTTTCCCGGGAACTTGGGCCGCATTCAAGTTAATATCAGAGAAAGATCGCCGCCACATGCCACTGTGCCGTCCAGTCCCCTATTCATACAACTTCTGCAAATGGTATCATTTTGTAACTAATTTACTTTCTTCCGTTTGGTCATTAGTCATTCCCTCTACCCTCAAACTGCAGGTAATTTTCCACCTTATTAGTTACCCACCTGTCTTATTCAACGGGACGCGGCGCAGCCCTAAGAGTGTCAACATTTACGCTCCTTAAGATCAGGCGTATAATCGCATGCACCTAAAACGGGGGCGTTGGGGGAATATCGTCGTTTCTTCTAGATTTTTAATAACCGTAGCAGCTGGTTCCTTGCTAAAAAAAATATAAAAAAAATGTAGGTGATAAATTTCGCGTTTTTCGAAGAGGAAGAAAGGGATGAACACTCGAGACGACAAAATATTTTCTTAATACGCATGCAAGCCAGGTTAAATATAGATAGGCAGAAGGTAGACTTCTGCTCTCATCCACTAATGGAGCTCAACCTCGGGCCGGTGGGACCAATCTTTAGCAGATTAAACCTACGAGCTTGTCTTTGCATATATAAAACTTGGCTTCTTTTTTCACTAAGATTGCCAAAAAAAACGCTGCCTTTAATGGAAAATCGTACGTATCTCGAGATGCTTTTATTATTGATTATAGCTGATGTGAGACCTCTAAACTCATTTTCAATACAATCTCTTTACAGCCATCTGTGTGGCGGAAAAAAAAAAAAAAGTTTTGAGAAAACTGGGAATATTGTTTTTAATTTGTTTAAAAAAAAAAAAACTGTTAAATAATGCTTTCGGAAAGCAGATTATGTTAAAAAATGGAAATGAAGAACTTGGTTGTGAGGTTGTTTAATTGGTTCATGAGGGATTTGTGGATCACCTACTTTTCAGCACCGTTCCAAAAAAAAATAAAAAATTAGAATTTTAAAATGATAAAATTTGAAAATTATAAAATTGTTCGTTTCTATCTTTTTGTAAATGTTCTCTGGGGAAATTGTCCACTTTCTCACTGACTACGGAATTATTTTAGCCAGAGGACATTTAAAACAAAAAGTTAAGATTTATTTTTCTTTCTCAAACTCCAGTTAAAAAGAGGAAATTCCCCAAAATATGGCTTTTATCTTACTTGCTATTGTTATTATTGTTACTACATTTTATATAGAGGGAACTAACACATTCTTTAGCGCTATTACAATGAGAGGGATGCAAATGAACAATAACACTGAAATTAGCAATACACAAAATGAAGTAAACACATGTTAAGACATACGGGTAGAAAAAGAGAAGAGGGTCCTGCTCTTGTGAGCTTACAATTGACAGATGGACGCCACATATGGCTGAAAAAGCTGGAAAATGTGTCCTTAATTTGGGGAATGTGTAGCTTCATGCAGTGGTCTTCTGATGTCCTCAGAGGATGTCATCGTCTAGTTTGGTCCATAGTCCAGCTGTGAGAAGTGACGTTGGAAAGAAGAAATTGTAACGCTTGGACATGGACAGAACCAGGAGGCAAAGGCATCCATGTAAAACTTCCGATAAAATTTCCAACAAAGTGCTTCACCCAACACCTACCTACAAAGCTTACATTTCTAGGCACCCTACTATGTCACATTTATATCACCAAAAAAAACCCATGGAAGTTCCTTCTTTGAACTCTAACAACCTACCTGCTCAGAGAAGTGGACAATCTATTCTCTTAAAACCCAAACCTTAATTCCATAAGAAAGCATCTGCCTCCTTCACCATTGAAATCTCCACATCATTGACTACAGTATGGGGTCTTCACTACAATCAAAGCACCTTCCACCAAGAGGTCTCTCACCTTCTGTCTCACTGCCCTTTGATCTCCTAGTAGATGCCCTTGGTGGCCTCCATGATTACATTATCGCTGCTTTGTTCCGAGCTCCAGGACGCTTACAGTTTGCAAGGTATGAGTAT
This sequence comes from Spea bombifrons, assembly GCF_027358695.1. Classification (NCBI taxonomy): domain Eukaryota; kingdom Metazoa; phylum Chordata; class Amphibia; order Anura; family Pelobatidae; genus Spea; species Spea bombifrons. The sequence continues at coordinate 161,110,861 of NC_071087.1, read as the reverse complement.
TCCAAAGGAGCTTGAGTAGGCGAGTATTCATGTTCAAAATCAAGGTAATTAAAAGTTACTCATTAAAGGAACTTAAAACATTAAGTATGCATTACTTTGATAATTAATGCTTTAAAAGTGGTAAGCAATCCCCCTTTAACGATGAAATCAGTAGGTGGGGAGTCTGACAGAAAAGGGTAAGCACAGGTCAAATCGTGGAAAGTTAGAAGAAATGATAATGGTTGGGGAGAGATGGAGCGCATAGGATGTTTGGAAAAGTATTTGGAGATATCAGCAGAGATATAGGGGATGCAGTGTGGTTAAGGGCCCTGTAAGAAAGTATCAGGTATTTTAGCGTTTTTTTGGAGGGTGTTAGGGTTAAAATGGGGCAGTCGATGAAGAGTGATGGGTTAAGAAATAAAAAAATAATAATTTATTATTATTATTATTATTATTATTATTGTTTTATATAGCACCATCAAATTCCCTAGCGCTGTAATAATGCATTTTTCATTTAAATGTTTACGATAAATATTCCAAGAATTTTTACTCATTCCTACCCTCATTTATGATCGTTGTTGGCCACATCATGCTATAGAACTAATTTAGTTAATTACCCTCGCAGTTAGAGCTCATTATATTAAGTAAACACATTTAGATGGTCCTAAAATAATTTATTTAAAAAAATATCAAACATGGATATTTTTTAGGCATATTTTTTTTATGGTTCTTTCTGGTTCATCTATTTTGTTTAAGATGTCTGAAATTCCAAACAAATAAAATATTGATCCAAAGTGAACGTCAGCTAATTAATCAGTTAACAAGGCAGGTTTTTTTTTGCTATTTATATTGTTGAGTATAATTTTTTTTACTTTTTTCTACTTTATATAAATAGTCATTTTATTCTGCGCCGTACTTTATTGCCTAGAAAAATACATTTGTTCAAAAAAAAGATTAATGAGGCAGAAAGTAAAGAAAATAACTTTCGACATAAGAATAATATTTGTGTTCAGAGAGTGCATTGATTTTAAATTATTGTTGATTATATTGGGTGTTGGGTGTAAAAGCCTCTTTTTCTGAAATAAAAGTAATAGGGGCAGATTTATTGAGTTTGACGAGTTTTTGTCTCGATTTGTGTCCTATAAAGTCATGACAAAGTCATGATACAAATTATAATACAGCTAATTTCGAACAAATAATAGTAATAATAATGATATACTGATCAGCCATAAGATTATGACCACTGCCTAATATTGTGTGGGTCCCCCTTTTGCCACCAAAACAGCCCTGACCCGTCGAGGCACGGACTCCACTAGACCTCTGAAGGTGTTCTGTGGTTTCCGGCACCGAGCCGTTAGCAGCAGATCCTTTAAGTCCTGTAAGTTGCGAGGTGCGGCCTCCATGGATGCATCCTGGTGCCGCGTGTTCTCCAGGTAAGCGACGCACCCGGCCATCCACGTGATGTAAAAGAAACCTGATTCATCAGACCAGGCCACCTTCTTCCATTGCTTCGTAGCCCAGTTCTTCTGCTCATGTGTCCATTGTAGGCGCTTTCGTCAGTGGACAGGGGTCAGCATGGGCACCCTGACTGGTCTACGGCTACACGGCCCCATACGCAAGATACTGTGTGTTCTGACACCTTTCTATCAGAACCAGCATTACCTTTTTTTAACAATTTGAGCTCCAGCAGCTCGTCTGTTGGATTTGACCACACGGGCCAGCCTTCGCCCCCCACGTGCATCAATGAGCCTTGGCCGTCCATGACCCTGTCACCAGTTCACCGTTTTTCCTTTCTTGGACCACTTTTGATAGGTACCGACCACTACAGACCGGTAACACCCCACAAGAGCTGCACAAGGGCTGCCCAGATCCTTATGCTGCCCTTTTTTTCCTGCTTCTAACACATGAACTTTGAGGATGAAATGTTCACTTGCTGCCTAATATATCCCCCCCCCACTGACAAGATTATCCGTGTTATTCACTTTAGCTATCAGTGGTCATAATGTTACGGCTCATCGATCTGGGGTCACTTAGAAATGTTCTTTGTTTTTCAGAGAAAAGCGCAGACAGAGTTAACGTTAATACTTCTTAAATAATATAATTTGATTACTGCATGGATTTGTAGAAATTAGCACCGTCAGTGATCGATACGAAATAATTTAATGAGCACCAGGTTCTACCTTGTGAATTAACAAGCCAAGGGCGCCCCCTAGAACCCCAATATTGTGCCGCCTCTATCCTGTACACCGGGCAGGCTGCTAAGCACCTCAATGTTCATCCTATGGGGTTATGGGGGGCTGTTAAATGGGACTACGCCATTTTGTACTGGGTAACCAAACCCTACAGGTGTTCCTTTGACTATTCAAGTATAAAACATATACTGACAAAGAAAAGTTAAATAAGTATCATATATCATAGAAAGGTTTCTCAGAAGCCCTCGTGGGAACTCCCACCACGATCTTTGCAGCCGGTCAATGTCAACGTGGCATTAACTTCTATGTTTAAAGAGCATACAGGCAACACTCAATGAACCCAATGATTGAATCACTCATTATTCTGATGTGTTTTGTTAGAGATGGCATCATCACAGACTGATCTGACCACGGAATAACAAAGTTAATCAAGTTTGTAATTATGTGTGATGTTCCAGGTGTATATTGAGCAGGCACTGCTTGGTTAGACATGAAGATACGCCTGATTTGACTGATGAAAGATTCTCATCTTTACAAATTATTTTTGCCATTAGGCTCACTTTATCTTTGTCAAAAACCCATATAGATTTCTTAAAGCAGCTGCTAACATCCCTCCAGAAGCAAGTATAAAAAAAAAAAAAATCAATAATACTTATTTACAATGCATTTTTCTTTCTTCACTCAATTACATTATTGACCAGAAAATGCATACATTTATTTAAGAAAAAAAAAATCTACAATAAAGTTATTAGAAAGATTTTTTTAAAAAAAATAATTTATTTCTATGAAATATTCTATTAAAAATACTCAATAAAACCAAATTAAATCAGTGGCTCAAAAAGATGGGTTTGGATTATACAGTATATGGAAAGCATTTCGAAAAATGTATAAACAACAGAATAAAGAAAGTGGGCAAATATAATCCATTGATATGTTTTTAACTGGTTTTAATTTAGAATTACCCTGTTTTTCAATGGAATTTTTTGATATTACTTTAAGATAAATTATAAATTTTTTTAAGTGTTTTAAAATAGACATGTCAGGGAAGTTAACATATTTTCAAATATTTTTAAAATATTTCTTAAACCTACTTAAAATGGAATCAGAAAAATGTAATGTTTATGATTAGTAGAATACATAAAATATTCTGATTTTGTATTATTTTTTTTTTATCAGCGAGTTCTTCAGCAGCCACTGGTTAAAGTATAATGTATTGATTATATTATAATGGCAAGTAGATTAATGGTACTAGTGTCTATATAGAAATGTTAAAAAGTCATCCAATTGAAACAAGTATAAAATGAGTTTGCTGATATGGTCTATAGAATTAGAATTCATCCAATCAAAGTAACAAATGGTCAACATTATCTCACAAAAAATAACATGTTTGATGTGGAAATGTTTTAACGTGTTAATGTACTTTACAGTTTACCAGAAAGAATTAATTATTTTTTGTGTAATTCTTTCAGAATGATATTAAATGATATTTTAGAATGTCTAAAATACACTCCTCTTAACTCAGATCAGAAAATATGGGTTTTAATTTTTAAATCCACCAAAATAAGGCAGATGCCTTTTTCTTCCATATCTAATCATAAAGCAGAAATTGGCCATGTTACAAATACAGTCCAGCCATCAAATGTACTTTAATATTTTTTGTTTATTTTTTGTAATATGAGCCTTTTGCTCATTTTAGTAAGTTGTTTTATCTGGATCTATTCGCTAAAAAGCCAAGTAGTCAGGGAAGTTAATGGTTAACTCGAGGATAGTAAGTTGGGCATGCAAGGTCTTTTGACTTGGAGGTTTTAGGAGAGGACATGTGAGTTGAATGAAAATTTGCATAGGCCTGTCTGCAAAGCTTTGAAAGTTAGTGCAAATATCCACCTCCCTCCAACAAAAACTAAAAAATAATTACAGACAAAAATAAAGAATAAAATAGATTAGGGGTCTGTCTGTAATGCAATGGGTCCAACAATCTTCTCCCCATCAATCCTTGCCCTGTTAGATCAAGGGTAATGAAGAAAGAAAACCCTATACCTACCTAACTACTACTTAGTTTTCCAGATAGAGGAGATGAGGTCCGTCCAAGCACCCTTTGGGTTTCTTTCTACCACCTTGGCACTCAAAGAGTGCACGAAAAAACAATGTCCTTACCAGGTAATCATTAAACAATAGTTTTTCTCTGTGATCTGGCACCTTTCAAGTCTGTGGACACCATTCAGGTCAATGCATCCTTCAAGCACTGGCATTGGTGCTTCCCTACAGGGCTTCATCTCAGTGGGCAGGGATGCCCCTAGGGCCATTTTATTTATTTGTCATCCCCTCATCCCGCTGGGTGAGATAGAGGAATGGCTTGGCGTCCACGGCTCCTGCTTGTCCATCCCAACCCCTGCTGAGAAATGTATACTTGGGTATTATAACCCCAACTTAAATAAAGTTTATTTTTATTACCCAACAAGGACATGGTGGGGGAAGGTGATGATTACCCTCCCCTAGATATTGGGGAACTGAGGACCCCCGTTTAATTTCTTTGATTATTATTATTAGCATTATTAACTTAGGTTTATACAGAGGTGGATATTGTCAACCCTGCTTGAAAATTCTAATTTGCACATGAAGTGGAGATATTTAAAATAATTTTTTAAATAATTTTTTGCATGTTTCATTTTTTTCCTTGAAATTTCATCCTATCCCCTTTCTCGTGTTAAAAACATATTAAATGTTAAAACATTGCATTTACCCCCTTTACCCTTACACAGGCTCTATTCCGATTCGGAATATTAATTTATACGCACTGTCCTATTAAAACATAGAGTTTGTATTGTTAAGCAGAGTGACATTTTTTTTTGTGCTAAAACAAACAGGGAAAAAGCCACGTACAAAAAAAAAAACGCTGTAAGCAGATGAAGTGTGAACTGTTCTGCTAATAGTTGACTAAAGAGGTCTAGAAAAGGTTAAATAGCAAAGGTTTATGGGCCCTCCGAGGTTTTTTCTCATTTGCACATCAGCCAAAAGTTAATGGCCTTTTAACGGATAGTTTTTCTTCTGGACATTACGGGATTGATTTACTAAATAAAAGAGATGCCGCTGGATCCCATCGAGGTGTAAGGGAAGCAGCCTGCACCTGTTATTCGCAGATCGGTGATGTCACATGGAGCTACCCAACTTCCAATTATAGAATTTGTCTTCATTATCCTAAAATTAGAAGTAATCAAAATTTCAGGGGGAAAAAACGTACATTTATCTACATTCAGAATTCTAATTTTATACATAGATATCTACACAAGATATCTTTGATCGCATTGATCCATTAACAAGTTGCATTGATGATAACAAAAATAACTATTTTGCCCAGAACGAGTGATTTTGGCACATTTGGGGGGTCCCAGCCTCAATATTTTTGTTCAGAATAGGGACAAATCAGGCATTTTTTAATGTATATTTGGAAAACACTGCGTACATTTTCAGCGCTATATAAATAAAAATAATAATAATAAAACAGTTATAAATAAGATACATATGAAAACACATAGTTTCTTTTAAATCACTATGGCAACGGGCTGGGACCAACTGTAAGGGAACCGCTATAGTCTGAATAATACCAAAAAAATTAAGTATAAAATTAACCATTTTTAGGTCTATTTAAATAAATGACTGAAAACAAAGTTCTTCACCTCCTTAACCCCTTCAAACCCCTATGGACGTCCCGGTATGTCCAGCCCTTCGTGCAGCGTCAGGAGACCAGGCTGTAGAGATCACAGTGTGATCGGTGCAGGGGGATCGCAGGGAGGGGAGTGAGAAACATTTAAAAATAATATTAAATAAATCATTAAAATAATAATATAAATAATACTAAAAAAATAATTATAATGTGAGCTGTGATGTCACTGTGACATCACTGGCAGGTTCAGGAGGTCCCTAGGAGGACCTCTAACCATTACTGTGTAAAAAAAAAATATAAAAAATACAAAAAATGTAAAAAAATTAAAATAAAATAAAAAAATATATAAAAAAGATAATAAAAAAAAACCTTACATCCCATTGCCCTAGCATAACATCTAGCCAGTATAACCCTCCTGCCCCCGTTCACAACCCCCAAACCCGTTAAGCCATAGGCATAAAAATTATACAAAATTGTACACCTAATAGTATGCTCCCTGGTGCTGGGAAAGTATGGAAACTCTATATAAATTAGGTATTTCTGAAATCAGGACACCTGAATTAATAAAATTGGAGCGGATTTTCCATCACTTTACCTAATTTTGTGAGGATTCAGAGGGAAAATGTAAAAAAAATTAGTTTATTTTTCTAATCTTCGCTAGTTTTTACTAAATTTCTCATTCTAAATTTTCAGCTAATCATCCAACTATGGTATCAAACGAAAGCTCTATCTCTCCTTGAAAAAACAATATATAGTTTACATGGGTACACTATTCACAGGAACAGAGAATAATCGCTAAACCGACATACCCCAAAAATGGCAAAATTGCTCTGGGCTTTGAGGTACCAAAAACCCCTGGGATTGAAGGGGTTAAGGGCTTTTTAGGCTATTTTACTCTCTCATTCATTGCAGCTACACAAACCAACTATTGTTTTTTTTCAAAACAACAAGGGCTTTCTTCTGAAACCATAATAATGTATTTCTTATAATTAAATAAAAAATAAAAGTGACAAAAAGTGGAGGGGGAAAAAAAATTGCAGTATTGAATATTTGCAAATACAGAACAAAATCTTCATTTTCATGCAAAAATATTTCCTGAAGGTAGCCAGGTCCCATTTTTTTCTCATTTGAGAAGGTATGGTGGTTGCATATTTCAAATTAACTAGACAGCCCAGGGTATTTTCTTGATGGTAAAAAATATATGCATTTTTTACAGATATTTGCAAGTTCACCAATTTTTTTTTTAGTTTATCCGCACATTTTTTTTTTCTCGTCCCACGCAGTTTACTAGCTAAAAAAAACCCTAAACTTAAAATTCATTACTCAGTAAGCATTACACTAATAACCCTAACCATATTCCCAAATTCATTAAAAATAATGAAAAAATAAAAATAATAATTAAAAAAAATTAAAGATTAAAAAAAACCCTTGAGGGTAAAAAAAAAGAATCCTTAAGGGAAAGAAATCAGCAGTATAGTATGTCGCTATATATTAGTATAGCTAACAGACACACTTATACACACACTCATGCTAACACATACTAAAACGCACAATCTAACAAACACTTAGACACTCACTTACACACATGCTAACATGCATCTACACGTATACACTCATGCTAACACATTCACATTCATGCTTTTAGTCATATTTTTGTCTTGAAAATGCGAACATTCAAAGGTTCTCATCATGATAAGTAAGCATTTTTTTTCTAATTTTGTGTATTTTGTGTATAAGGATTATAGACTTTATTACTCTCAAACTAAGTACTAAAGTACAGTAGCTATTTCAAAAAAGTAGAAAAGCAGGCTTTTCACAAATATAATTCTACAATTTGATACTACCATGAACTGGTGGCAGCTTCACATGTTTTGCGTTAGTATCAGATCCTAGAGCTAGTCTGTATGTTTTATCTGTATCCTTGTTTCGATTCATGGTTGTCTGTGTCCTGTCCTCTGCTCCTGCTTGCCACCGGATCTGGTTACATATTGGACTACTGGACTGTGGATCCTACAGGGTCACTGCAGAGAAACCCCGGGTTTCGGCATTGAGGCGCGCCCCAAGGCCCACCCACTTTCCATCTTCTCACTTTAGTGATTGCTGCTAGGCCCGCATGCAATGTCAGTGGACCACCTACTGACATCCTCTATACCACCCTCTGACATCCTCTGTACCACCCACTGATATCCGCAGGACCACCCACCGACATCCACGGGACCACCCACCAATGCCAGTGGGACCGCCCACAACCCAAAGAGGAAGGCCTCCAGGTAATCAGAGCTTGGATGTTCCCATGAATGTATATAGGCCGTTATGTCAAGAATTCGACAACGGAAACATGTTTCAAGATTACAGATGAAATTGAAAGAAAAAAGGATTTTAAAGAGAAAGTAAAAAATGGAATGTATCAGTTGATTGAACTATTCTAATTAGTTGCTATGGTGATAACACCACTTTTAACGGTGCAGCAGAATAGCTTTGTATGCAGATTGCTCATTGCTCATGAAATGTATGAAGACAAAGTTTTGTGCTCTTGTTAAATGACAATCATACCAAGAACTCAACCTATTTCAAACTTTTGATAGACCGCAGGAGATTTCGAAATTATTCATTCGCCCTTGTTGTCTTGTAACATTCCAATCCAAAAATATTATTCTCACCGGTGGAATGTCATTAGAGATGAAAAAATATTTAGATAAAAAAAAAAAAAAAATTTGTTGAATTGAGGAACGAAACTTTCCAGAGATGAAAAAAGTACCATAAGGTGTAGAATAATAAAATATGAAGAAATATGATGACGGGATGGCAATTTGTTGTCATTTTTCCTCTCGGGGGGCTCAATGACAACCACCGAGCCCAGCTACAGTACAGAGCATCTGCTATTCAATTAGTGTGATACGTCAATGCATCTTCCATTTCATTTGTTTGCTAACTTTTACAAAAAAATATAATCTTTGTAAAGGTAAAATTATGCGACAAATATTTATAAGGTCCAACAGGCACTAATTATTTTGAGCGTTATCAAGATATCTATCTATCTATCTGTCTATCTATCTATCTATCTAGAGACACGGTTGCCGTTATATCTGCAAAGGGGGGACCGACTTCATATTAATGTCTATGTATTTAGAATGCAATGTGATTAAAAATGATGTAATGGTCTTCTTTGCCACATGGCAACAATAGGCAGTTCCTGGGGGTACAAAAGTTGTAAAATCATTGTTATCTACCTACTCATTGTGACTATGATGTCATATGAAGATAAGGAACAGTAACTGCACCCCCCTCCTAATCATTCAGTTGGAAAAGAGGAGCACTTTTGCTTTTGGTGGTGGGGCTAGAAGTATTGCTGGGGAAGAGGCTTGCCTAAGACTTTGTGACCTTCATATAAATTAATAAGGTGTTTACACAAAGAATAATGTATTCATTTGCAATGTAATTCATAAATAAAAGAAAGTTCCGGCTTTTTCTATACAAATTATTGTTACATTTAGGAAATTGATACATTTTAAACATGTACACCTACATACGTACACATTTATAACACTTAATAATTAATAATGGTGCCAGGATTCTTTTAAAATACTGTCGTCGCTTATTAAATACATTTCTGAAAATCAATAATTAGCCTCCAGTTGTAATAAAGCACCGACAACCCAAATATCTGCTTACACGTCAGTTTGACATCATCCACCTACACAAAATTCTATGACGAATTATCAGAAACAAATATTCAATTCTATTAAAGGGATTCTGCACCCCCCCCGACTCCCCCCCTTATAGATTTGCCTTTCTCTCCCTCTGCGGCTATATGCAGAACACCTCATCCAATCAGTAGTGTGAAAACCGGAGGGGAGGGGTGATGTGCTGCACCTCTGGAGCTGCAGCTTCTCCAAAAGGTAAGGCATTTCATTATATTCATTATATTTTTAAAGGTTGAAGAATGCATATGTATTCTTTTTTTGATGAAGCTTCCTGGATGACCTGAGTATTTGCTTGAGCATATGTTTTATCCAAATATCTCCCCCAAATAGTTTTTTTTATCTGTTAAAAATACACCCGAGAAAACCAGAGCATAAATTTGTTTTATCACAAAATCTGTGTTGTAAAATGAGCAAATCACCTATTTTTTAATTTAAAAAAAGAAGGAAGTTCAGATATTTGAAAAATAAACTAGGATTTTATTTTCCCAATTAATTTTCTCTTTCTGTAAAAATATTTTTTTCATGGCGAGCATTCTTTCCGTATCTGGAGAACAAAACATTGTAACCAGTAATATGAGGAGCGAGGATACAGAGGATACAAGTCCCTAATACCTCTTAATCTCCTTGCGAGTTCTTCAGGCTCCTTCTACTTCAGGCTCTGACGCATTTCCCAGGTCATTCTCTTTTATATTAGTTGAACATGTATTTCTTAGCATGTAATGGTCACATGTTCTGAAAACAATCAAATGTTGATATCTTCAGTAGCGTATATATCTTCGACGTTGCCCCTAGCTTCACCAAGGACATTGACACCAGGCGTCCTTTCAGTGGCCAACGTTCTTATCTTATGACATCATACCCAGCTATTTGCCTTTTAAGGGCGTGCTGCCCCTGGGAACAGCGCGCTACGGGTCCTGTGCCAGTCCAGTATAGCCCTCCATAGTGTAAATGGGCCAGTTGGGGAGATAACCCCTTGTAGCCTTCCCATTGAGCAGCTGCTCACCAAAGAACCTGATCACCCAAGAGGTGACAGCAAAAGGGGCTGCTGACCTCCTGGATCTGCTTCCCTAGACCCAGGATCTAGTCGACCCAGTCCCGAATATGCAGTTATAAAATAAATGTTATATTTATTTGCAGCGACACATACTATGTAAAGAATTTTGTAGGTCCTGAGTAAAGTTGTCAACTTTATCAGACAGACTATTATTTTGAAATGAGATCTGATTCCTTTTGGTAATTGGTTGACGTTCTAGCTCTTGCGCGTCCTCTTGGGATTGAGTAACTCGAGCTGTATTTATTGAAGTTTTTTTTTTATTATTCCGGTTTATTATAATAGCGCAGATGATCATATTTCATTACACATGAGGATTTTTAGTATGCATGATTTATCAGCCTCCAAATGAATAGATACCGGCTGCGGCAATAATGGAGAGAAAACATTATTCTAGCATCAAGAAGAGATAAGATCGTCTTCCGCTTAAAACTTCCTGCCGTTCTACACAATGCCCCTTTGGCCATCTGTACCAACAACTGGGGTCCAGATGTAGATCACCAATATTTGAGTAATTTAACCAACTAAAGGTAGAAATGTTTACCTTTCACCCAAGGTAAGAACGAACATCTCAAGATAAAAATCCGATCAATATCTCTACTGGATTCCATTGTTAAGATACTGTATCTGGTGCCAAGTTGCGTTGGCTTCTCTTGGGAATCAAGATTTATCATTTACAGGTCATTCCTCATTGTATACCAGTTCCTTGTAAAGCCCACCTTGTCTTGGATAATGTCCCGGATTTGCTAAAAATATATGTATATAGGTTCCATGGAGGGAGGCACGTACTTGCATAATTTTTGTTCATTCAACTTGCACAAAAATGGAAAAATGGAAATTAATGGAAAATATGGATTATGTCAACATGGGTAGTAGCGGGTGAAGATGCCATAGAATCCAAGAGAAAAGTCACATGATAATAATAAAATAAAATATTGTTTCTGACTGTTCAAAACACAAGGTGATCACGTGTAAAGCCAATACAGTAAAGAAATACATTTGCTAAAATATGAAAAATATTTAAAAAATGGATTACCTTCACCTGTTCTGGGCTCAATTTTTTTACTTTTGTGCAGCGGTATTGCATTACCAAATACGTGTCCGATAACCACTACAGGAGTATGGATCAGTGAAGCAAACAGTTGTTGCTTCACTGATGCCCCTCTTTTAGGAGCCGTGTTTCACACGTTCTGGCGGTAGGCAATGTTGGGTCTTCAGTGCCCATGAGCAACACTGGTCCTCTTACATTCGCCAGAAGCTTTAGCTTTTAGGATTTAACCTTGCAATGGCTCGTACAGGTGCCTTTGGCGCCATAAACGTCTGAATGGAGTAACAGGCTGCCCATGGAAAAGAGGCTCATCCTAATACTTGCTCTACAGACTATTTCACATGAAGGATTGGGGGGGGCTTTAATATTAAGTAATAAACAACAGAATTCAAAAGATGACATAACTGTTGCTTTTTTTTTTTTTTTAACCAACCACACGCATCCCCCAAAATTGTGATTCTCAATGTGTTTGTGAGTGTCACGTTGCATCATGAAGCATCATTGCTTGGTTCCTCCCCTGAGTAGGTCGATGTTGTCTGGGTACTGACCCCATGTGCCATTTTTACGTTCCGTATGGACTTAGGTCTTTTTTCAACCTTATGAACTATGTAACTATGCATGCGTCTTTTCTGATGCACACCTCTTGCACACCTCTTGCCCCATTGGTATGTTTTTGGAGCCAAATAGGTCCTATGAGGGGTATCGTTCCCAATATGTTTTGCAGACTTCCTTTGCAATGACTTCCCACAGTGTCTCAAACACTATGGAACCTCAAGATCCTCAGTGTTCCGGCTTGTCCTGACGTTGACAATATCTTTTTCTTGGCATATTCATCTGGCTTTCTCATTCTGACTACCGAGCTTGTTTTCCTGGCTATGATTTTGTCTCTTCCGTGGGTACGGCGTATCGGCCGTCTCTTCTACCTTTTCTGACCTCATCTTACCTTCTCAAACTGGATATATGTGCGCCTACTCTACCATTCGAAGTTATTTGATATCTCAGTCTCCACACCAAGGATCCTACCTTGTGTACTGGCTGTAATACTAGCAGTATTACATAATAATAATAATAACAATAACAATAATAATAATAATAATAATACTACTAATAATAATAATATTAATAATACTAATACTAATAATACTAATAATAATAAATAATAATAATAACAATAATAACAACAATAATAATAAATAATAATACTACTAATAATAATAATACTAATAATAATATTAATAATAATACATGATAATAAATAATGATAATAATAATAATAATAATAACAACAACAATACTAAATAATACTACTACTACTAATAATAATAATATTAATAATACTAATACTAATAATACTTATAATAATAAATAATAATAATAACAATAATAACAACAATAATAATAAATAATAATACTAATAATAATAATACTACTAATAATAATAATAGTAAATACATAATAATACTAATAATAATACTAATAATAATATTAATAATAATAAATGATAATAAATAGTAATAATAATAATAATAATAATAATAATAATAATAATAGTAAATGATGAAAATTAAATCCCAATTTTATTTACAAAAGTTTATTATCTTATCCATTCTAGAAGAAAAAAAAATACTGCATATTAATAACAATAATAATAATGTAAAACAATTTATAATATGAAAATGTTTGTATTAGCTGTAAAAGAAATAACTGGCATACTTATTGTACGGCTATGCATCTCGCGCCTTTCCAAATAAATAGCCCGCCATTACCCGCAGTACGCAGCCACCATCAGTCTGTGGTGAGTAATGGTTGCACTAGTGCAAGGAGATTAAAAAGGGCATTGTAAACATTTGGACCTGTATAATATACAGATTAAAAATGTGCGAACAGTCACATCTGCATAATCTGCAAATTAAAATGTGTAATAGCTTGGCATTAATTAGCGTCTGATCAATTCATCCGTAATTGCAGGCATGCAAATGAACTTTTAAAGGTCCAAAAATGAGTCTGGGAAAAAAAATACATTAACCTTGGATCTATAACAACAATTATGAATCAAGATAACACGAAAAATCTTTTTACGCCCTTCGTGCCGATACAACTGCATACAAAAGGCAGTGTAACGATAATTGCGGTTATTATCAGCAAGCTATTAGGCCATATGATTTCGGTATTTACATTGGGAAAACAGGATTTTTTTTAGTTTCGTTTTTAAAGGGGCACTCCACCCATCAGACACACTATATTGCATATGATAGTTGAGCAAAATCCCCCCATATGCATTTGCCCCTTTCCCGTCCAACATTATGTGAGGTGTGTTGGGCCACACATGTTCCTTGTTGCCTGCACCAACATGGCACCCCCAACAAGCTCCATGATGAGAGGCCAGACTGTCCATCTGGCACGCTGTGGCAAATGCTGTTGGGTCGCTGTCCAATGTTGGTCGATACTCACCACATCTGCCGCTCCAGGCTGGATGTGTCTGGTGGCACGCTGTGTGAGGATAAAAATATAACATGCGGGCTCCAATATCCCGGCGTCGGCCAAACTTTTGTCTTTTGGCAGCCACCGGCCTTCAGCCAGGGCCACCTCGTCATGGACACTCCGGCTGGTTGAGTGGTGTGATTGGAATTGGGAACTGGAAAGGATTCCCTGTCTACCTCACCTGAAAGCCACCTTGAGATGCTCAGCTTCAGATTGGGGCACCTTAGCAGAACAGTGCAACAGTGACTTGAAGGAACGTATCACCACAATTTGGTTTCTCCAGTCTTGGACAGCAGAGGTGGTAGAGGGTAATACAGCGAGGGTATTAAACATGCATGGGATAGACATACGGCTCCTGAATCTAAGAAGAGACCGACGACTGATTAAGGTTTGAGTCTTTACAGCAGAAAAAACGGGCAGAGTAGACGGGGGCCGAATGGGGCCGATCTGCCAGCAGATTCTATGTTTCTATTAAGATAAAATATTATTCCTCCAGAGTAGTTTATTCTTTAGCATGGACGATACAGAGGGCATTTCTACCGATGGTAAATATGTTTACCCTAGATGCTTCATATAGTCATTTGAAAGCACAAATCTATTTAACCCCTTAAGGACAATGGGCGGTTCCTTAAACCCATAGAAAACAATGCATTTTGAGCCTGGGCTTTGTCATTAAGGGGTTAAAAAAAAAGAAATTATTATATTTATTCCTAAATTACATTGTAACATTTCAATTGAATGTAAGATCGATCTAAATTATACTCACTAGACAAGCGCCTACAACTCTTCACGCCGGTACAGAAACATGAAATCCAACTCCGCGCTGTGTATTTCAAGACGTTACTTAAAGAATCAGCCATGCTTTATGAAACACATAAATAACATTTAAGTAAACCCAGACACCTCTGGAAAAAAAAAAGCTTCATTTAATATGACGCTCGGGGTTTTTGCGCATGTTCATCTAATGTATTCGAGGATCACCTAGAGCGCTTGCGATGGCAATGACCTTTAAAACATACCTTTTATAGGAAAAGTTGTTAATAAACTTAAGACATTTTCATCACAACATAAAAAAAAAGGGTATAAATGGTCCACATATACTTTAGCTCGCGGTTTTATTCATGTGTCTTTTCGTGGTAATAGAAATATTTCTTCATATTATTTAAAAATAAAAATGTCTCGCGCCGTTCCCATGAGCTCGCCGCTATTCGGAGGAAATAGAGCTTCGACGAAGGTGGAGTAATTTACGGCAGGGAAGTGAGTTATCAAACATTTTGATACCTGAATCAAATTATATTTTATCATTTAGACTGGAATTGTTCGAGGGCGTATTAAATGAGCGGAGATATTGAAGACCCCCATTGGAGCCATAGTCATAGAATATGACTTGAAGGTTAGCGCCTCTCAATTGCGTGGCGCTCATCTTTGGTCCCGAACAAAAGCGTTGAAATATTTGCCATTTGGCCCCCAGATTAGCCACCTGGCACCAGTGGTGTATTTAGCTTTGGCGCTGCTCTAGGTATGCCCCAACGGTTGCTCCAGGGGCAGGCTGGGCCGGGGGGCAATTGCCCCCCAGGCCGCCCGAAATCTAATCTAAACGGCCGCTGGGTGCTGATGCCGCCGGCCGGTGCTACTTTAATACTTTTTTTTTAAAATTTAATATGGGAAGCCGGATCGGCTATTAAATGAAAAAAAAAATAGTATTAAAGCAGCGCCGGCCGGCGGCATCAGCACCCAGCGGCCGTATGCGATGGCCGCCAAGTGATGGGAGCAGCGTGAGGGGTGAAAGCTCCGCCCCCTCGCACTCACCTTTCACCCCTCACGCTGCTCCCATCACTATGCGGCCATCAGACTGCTGGAAATCAAATCTCAACGGCCGCTGGGTGCTGATGCTGCCGGCCGGCGCTACTTTAATACTTTATTTATTTTTAATATGGCAAGCCGATCCGGCATATTAAATAAATAAAAAAAAGGATTAAAGTAGCTCTGGCCGGCAGCATCAGCACCCAGCGGCCGTTTAGATCAGTTTTCCAGCAGTCTGATGGCCGCATAGTGATGGGAGCAGCGTGAGGGGTGAAAGGTGAGTGCGAGGGGGCGGAGCCACTTCACTTAACTTGCCCCCCAGGCCTTAGGCTGCCAGCCCTCCCCTGGGTTGCTCGCACCAATGTCAACCGGCGGCCCCCCTGTCCTTAAAGCGCCAGAGCCGTCTTGTGATTTCCAGTCCGGCCATGTTTGTAATCTTGACTTTTAAACACAATTACTTTTGCCCTATGCATCCATTAACCTTCAACGATCAACTCTTCTTATACATTGCTTCATTTACTCGTTGAGTCTGAAAAAGCACTCAAGTGTGATAAATTTGCTTCACAGTTGAAGAACTGACGTTGTCAACATTTGGTAATATTTAAAAACAGAATAATTTGTAAAAAAAATATATATATATATATATATTTTATATTTATAAATATTTTATATTTTAATATTTAATATATTTAACATTTAATATCTAATATTTGAGTCCTCCGATGAAAATTATGTTGGCTACAGAGTATCTCTTTACCAACCGACGATTCATAAATGAAATCGACCCCTATATAATATCAAAGTCTTATATACATTAATATGTGAATCCAATAAAGAGAAATGGAAATCCATTCCAGAACGGGGATGTACGTTTTTTTTTTTTATAACTTTCTTTATTTGTTATTGATTTTTTATATTGATAAATTTAGCGCTACAATATAATATTTTGCAAAGGATTCAATTTGCTACAATGGTGCCTGTGGCTTGTAAAATAATTGAATATACCTGTTACATTATATCATTTGTTATTGATACATAGAGTCTGTGGCCAGGAGAAGGTAATTATTTATGGTTTTTTATGTTCTTTTCCGCTGTCCTGTTCTGGTAAAAATTACACGATTAAGCTCAATGTCCTTTTTTTTATCCGCAACGGTCATGAAATAATTAAAGAGTTCAAATCTAACTTATATATTATAATGGTGAGATGTGTTTGCCCTCTAAAAGTACACCTCCGTTATGAAATATTTTTTTCACCTTAGGCGTTAGTATCGCTCGACTGCCTAGAAAGAGTCACAAAATGTTCCTTGGTCTTTCATTTTGCATTGGTCACTTCCATTTGTTAAGTCACGCTGCTCATTGTAAGTTCTCACTTAATTAAGGGTGGAACTTCATCAAAAAATAAGATGGAATTTCAACAAACTGATGAGTTGTGACCTTATGTCCGTCAAAACATAAGAATATGGTTGGGTTCCATGATAGGGCTGAGACCACTGGATGTCTCCAGCTTCTGTGGACCAACCTTAACCTCCAACATCTTCACCTGTTGTAAACAGCTTAAGACACTCAACATTTGTAGTAGTTCGATACAATGTGTTGATACAACCAAGAAATGAAAGGAGGGTTGACACCTTTCCCAGGTAGGGCAGAAAATCATCCACACATTTCCTGATCAAAGAAACCCTGCTTTCTTTTGATAGCATTTGTCCTGAAATTGCTAACATATTGGAAGATCCTATGGAGATCAAAAGTTGGGTATTTGCCAGGGACATGGGTGCAAGGTTGAGTTGGAGTCCCTCTGTAGAGGCAGGATCGGGCTTAGCACTCAGGTGCCGAGTTGCAGAAGCCTGTCTGCTATAGCCTTGGACTTTCTCTCTGGCATCATCTGAAGACACAACAGGGAGAAGCAGGAACAGGCAACCGGGTCTGTGGAAGCGGCAGAAGTCAGCGGGGTCTGTAGAACTTGCAAAAGGTAATGGGGTCTGTGAAACAGTCGTGGTCAAAGACAAGCTGTGGTCAAAGGAATGGAGGGGCAGGGTTGGTCAGTAGGCGAGTCGTTGACAAAGTCCATGCCAAGAGTTGAAGGCAGACATGCAAGAAAAATCCAGGAACTACCATGCTCTGGCAAAGAGGCTGGGATCACGGCCAGGTTAAATACATCATATTTATCTATATAGCACCAGCAGGTTCCATAGTGCTGCTACAATCAGTGGAATAATTTAAGTTCAACACATAACCATATCAAACTGGTACAAAAAGAGAAGAGGGCCCTGTTCCCGGGAGCTTACAATCTAGTCAGTGGTTGAGGGGGAAGTCAAACAGTAGGAGAGGACGGCTTGGATGGGGATGAGTTGATCGTTGGTCCGGATGATCTGTAGCAGTTGTTGGTTGTTCAGATGCCTTGATTAACAACATCCCGCATTTGCCCCGGTTACTGGATGGCCAGATAGGTGGACATTTGGCTGAGACCTCTTGGGAGTGCAAATGATATTTATTTTAGCATCTAGCACTCTACGGCATCGACAGTATTATGCAGCTATATATTATTAATAAAAGAATAACAGTATTCAATAATATAAGAAAACACATATTATCAGGCAAAAGAAATGCCGCTTTTTTAACTATAATCCAGTACAGTGAAAAGTTATTTTTTTAAAAGATATTTTGATTCTTCATACAGGGCAATTTTGTTTCTTAGGATACCATATCTACACATCCAATTTTCCCTTAATCCTGTTTTAAGAGTCTTAAAAACTCTAAAACTGCGGACAGAAAAAAAAAAAAAAACCAGATGCCTTGTTAAGCCCTTAGTGAATCTCAAATGAAGCCAAAACAAATTGCTACTAGTCAGGATTGATTTGATAAGATCTGACTATAAAAGAAAGCGTTACGAGATATACAAAGGAACTATTCACTACGGGAAGGGATCAATGTCAAAGCTATTTCACTGTTTTAATTTAAAACTGGATTATCCCAAAGTTCTTTAGTAACAGAACAAAATAGCCGTCAATTGTTTTGTAAACGCCACGCGGACGCACGAAACTCATCTTCGCAAGCTATAGGTTGCCTGCTGCGTTTTAATTTCATTTGACCCCAAATAGCTTCATTAAATGAATTATATTTCGCAATTAATGTTAAAGTGGACTCATAAATGTGGCTCGTTTCCACTTTTTAAATTAATAAACTATTTTTTTTTTTTTATTATTATTATTATTTAAGGACATTTTTTTTTAACGTCTTAAATTGCACTTTTTACTCCATAAACAGCAAATACACTATACGGATTTTTAGAATGAATATCTATATAAAAAGTTGATTTCTAGCCAAGAGAAAAATGATGCAAACTTTTCTGTAAATATATCTAAAAATATTTAAAAAATAAAAAATAAATAAAAAAAATAATAAAAAATAAAATAAAAAATAAATAAAAAAAATAATAATAAAAAAATAAATAAATAAATAAATATATATATATATAGATATATATATATATATATCTATATATATATATATATATCAATTTTGTAAGAAGAATTGGATGGTTTCATTGGAAATAGGCATATCCGTGCATCCCACAGAAAATATTTCTATAACCCAGGTGTTGATCCTATTGGGAATTTGGAATGGCCGGCTCGATTTCAGCTTAGTCTTCAAGAAGCATCGGCCGTGCTCGACACGGTGCAGTATCTGGAGCATACGAGGCTTCCGTAAATATTTTTTATGCATATGCTCCTAAAGCATGTAATTACAATCAGATAACAGCGAGAGTACTTATTCAGCCTTTCCGGTCTAACATTTTAAATTAACAAGCATCCACAAGGCACGCAGAGAGGCAAGTAACAAATTCCCACCTGGAAATGCTGATTATGAAGCAGCCTAGACTTAAAATATGAAATTAAAGTGCAACTTTCTTTTTTTTATTATTATTACAACAGCCTGCAGCTGGTGCCAGCCATGATCACTCATTGTTCCATGTAGATCTGTTGGCAAAACTATTAAAAAGTTTGATTTTTTTTCCCCCCTAAAGTGCTTTAAGAAGTTCAAAGGATATATATATGTTATTCAACCCTGTGTTGTATTGAAATGCTGCAGTTAAAGTCACAGACATGATGAAACAGATGAAAAAGTTATTATCAGAGATGTTCAATTGCGATACCTGCGCTCAAGCTGGGGTATCCCCCCTCAAAAAAAGTGGCCTGTTTATGGACTTCGAAGTCTGGAGACAAAGAACGCGGAGTCACAAATTTTACAGGTTCAGGTTGGGTTGACTTGGGCAAGAATTTAGCATCAATCCGAACCTAATATTATTTATTCATTAATCAATAAAAAATGGTTGTCCCTATCAAGTGGCCCTTGAACAAAGGGTGAAGAATCAAAATGTGGCATATTGCTGGTCTTTATTAGCACAAGATAGATACAAACATAGAATTTACTGGCAGATCGGCCCTATTCGGCCCCCGTCTAGTCTGCCCGTTTCTCCTGCTGTAAAGACTCAAACCTTAATCAGTCGTTGGTCTCGTCTTAGATTCAGGAGCCGTATGCCTCTCTTTCTTCTCTACCTCAAGGCCGACATATTGAGATCCCGTAGTCTTTCCTGATTTTATCCTGCAAACCATTCTCCAAACGGGGTCCATACAATTCTACCCGGTGCTCTGCTCAAAGTTAATGTATAATGTAGCAGACGTGTGGCTTAGTACTCATCAAAAAGGCGATGTAACTTGAGTCTTTATCTGTGTACACACATAAAAGGTTTGGACATGCACTTATATGTAACTTGTTGTTTCCTTCTACTTTGTTTTTGAAGTTAAATGGCAAAAAAAGACAATGGCGGCAGATATGAAAAGTATGGTGAGATTCAGGGTACCGAGTTCTTTGGAACGTGTAATTTAGAATGTATTTAATATTATAGTAATTTAGTCTATTCACAAAATGATGGACAGCTTAAACTCAAGTCTAACTAGAATCCAGGGTTGGGTGCTATGAAGCCTGTTTCTGTAGATACAACATGATTCATACAGGGTTCTCCAAGATATTATGCTTCTGAAATGAGCAGGGTTGGGTTTATCTTGACCGCGGTCAATGCGGGGAACTCAAATTTTGCTATCTAACAAGCTTCAGCTGTTGGCTGGTTCCATAAGGTTCTCCTTTTGTACACATTAGCCATGGCTCATCCATGAAAACATTGGGATGCTAAAATGGCCACCTTCATTGCTGTCTTTCTGAGTCTTGACAATGTGTACAAAGTACTATTAAAACTGGGCCAGCTAGGCACAAACCTCCATAGTGTAGATGGCCTGGCTACAAAGGAGATCTCTGATGTCCTCAATCCGCCCCTTCGGTGCTCCAGTGATCATTATCACCTAATGGCGCAATCTGCCCTTGGGTCTGTAGCAGGTGGGCTGCTGCCCTAGTCCTACTTTGCCTAGGGCAGTATATCCCTTTGCTCGAGGACGACAAGCCAATTAGTTTGTGTATCCTCGCCTGAAAAAAGTTTTTTCAGAGGTGTTCAATTGAGATACCTGCGCTCAAGATGGGGTATCCAAAAAAGGCCTATTTTTTACACGGTCACAAATTTTACAGTTTCAATTTGGGTTGACTTGCCCAAGAATTTAGCATCAATCAGGACCTAAAATTATTTATTCAGTAATAAATAATAAATGGGTGACCCAAATAATAATATTTTTTTTAGAGAAATCCACAGGAAAAATCATTAACCATTATGTAAAATTTTCAAACGTAGATATTTGTACATAATTATTTTGTCCGACAATGGAAAAAAATGCATAATTTTCTAAGTTAATAGAAGCAATGTTCCCAATTTCTCTTGAGAACATGTGGCTGGTAACCATGAGAAGATTTTTCTAGTATTTTTTAAAGATTCTACGTTCAGTCACAGAAATGAAATCATGTCCCGGGGGCATTTTCAGCGTGAGTTCCAATTTATTCCTCATAAAGTGGTTAAATCTACAGTAGGATACAACAAAATGTCAAGAACACAATATTGTCTTAAGCTCATCTTGTGAAATTACTCCTTCAAGAAGTTTGAAAAGAGAAAGATAAGAGGACTCTGATGTTTTTCACCCATGGTCCTCAGAAATTCATTCCTCGTCTCGCTGAAGCACAAGTAATTTTTATAAAACGTACAAAGCCATATGAGCTGAAAATACAGAATATCAGTAAAAAAAGATAAATCTCCAGGACCATTTGATTTTGGATTCCATTGGCAGTTTGTTAAAAAAACCTCCATTTTATTTAGCAACAATTCAGTAATATTTTGATTTCGCTAATTAGGTTACCAATTAGTGAGTGAATGTCTACCACTAGGGCCTACACAATCGGTAGATGATTTTTCTTACTACTAGACATACAACCTACAACACACACCCTATAACATCTCTAATGGTGCCCAAAAGAGAGGAGAAAACATTACAATGTGAATCACACAAAATAACTTTGACCCACAAGAGTGAAAGATGTTGTATGGCCAAAAGAGACTTACAAAAGCTACATGAAACCACAAAAGTCAAACGCATACAAGGGTTAACAGATGCATCAGCCATATGGAACCGTGCTTAGAGATACTTGTGTGGAGTCGATAACGCTAACAGGGGTATTTGCTTCATGTTCCCAATTCAAGTTACCTTGTTAAGAGGGAATATTGCATTAGATCTATCTTGCCAGGGAAAGGACCCTACGTGAAGGGGACATACCGAGATATTTTGGAAGATGCGATGCTTCCAAATTGGTGGGAACAGCTTGGGGAAGACCCTTTTCTATTCCAGCACGACTGCCGCCCCAGCGCACAAAGCAAGCTCCATAAAGACATGGTTGGATGAGTTTGGTGGGGAAGAACTTGACCAACCGCACACAGCCCTGACCTCAACCCCATCAAACACCTTTGGGATGAACTGGAACGGAGATTGCGAGCTGGGCGTCTCGTCCAACATCAGCGCCTGACCTCACAGACGCTCTACTGGATGAATGGGCCAATAATTCCCACAGAAACTACATATATATAAATATAATATTGGAAACAGCATTAGAAGTTTCTATTTTTTCTTTTCTTTAACCCCTTAAGGACAATGGGCGGTCCCTAAACCCATTGAAAACAATGCATTTTGAGCATGTACGGGGTTTGTCATTAAGAGGTTAAACATATATGTTTTCTTAGTTTTTGTGAAGACAAGTTTTGAAATGGGCCAATTGGAACATTAACTGGAGTGTAACACAGCATTTAACATGCCGATAAGACCTATGTAGAGCTAATTGAGTAATATTCACTAAACCTGTTTAGGTGGTCTGTATGATTTGGGTTTTCAGATACAGGATTATTTATTTGCAGCCACTTTCTTTTTTCAACGGCCTTTCACTTTTATATTTGCTCTGATTATACTTAAAGCAGCGTGGGATCCCAAAACTCTGAACATCCATCAGAGTAAGTCTCTCAAGTGTATTTTTCCCACAGTGGTACATATAAACTTTATATTTAACCCTTAACTTTGTCATTACATAATTACCTTAGCACTTCAGTGAAAAAATATGAAAAATCGTCTATGAGGCCAATGCGTTATTAGCGGTTCATCCAAAAAAAGAATATAAATGTTACTTTCATCCATCAAGCCTTAAACAAATTGCCATTGGCAATAATGATAGTGAAGCTTGGTAACAGAAAAGTATAGTATGTATAGCATACATAGAAGAAGTTCAACATAGATAAAAACAAGTATACGAATTTGAATTAACAGCTTAATAGTTTATAAGTAAAATTAAGGTATTGTAATTTGATTGACATTTAATATCAGATAGAGTTATAAAAAAGGTTTTATCTTTTTAGGGAAGCAAGGTCGGTATGGAAGCTTAACTAATTGTGTATTTTTTTTTATTATTTAACAAAAAAATGAATTGGGAAAAGACAAACTTCATGGATTTATGACTTTTTTGAACTTTATCAAGTACGTGACTTTCTAATTATATTTCTTAATAAACACGATAATGACAAGGGCGGTCAAAGTAAGATTAACGCAGCTTCCTCTAAGAATGATGGCGCTGCTCTCATTATGGGTAGCAGAAGAGACCTCTTCATTAAAATAAAAGGCTAAAATATATCACATAAAAATTAGGTTGAGGTAGCCCGGTAATATTGTCAGGACGTGGAACATATGACTTGTTTCAATGTCAAAATTCAGGGTTGAACTATTCTTGAATATTAATAATGATTTACAAGTAAATACGGCAAATATTTGAGTGATTTATGAACTTTCCATAGCAACAAGCTAACGGACCACACTTAACTGACAGGCGTTTTCCCATTAACCATTGTGTCATTCACAGTCCAGATGCTAACATTATTATTAATTTCCCTATGTGAGGAATAAAAATGCTAGCTCTGCCTGCCACGCGATGGTAAGTGCTTTGAAAGTCATTATCTAAACTACAAAAAGCTTTTCAATAATCCTTCAAAATGTCACTGCATATATCATACCAATAACGGCAGAAAATGTATTCTTGTTTAAAAAAAAAAAAAAAAAAAAAAAGAAGCTTATTACAGACGTGTTTTTCTGTGTGTCCATCACTAATTTAACCCTTTAAAAGCGTTTTGAAATGGCAAACAGGTTTTAGATTTTTTAAAGGGACCGATATTCTTATTTTTTGGGATTAGTGAAGCAAATATTATTGTTCACTAAATCAACAGCTGCAAGGTGATATCTGTCAGTTGACATGGTTGGGTATCCACGCATGAGCTTGTTTGCGGTAGGACTGGAAGCGGATGTTCATTAACTCCAAATGCGTTTCCTAGTGCGGACACGTCTAAGCAACCTTCCAGACATTGGTGGGCTAGGCAAAAAAAGGAGACCTGGAAGCCATGTTGATTTTTTTTTTCATGGACAAATCCTGGTAGGTGCAGAGAAGTTTTTTTTTGTTTTAGATAGTAAGCAATCGTGTCCCTCTCACCCACCCAATATTAAAAAAATGAAACATTCTTAAGCTATGAGTATTCAACACTGCAGATGATTAGTAAATACCATTATGGAATATAGCTAAATGTTCATTAAAATTAGTCACACTCTCGTGACCTTTCACACTTTATCACACTCTCACTCTCTCTCACATGCTCATTCACATTCTCGCCTACTCTCATTCACTCTTTCACATGCTCCCTCTCAATGTCTCCCTATGTCCCTGTCTCCTTGCCCTGCAAATCTGCTCCTTCTCTTGCTTCTTCTTCTTGTTCTTCTGCCTTCTTTCTTAGTGGCCTCCTCCCGGAGTCTTCTTCCTTTGTCCGCTTCTCTGGGCACATTGGATAGGAGGAACAGGTGAGAGGCCATCCCAATGCCTCTGCCCTTTTGCGGAACTACTCTGAGATGCCTTCTTCTTCTCGCAAATCTGTCTTCTGATTCTGGCCTCTCAGAGTACTTTAGAAAAAGGGTGGAGCCATGGAGACAGCCTCTCCTCTGTTCCTCCAATGGGGGAGGAGGACAGTGTGGCCATAGGCTCAGCCCTTTTGCAGAAGTGTCCAGCTTCCACCCTCCGTCTGGTGCCAACGCCTTCATATTCTACTATTCATTTTAGGATTTCTAATCATCCTAATTAATATTTTTCTCCCTGCTATACCACAGCTGAAATCTCTGCTTGAACACAGGTGCCTTCAGAATATCTTTACCACCTGACAAGTGATGGTTTCCATAAGGAAATCAATTGGTTACCACCATTAGCAAGTCATTACAAGGACATTTTTGATGGACTATTGAAGGGTTAATCTTTGAAATCCTCATTTACAAGGTTCGGAATGCATATTGTGTTTGCAGCCTCATCGTATTCCCTGCTTTATGGTACTCTGCACTAGTGTGCACTGCAACAAACCCCCATTCCGTGGCCGACAGATCTTCTTTATAAGGTTTTTGTAAGAGTTCGGATAATTTTTTCTTTTTTTTTCCATAAAACATTTAAAGCTCGTAGGACTTACTGAATTTATACAGTACGGCAAACCATGCATTAGATAAAATAATTTTTTTTTTTACTATAAAACTGTTGTAGAACATCTCTCGCGTTACGGATAGCATCAATGTTTGATGAATACACAAATCAATCAATGAGAATACATTCAGGTCAGGCTCGTTGCTTAAGTGTTATTTTGTACAAAGTCCCTCTTGGCATCCCAGAAAGTTGTTTTCTTTCGCTGACAATTCCCTGATAAATTTATCAGCTTGATATTTTGACACTAATTACAAGATATGATGTGATGCATTATGTGATGGAAACAAAAATCTTGAAAAGTTCTATTTCCATGGGAAAAGCATCACAGGGGGGGGAATGCTACATGACTATACAAATTAATAAATAGATCTTAGATGCAGACAAGCAATAGCGGTTTCGCCCCGGTAGGAATTTATGAAACGTAGACTAGAGTGCAATTTTTAACTTTAGGATCCATAGGAATTTGGGAAACATATGTCTTCTTAAGCTTTAATACCGAGTAGTGGAAAGAATATATTGATCTTATTGTCATAGATCTAAAAGAATGTCCTTGAGAACAAGTTTCGTTTTACAAGGAACCGAGAAGGGAAAGATAGTCAAGCTTTCCTTGTGCTTTCTAACCTTCACATCAAAAAAAGTTGCAAGATGTAGCTGGAACACTCCAAGATGGAACCCCAAGGCTCCTTCCTGGGCAATTTTTTGGACCTTGTAGCCCTCTGTACTCATTTATGAGCAGGAGATTATGGAAGGACCTCATAGAATGTTGTCTAAAGAAGGTTTGTCTGAAGACATCTCTAAGTGGACCATGGTTCTGAATAAGATGTAGAGTTATATATCATGAATCTTGGATAATACGTGCAGATAATTTAATAATAATAACAATTTTACATTTTGTGATTTGATATAATACACGCCCCACGTCTGTGTCCTAAAACAGGAAAAACATGGAGCTTGAAGACCTCAGAGGTCCCTTCGTCATGTTTTTTTTTTAATGTGTGTGTGGGTAGCAGTGATCTTTTCAGTTTATTTTCTTGTACTTGCTGCTGAATGCATTGTTCAGTTATTGAAATTATTATTTTTAAAAAAACCTCTCCACATAATCTGTGCTTTGTACAGGGCCAGCACATCCCTTAATGTAGGAGAACATCAATGGAGTATGTGCAGTAAGCCCCACCCCAATACACAGCTAGGCCCACCCCTGCACAGTTAGCTCTGCCTACATAGGACGCTAGCTCTACTCCCCTCACAAAGCCACTCCCCTAGAAGAGGGAGAGCTCCTGGATGTTCCAGGCATGGTAATGCAGTCCGACCTATCAGTACAGATATCTGCTAGACTGGCGGAGGCGTTCGTATATCAAAAATAATGCCTCCTGGGTGTCCTTTTTTCATTTGGGCTCTTCCTCTTTCCTCGATGGTGTCTCTCTTTGGTCAACAACATGTGATAATCACATGTGTTATGAAGAAACAGCCAATATGGCAACCCTTGCAGGCAGAAGTTATCATGAGCTCTCCAGGTGTTCTTCCGAACAAACCCTGGGGTTCCCAATCAAGGAACACTGGCCATAAATACCCCAAGCTGTGACTACATGAAGAAATAGAGAGAGGAGGCAAACAATAAATTCAGGTGGAAATCTGGACACTGCACCTTAGAGGACAAGCTAGAAAAGGGTCCCAACAAAGCCGTACATATGAAACATTTCGCAACATTGTAACAGTCCAATAAACATTTAGAATGTTAAACAGCTAATAAGGCACAGGCCAGCAACGATGCCCCCATTTCCTGACATTTCTTCTAAATGCCCTATTTAGTTGCACAAAAAATAGATCACATAGAAGTCACAAATAATCAATGACACCCCTAAAAAAAGGATCCCCTCTCCAACCATTTGAAATGCTGGGGGACCGGAAAAGGAAGGAGCATAGACATTCTGCGTCATGCTTCTCATAGAAACTCTCTACAGGGCACATGAGGTCAGAGGGAGAATTATTTGAAACAATAAAATAAGAATATTCCGGCAACAGTTCCTCTAATACAGGTTTAGAAGGACAGACACAACTCGGCATCCGAAATAAATGACTGAATGGTTAATAATTCTGTCCCCCCCCCAATGTCTACTAATTAAAAGTTTCTCCTTTGCCAAACTATTTAATGAGAAACGACACAACACTTCCTGATACAAATCTACAGACTACAAAAACTCTACTATGAAAAGTATAAAACCAATCTGTTGGATGAATAAGCATGAAACACAATGTCTAATTAAAATTTACAGACATTGATTTCGAGACTGTTTTGCCACATTCGGTATTCGTGAACTTCTTTTTTTTTTTCTTCTCAAGTCTGTCACAAATTAAAAATTAAAAAAATATAGATATATAAACCCAAGTTATGTGACCTCTTACTAGTTCTCGCAATGTTTCCTAGTATTATAACCAATAAAATAACTATTATCTATTACTATAGTCAAATCCAAGTACACTACTAGCCTCATGGACGTTCCTCATGGCCGGTAGCTCCTTGGCCGTACTGTTGTGACATCACTTCCGGGCGTGAAGAAGTGAAGGAGAATCACAGCTGGCGCTGCTGGGAGACATGTTGTCTGCATTGGCCCTAATTACAGCTGCCAATAGACCTCAGTTTGCCAGGACACTCAATTCGGCTTATGTTCCAGCGGTCCAAGCAAACATTACATCTAGTGTCCTAATCACTGCTGGTGTAACATAGACATTATATAAAAAAAATGGCTCCTCCCACTGGCATAACAAATTCATTCTTTAAAATACGTATCTATAATTATTGTTATTATCATTTTATTATTTTTAATGTACGTTATTTAAAGAACCAACTCTGTACCCCACTCTAATCACCCCCACCACCACCCCAGTGATGGTGTCCTGCTTTGGGCAACTAAAATGTTGGGGGGGGTGAATATGTCCCTGGTTTTTATTTCAAAATTCCGATCTGCCTAATGTTACAACACTTTGTTTCTGTCCCCTCTCTTGCTGTACCCTCTATGAAGAGTCCAGCTATTTATCCTTGTTTCCGCATGAAGCCCACTTCTTCTCTCCCGCTGTGTGCAGCTGCCCCTCCAGCCTCAGAAGGAGCCGGACTTTGGTACTAGCACAACGCTCCCGCCACTCACGCTAATACCTTTGGTTGGCTCCTACTTTCTGGGCTCCTCTGATCATTCTGGCAGTCGGCTGCCCGGGTAATGTGAGACTGCGGCAGATAGACTGCAGGACCTTCTGAAGCAAAAATATTTGCTCTCTTTGAACTCAAATGCTCAAAAGCTTTATCTTGGTCTTATTTGATCCTAAAATCCAGCGACTATTGTGCCTTCTCATAAATTCCATAAACTCTTTAAGATTTTGAATTTGATTTTTACTTTTTTCCCTAAGAAATCATACTGAACAAAATGTAAAAGTGCCATTTGTAATTCAGTAATATGAGAACATTGGCAACGTGTATGAATACTTTTGCAAGGCACAATTTATTACATTTTTGTTATTCGGTAAACGCAAATATATTTATTTTAGGTTTACTGTTCCCAAGATTAAAGGGACAGTACTCTGAAGCTACTCTATGAGTGACCCTAACCCTCTTTAAATGATAACATTTACTTAGGGAAACATTGCAGCACCTCTTGTTGCCCTTACAGATCTCACCGCTGATTGGCTGCTTGAGGCAGCCAATAAATGGCAGGAAAGTACTCCAGCTGAAATCAATAGGAGCACTTTCCATGCATGCGAATGTTGGAGGGCCTTACGAAAACCCCTCTCAAAGTTCGCCATGGCTTCTAAAGTTGCCTGGCAGTGAGTATATCACATGTGTTCAGCCAAAACAAATCAGGTGCGTGGAAAATAGCTGGAGGGTGGGGAAAGGGGCAAATGCATCCTGGGGGAGGGGAATTCTATAGAATCCCCCATTTAGTTGCAAGGACACCACGTCAAGGGAGCAGGAAGGCTGGAGTGTCCCTTTAAGTATTTATAGACAGGTTTGGTCGCATATATTAAATAGTATTCTGCAATAAAACATAAAGAAAGAAGAACTCATATACTATATTCTTGTGTTGAAAGAAAACATATACTGAATTATCTACAACACAAATACCCCAATACAAGATGTTCATGAATACATTAGTACGAAATGTATTACTTACTTAGCAACTTCTAATAAATGAAAGACCTTCAAGTTCTGTCTCAATGATTTTTTTTTCTCCTCCATATAGCCCGTGGAAGATCAGAAATGTATATTATCAAAGCGCATCAAAAATATATCATCCGTATCTTTCATTGAGTACATGAAACGTGTTGGTGCACTTAGCGCCGACAGATAAACTTTATATCTCAGGAATTCATTAGTTTTATAAACAAAGACGGCGAAAGGTGCTTCCAAGAGGAACTTTTATTTGCTACAGTTCCAGGAGGATTCGACAATTTATCTTTGATGGAATAACAGAGCTTACCTGCTGAAAATGATTGAAAACTACAAAGAACTTGGATGCTCTCAAAGTAAGGGAGATATTGTGCTAATAAACTGGTTTCGTGCAGAAAAAAATAATAATAAAAACTTTTATTATTTTTATTTTATTTATTTTATTTTTATTTAAAAATATTATTATTTTTTTAAAAAAATCACATTTTTTTAAAGAGTTAACAATGGCTGGTTAATCATTTTACATTGTAACAGCCATCAAATGGTGGTCAATCAAATACGTCCCACCACTCTTTGGCTTTGCTCTTGCTGAAAAGTAGATAGTTTTGATCCAATAGGGATTTTTTTTACTGCAAAGTAGCAACTTGAATTTATAATATTGTGCATTATCGCCTGCTCAATGGGCCAGTTACAGGGCAGATCTCCCCAACTGGCCCGTTTACAGTCCATGGCTTAGCAGGGCCGCCATAGACTGCGTAAGATGCGGAACGCGGGGGATATGACATCATATTTTGGTACACTGTGTCTTAAAGGCACGGCGCGCCTTATAATGAAGAGAAGACGCTGACTGGGGAGGGGGCCGCTGGTGGGGCTTCCCTAGGGCGAGCGTGGAAGGTAAATACATTTCTGGAAAGTCATCTATACTGGACCTAAGAATAAGCATAAAATAAAGCACAAATACCAATTTGAAGACAAAACCGTTGAGGTCCTGGAAGTTTTAGCAAACTTTTTATGATGTCCCATTGAAAAATATCACCTTTGACTAGACGTTCCTCTAAACTTCTTCTCTTGGACCAATATACATGTTCTTTGTCTTCAAATACCCCAAACACTGGAAATTTCTTCATGTCTCTAAAGAACAAATGCATCTTCTTGTGATTCCCCCCCACCTGTAATCCCCTGAAAATGTTTTAAAAATATTGTTGTGACTCAAGGACGAATCCGCCCCATGAAATAGCTCATATTTTTATATAGATTTTGAAAAATAAAGTAATTCCAAACATGAGCAGTTCTAGGGCATTACTATAATAGCACTGTGTAATTTGAAGGCATTTTAATTGAACAATGTTATTGACATATGGGGATCTAGCCTAGAGGAGAAGAAAAAAACAATGGTGTTCATGAGCTGTTTAAAATAACAACAAAAGATTCAGACGTATTAAAAGAAAAATGGATGTTTTTTATAATAAAAAAAAAAATGAAAGTACTGTATATAAACTGCCGCCCACCCTGCAAAGTGTGCTGAGGGTCCCATCGCCATGAATTTATTATGGCTGGGATCTAAATGGTTATTTCTTGGAGCATGAGACTGCGTGCATTGTCACGGAAGCCTCCGTGACTTGGGGGGCGCCTGGAGACTGTATTTCTCATTATAGACGGTAGACCCCTGGATTGCATTACATACATCCAGCAGACGACAGCGGACACTAATTGCAGTACAATATCTGGTCCCTTTGCTTGGATTTATGTTTAGGTCACCATGTACCTGATTAGGGGTACAGGGTGGCAACAGTGATTGAGCTCTCTAGATCCCAGTTTCCCCCTTCCTTCTGCCTGTCTGACCAATATGATTGGTTCTGATGGCAGGATTGTGTAAGTTGGTGTGGTTTATTGTGGCATATTGTGTTTTACATATGGTGTGATGCATGGTGGTCTTAACTCACCGCCAGCCTATCAAAAGGCTCTTGGAGGCTGGTGGTGATTGTTTCCTCCATAAAGCTACTTCCTGTTTTACCTCGATACGAGTTTTGTCTTGTTATTGGGGATAAGCATCGGTGTTGCCCCTCTCAGGGCGGTAAAGCACTGCATTGCTTCTGTCGACTACTGAGAAGGTTCCCAAAGAGCTATGTTGTCCTGCTGGCTTCAATGCTAGTCCTGCCGGACGGTTGAAGCTTTTGTGTTCCTGGTGACCATGGGGAGAAGAAAGGATCGTCTAGTGGGTGTACGCAGTCAGGGTACAGGTCGTTCCCGTCACATGCATGTGTTAAGTAGGTACTCGTGTGATTAACAAAGCCGTTTATACGATAACATACTTATTTTGGAACTGGTATCATTAATGCAAACTTAAAAGTTCACTTGTGCAGTTTATCCGAAATAGAGGATAAGGCCAAGGCTTAAGTAAAGTTAAAGTAAAGTTAACCCTTACAGCAGCTAAATAAATGGACAGATTTCAGGGGCCAAATGGCTCCTATCTGTAGTCAAGGTCACTGTCTATCTTTTATTTTTCTCTAAGTAACTTAATTTTTGTCTATATCAATTATTTTTTTATCTACATATTTATGAATAACTTCCAAAATTTTACAATTTCATGAAGTAAAAAAATGTTTTTTTGAATAAAAAATTTAAGATAAATATTTACATTAAAATTTACTTTAGCCTGTTAAGTTGTCTTTTTTTTCTTTTTTAGGCTTTTCCAGAGACTTTAATTACCATAATTACACTTTAAATTAAATTCTACTATTATCCCAACATCAGAGGATTCCTCTTTGGATTGGTTAATGGCTCAGCCTTGCCCTTAAATTCTCAAAAAAAATCCTTCCACTTTTATCCGTATAACATCTCTAGAATACAGTATTTTTGGGGGTATTTCACACGCAACCAAATTTGAATTTCTCACATTCATCTTTTCCGACATCAATGACACGAAGTTCCTCTTAAACAATATCCCTTTGATCTGACGGCTGCCATCTTAATCCATCCAAACCCTTGTACAGCGGAATACCTGTCATTATTGGCAACGACTTCCTACATCCTGAATAATTTAATTTCAACAGACTTTACTCTGACCTTTAAAACATTCAATGATTCTTCGTAACACTTTAGCCTCCAGTCCTAAATTCATCTGAAGAAGGCGGAAATCAATGTATTATTATTTTTTTTTATTATTAACTCAGGTCAAACAACTATAATTTTCTTTGTCAGCAAAGCAGCTGATCTAAATTGTCCATGTTGCAAAATTTTAAATTAATAATCCAGATAAATTTAGTAAAATATAAGAACTATAAAAAAAAGTCAAAATGCTCTTAATTGAAAGTTGAGCCTCTTTGGTTATTTTTGCTAGTTTTACTAAGTTGTTATTTTTAGTATTATTATTATAATATATATCCTTGCTAGAAGGATTTATTTTACCATTTTTTCATTACATATATATATATATATATTTTTTTTTTTATTATTATTATTATTATTTTTTTTTTTTTCAAACGTCCTTTTAGTTTAATTTTACTTACTTTTATTGCCCTCAAAAGATAAAATCGCTAATTTAAGTAACAAAAAAATTAAAAAAATGAAACTTTTTATTGGTGGTGGTTTAACTAAGCTTTACTATGTCGTAGACCCCTGTTAACCCTTAAAATATTTTATAGTACAAATTAAATTTTTTTATTGTGCTTTTTATTTAGTATCTGTTTCTTAAGATATGTATTGTGACATGTTTGATTTGTTGTTTCTTAATAGAAAGCAGAATAATACATGCTGGAATTTAGGATTTTGCCTATTGCGATCTCATGCATAAATACATTAAAAATATTCTAACATATTCCGGATTTAAAACATCTTTAAAACATTTGTTTATAAGAAGATCTACATTGATTAATACAGAATAATATTTGAATAATGTCTATTTGTTCTTTGCCAGGAGGAATTCTAAAGTGAATCTAAAAAAAGGCAATGGCTATGAAATTGTAATTCTACCACGTTATACAGAAATATTCTAAGTAGAATAATAAGAAATTAGATCAGAATTTCTTAAATCTAATACTTGGCCAGGGTCAAATTGTCCTTCAGGACAACAAGAGAGATATGAGTGGCTAATGGCGAAATCTAGTGATGAATAAGGGCACTGGGGCCTGCCATGGGCACTTTTATTTTAATTATTTCACACTTGCCCTCAAAATTACACATTTTTCTTTTCCGTTTCTCCTTGAAGAGAGTCTGAGGAGAACCAAGAAAATCAAGCCCACCTTCAGATTTATGCCTGGGAGGGAAGGGAAGTCGGGAATATTACTTTGGAGAGTATGGCTTTCCACTGTGTCTCTTTGTAAAGCATGATTGGATCACCTTCTCACTTCTCCACAGTGAGGCATGGACATAGGGCTTCAGTAACGATAAAAATGCATATGAGATTCTCATACCTTGAAGAAAACCTTTGCAGATCTTACAACTTCCATTCTTCTGGGTAGGATCTCCACAAGATTTTGGGGAGTTTCTGTGGGAATTTTGCCCGTTCATCCAGTAGAGTGTTTGTGAGGTCAGGCACTGATGTTGTACGAGACGCCCGGCTCGAAATCTCCATTCCACTTCATCCCAAAGTTGTTCGATGGGGTTGAGGTCAGGGCTCTGTGTGGCCGGTCAAGTTCTTCCACCTCAAACTCATTCAATCATGTCTTTATGATGCTGGAATAGAAAAGGATCTTCCCCAAACTGCTCCTACAAAGTTAGAACCAGACCATTGTCCAAAATGTCTTGGTATGCTGAAGTGGAAATACAAATACATTGACTTTTGTCCATATACTGTATGTTTTCAAAAATATTGCTCTTTTAAAGGTGTTTTCAGGCAGCTGCATGTCATCCATTTGTATAATTTCTCGCTCAGTTATCTAAGCTCAACCTACTAGATAAAAACCCTGACACCTTTATTATACTTCTTGTGGGAAACATTAGAATGGCTCAGTTTTAATCACCCAGCCGGACTCTCTGGTTAATTAAAGTCTATGGAAGGACAGACTTTATTAGCATTGCTCAGTGTGGTGTTTGAGCAGGGAAGGTCACCCAAAATATCACATGACTGACAACAATGGTGGCCACCAGGTCTCCAGATAAAGTTTATTGAGACAAAATGAGAAAAAACTGTTTTATCATCAATTCTGACATACATTACTGTATACAGCGCTGGGGGTTATTACTGTTCTTCAGAGCTTACAATCTATTAGACTGTATAGACTTTTAGGTCTATTTATATATTGAATGTTGTCAGATAAATTGTTGCCTTTATAAAAGAAAATACAATTTCCTCCCATTACGAAATGAATATAAATTTTCACCATACAGATTAATTATATTTGTACCCGAATCAACACAAATCATCTTTCACTAAATAAGTTTCTTATGCAAGTATATTTAAAAAAAACCTTGAATTTCAGCTGACATTTATTTACATATTTTTATGATCCACTTTTTATGTTTCTTTGAAAGAAAAAAGAAAAAAACAAAAAAACATTTCCACGTGTCAACAGAAAGAAAACGAATTTGCATAATGGCAAAAAAACGCTTATTATATTTCATTTCATTGTATCGTGTAGTGTCACTCTATTTTCAGACAAAGATTAAAGCAAATAAATGCCTACATTTATCAAAGGAACTGTATTCGCTGTAATGTCTTTCCACGGAGGGGGGAAAAAAAAATGATTGCTCGGATGCTTAGCAAAAATGGCTGTATCCTGGTAAATTGATAATTGTTTGTTGCATTTTGCAATATAACCTATTATCCCTGAAGAGCCGCAAACGTTCAATGTGTTCTTGGAACTATTTGCATAATTGGTATTTTTAGAATAGATGGGTCCCCGCTAGTTCCTTGTCTCTCACACTTTCATTCTGTCTTTTTCCGTGACATATCTCTACAGAGAAAAAGCTAACAAAATCCTCAGGGGAGCTAGGCGCAAAAAAAAAAAAATAAAAAAAAAAAATAAAAAAAAAAAAAAAAAAAAGAGGGGACATAATTTATCTGAGATTTGTTCTGCATTTGCTCCGGTAGAAGAAAAAAAAGACAGTACGCCGAACACCCTTAGATCATTGACAAGACTTGACAAATCTGTTTGTTAAGAAAAAAAACAACAAAATATATCACTCCGAAACAAAAAAAAAAGAAAAGAATAAAATCAAAGTACGCGGGTGGGGAATGTGTTGGAAAGACTTATGTTAACGGTATATCTTAAGGAAAGAAAGGGACTCCTTGCAGCTACATTTTATGATGGATAATGAATAAAAGCATCCACTTTCCGTAAATCGCTTTCACACGTTAACATTTATTTAATGAGTGTTAAGCAACAAATGGATTAAAATATACCACCCGGGTGGAAATCCACATAACCGCACATGGTTTTTTTGTTGTTTTTTTTTTTTTTTTTTCGGCTCAGTGATAATTTTGTAATTTATATAATTCATCATTTAGCAGTAATTGAATAAAATATATTACATCTGCATGGAATGTGGGGCATTGAAGATTGACGTATTTGGATGCAAATTTTTATATATATATATATATATATATATATATAAATAAATATTTATATATATATTTATATAAATATATATTTATATAAATATATATATATATTTATATAAATATATATATATATTTATATATATATATATATATATATATATATATTTATATAAATATATATATATATATATATATATATAAAAAGATAATGTATAATGGAAAATTGACATTTCCTTCCTGTTATTGAGGACATGTTTGACATCGCACTTGGGGTAAAAAAAAAGGCAAAATATATCCTCGAGGATGCTTCTTAATCAGAACACGGGAATCTAATTGCCAGCGTCATGCTTCAGGCACCTGGATCCCAGAATGTATTTATACAAGGAGATAAGAAACAAGGAGCATTCGCAAAATTTGTGCCACTTTCTCATATTGCATATTAAGAAGATGTAGCGCGCCAACACTAAAACCAGGCAATAACGTGATATGTGCCTAATTATTATCTCCTTAAGGATGTTTATATACATTTTTAATCAAATGTTAAACATAAATATTATACTCTGCTGACTTTAACACGTTTAGGACTATATGCTAATTAATAAAGATTGTCTATGGCGCTGGATATCCAAGCAATTCCCAGAAATAATTGTTTAACCATGTAAACTTTTTCCGTATTCATAATTTTCCAGGGAACGCTTAATTGGAATGTAATACTTAAGCAGTCACTGATATCACCACAGAAACCATAAAAAGAATCTGTGGAGTTCAACTGTGGAGTTTAACTCTTCAGGGGAATGAGAACAATAGCAGAGCTGCCACAGAGGATGCAATTCATGTTGTTTGGAAGTGGACGCCAGTGGTGGGATGTAGGTTCCAGGTCCAGATTGGGATACCTGGGAACTCCTTGTGAAACACAGCATGATTGGGTCTCCATGTTGCACTTCCCCTCCTGCCACGTATTTATGCGTTTTGGGCTAGCCTTGGCCTCAATGTCAACAGCCCCACCCACTAACAACAGTGGCCCCCGCTCACTAATATCCACAGACCACCCACTGATGTCAACAGACCCACCCACTGACAACAGTGGCCCCACTCGCTAATGTCAACAGACCACCCACTGATGTCAATAGACCCACCCACTGAAAACAGTGGCCCCCTCAACAGACCGCAGAATGATGTCGATTGGAGCACCCAGTAATGTCAATAGACCCGTCTACCCACATCCCCAAAAGGGAGGGATCAGGGTAGTCAAAGCCCTGATGTTCCCAAGTAGGCAGAAGGACCATCTGGCAGTTGCCTGGTAAGGTCCCATCTGGATACGTGCCACCCCACACCGTATGAGTAATAATGCAATGGGGGGCCAGTTGTCTCCTGTCGATGGCTGCTGGCCTTAAAGTTGCCTGGCCACCTAGTCATCCACATTATGGCCCTGTTCCTTTCTCCCATACTCCCTATTTTCCACTCGTGAACCACCCATTTAATTCTGCACCCCCTCCTACAAAGTAATTTAAATAACATGAGAGGTCATATTCCTTTGGGCTGCCTGGATTATATATCTGACAGTTTGTATTGGAAGCAACGGTAGTTGTAGAATATGTTGTACGGGGGCCATAATAATTTGCCAAAAACCAATAGTACATGGAATACAAGCATTTTCCTACTTTATTGGATACACAACATTTTCTAAGTTAGAACATTCACTTTTAGAACATTTGATTTTTGATGGACTTAGGTCTTTTTTCAACCTTATAAACTATGTTACTATGTTATTGCAACCTTCAGTGTCATCTCTCTTGTTTACTTTTAACCCTTTTAGAACAGAGTACAAAATACCTCCTTGTATGTTCCCCATGCTTTGTTGATGACATTTGCCCCTCTTCTCTGGTAATTTATTTCCAGTCAAGTTTTCAATTGAAGTCTTTGTAAGCTTGGATATTCTTTATCAAGGATATCTCGGCATTTGCAAGATGAAGCTAAAGAAGGGGCCTGTGGTTAGCTTACATGCCATGAAGGGATATCCCTACATTGTCCTAAGTATGTGAGCAATGAACTTCTTCTGTGGCCACCTTGCTAAAGAATTCATTCTCCGGACCAAACGTTAGCTGTCAGAAAGAAGTAGATTCCTTCCTTCATATCCATTCTTCACATGGGTTCAAACAAAGGTACTTTACCGCTCATTACAATTCATCATTAGCATCCAGGAGCCTAATTTCTGATAGTCGCTGACTGCGACTATCCAGGGCCCGGGCAACAAAAAGTCATGTGTCCCCATGGCGATTTGTCTCCCTTAGCCTTCCTGGTTAAGCCCTTACATATCTAATTTTTTTATCATTTGTATGAATAAAAAACAACAACGTTTAAGCAGTGTAAAAAATTTGTGGTTTTCACACATCAGAAGAATATAGTTCTTTTTAAATATATATTAAATAATATGGGCAGCACGCATGCGCATTGAAGTTTCAGCTTCCCTGAACACCAGAGATCCTGGATATTTCACCTGCAGCAAAACCATTTAATAAAAGAAAGCAGTGAGAGGAACTAAATTTAAAGGGAAATAAATCAGCTTCTTCATTGACGGCGGTACAGCATAACTCCCACCACTATATATACTGAGCAAGACTTTGACTGTGGTACACTCTCACAATGCCTCCCTTCTCACATGCCTGCCTTTCCTGCAGCTCCTCTTCTTGTTCCTCCTCCTGCTCTCCTTCTCTTCTTGTTCTGCCTTTCAGTCGGTAGGCGGGGCTTCAGTGCTGAGCGTCAAGATATGACATTATATAATATCCTGCCCTTACGAAAAAATTACTGCAGTTTTTCTGAAGTAATACTGCCGTTTTTTGGACATGAAAAAACTGCAATACTGCACATTTACTGCAGTTTTACTGCATTTGTACTTCACTGTACCGCAGTTTTACTGCAGTTATTTTTGTACGGAAGTACAAATGCAATAAAGCTGCAGTACATTAAAGTACAACTGTAGGTTTGCAATATAAAAAAAAAAGTGCAGTAAATGTGCAGTAACACTGCAGTACAATGAAGTACAAATGCAGTAAATGTGCAGTAAATGTGCAGTATTGCAGTTTTTTCATGTCCAAAAAACTGCAGTATTAGGCTAGATTTCCACTTGGTTTTTTTTTGCTAAAAACGCCCATAAAAACGCCAATAGCACCACCTGGCGTTTTTTTTGTGAAAAACGGCTGCAGCCAGATGTTAGCTGTTCTTC
Source organism: Spea bombifrons (assembly GCF_027358695.1). NCBI lineage: Eukaryota > Metazoa > Chordata > Amphibia > Anura > Pelobatidae > Spea > Spea bombifrons. The sequence goes on along the minus strand of NC_071087.1, from coordinate 161,071,089 downwards.
AATAGGAAATCGCAAAATGCCATTTCCACTTGGCGTTTTTCTGTCTGGCGTTTTTTCAGTCCTCTTTGGCGTTTTTCTGCTTTTTTGGGCTCTGTGGCAGTTTTTCAAAATCGCAGCATGTTGACACTCTGGCGTTTTTTGCAAGAAATCTTGGCGTTTTTCTCCAATAGAAGTCTATGGGAGAGAAAAAACGCCATGAAAAAGCCATGTGGGTTTATTGCCTTGGCGTTTTTTATGGCGTTTTTTCCACAGTTACAATGCAGAGGATGGACCCAGTATCTGTGTGTCCTACGAGAAATAGGCTGAAAACAAACAGTTTCACACAAAACAAAGTCCTGGACTGGTTCATATTGAATTTTACACCATTTGGAACAAACATGCCATTACAAACAAACATACCCGACGCATCAACTGGATCCTGCGTGCCAAAAGCAACAGCAAACAATTTGCACCATCATTTGGGGCCAATCTTCCCAGAGGAGCAGACATTCGGAATAAAGCATGCCTTACAAACCACAGAAAAGAGACAAAAGGGTCTACCAAGTAAATGACATCAGGAGAGGGCAGATACTTGCCATTTATCCTAATCCCTTTTAGCTGGGTGAAACTTCTAACTTGTAAAGGCTGGAAAAACTGCCTAAGGTCAAAAAAAGCAATTTCCACAGAAAGGCTAAAACGCCAAAACACAGGTAAATGCAGTGGCAGTTTTCTTGGCGTTTTTCCTGGCGTTTTTCATCAAGAAAAAAACGCAGGACAAAAACCCAAGTGGAAACCTAGCCTAACTTCAGAAAAACTGCAGTAATTTTTTTGTAAGGGTGGTGCTCAGCATCAGTAGCGACCATCTCAAGGAAGCCGGATACAGTGTATGAACAGACCTCCCACTCCCTTAATTTGGGGTCGGTTAGAGGTAGATCCATGATCTCCATAACCGGCCCTGCTTGTCCAGCGGCAGGTAGTATAGTCTGCCTCTGGAGGGGTGCACAACCGGGGGAAAGAACCCCTCTCTCTAGCACACTGCTGGCAGTCAGTCACTACTTCTAACACAATAGTGAATCAGCTATACAGCTATATTATATTGTCTGTTGGGGACCAGTAGGGACTATTAGCAATGCCATGCTTTCATACACTATTTTATCATGTTAAATGTCATAACACACCAAAACAAATACTTGGTTTAGAATTATTTCAACACAAAAAGCATGTAAAAAATAGAATAATTATTTCAGTGATCATTTTAAAATGACTCTTACTTAAATTAAAAAAGAAGTAAGACACAGATTTTTGTGTGCTCACTTTTCTTAAATTAAAGATAGTATATATGTATATATATATATAAATATATATTTATATATATATATATATATATATATATATATATATATATATATATATATATATATATATGCTATACCTTTATTCTTCAAAGAATTGTGAATACAAATGATGCAGAATTTCTTAAATGGATTCATTCTTTTTTTTTTGCACAGTAACCTTCTGGAAAATATATGTACCTTACAACAAGCAGCACACGGTGTTTAACCAGCTAGACTTGTGCAAATGGACCAAAAATAATTTGGTCCATTAGTCCAAATTAAGACAACCGATTTTGTTTCCTGCCTTTTCTGTTCCATTTTATTTTTCCTCATTCACTCTCTCACACTCTCATTCACTCTCTATCTCTCAATTGTTAAAAATTAACATTTGTACACATCCGAATGCGCAAGTCAATTACTATTTTTCTTCACTGAAATGTTTAACTGAATACTAAGGCTTAGAAACTTTTATAAAAGCTTTTCCCACTATAAACATGTAGCTTTTTGTTTTATGTTGATATTTCTTTTATTAGAAACACAACCATTCGGTCTATCATGTCTGCCTATTTTTCCTGCTGTAAAAAAATCAATCATTAGTCTTGTCTTAGATTCAGGAGCATTATGCCTATCCTGTGCGCCTCCAAACTCCCTTAGCGTACTAATCTCTGTCTCTTCAGCTGGAAGGCTGTTCCATTTATCTACTACCCTCTGACTGGGGTTGACCCATCATAAGGCATACTGAAGTTAGGGAGTTTAAATATTTATCTCTCTTGCATACTCCTACTTTAGTGAATACACCTAAAAAATGTTTCACAAATTGCATTGGAACTGTATTTTCAGCTGAAGCAGGAAATTGTAACCTCTTTCCTGTAATCTGCTTGTTTTGTTAGCAGACTGTACATGAGCCTCTAGTGCTTGAGATTGTTTACAATCATGCATTAAGGCTATTACTGCTAATAACTTTGCGAGAAAGAACATTTTAAAACATGCATTATGGTAACAAGATCAGGAAATGAAATTAATGTGTACATTTTAAATGTCATTTTCATGTAAAACTATGTAAAACTATGATTTGCGAGCATATTGAATCTGTAGATAACTCTTTCCGATGTGTTACCTGAAACTTCTATGTGATGCTACGACAGCAAACTATTTTGTCTTATTAATGTTTAGACGTGCAAATGGACCAAAAACGATTTGGATACATTTTTTGGTTCGTTTTTGGCCCAATTGTTTTCAGGCAACACATTTCATTCCTGGTTCGGCTGAAAATTCATTCTTAATTCAGGAATGACATTTGTTGCCCAGTGCCCACAGTCGCTCTTACTCACTCTCTTGCACAGTCACTCACCCGTTAACACCCTCTGTTTCCCTACCTTCTCTGCCAGCCACTTCCACATCTTCTTCATCGTCTTTTATCTTTATTTATCTTCTCTCTTCTATTGTTTCTTCTATCTTCAATTTGTTATCTTCGTCTACTTTTCTATGGAAATAACCCGCAGGAACGCGGCGCTTGCTGTGACGTCCTCTCCTCGATCCTGCAATAGGAGGAGGGGACGTCACCGAAAGCGTCCTCATTTTGCCCTCGACTTGAAAAGAGAAGAGAAGGGAAAAGACAAAAGATGCGGAAGAAGATACATTTAGAAAGCGTGAGAGGGTGAACGAGAATGAGAGTGTGAGAGAGCCTGACTGAATGTGGACCCATGAATTTTGGCTGAAAATTCTGAGCTTGTTTTCTGGGGTTTACGAATCACCAAGTTTACCAAAATTTAAAAGGTTGAATGCACAAGATGTTAATACAGTTTTAGCAAAGCATATGCTATCTGATAACATGCTAAACATTTTGTAAAAAAATTTACTTTTTCTTCACATTTCACAGCAAAAAAATGTCAAAGACTGTCCCTAAATCTTCAACATCTTTGAAAAGGGTAACTCATTAATAAATGTAAAAAAGAAAAGAGAGACACACATGCTATTTATAGGGTATGGAGAGCCAGACCTGCCAAGGCAAAGAAAATTAATAGGGAAAAGATTGTCAAGTAAAAAAACATTATTGTTTACCAACAGATCAATCAAATCCCAAGTATTGTGAATTGTGCTTTTCAGAATATTAAATGTACCACGGTGACAGATGCTCTGAATGCCAGTTCTGCTCTATTACAGTGTCACGCCAGTCACAAGAGTTATGTACTATTAAATCTTTTCCTTTTATCGTCGGTTTTCTGGAGCATGTGTATTTTTATCTATTTTGTTGATCATTCTTATATCTTCATTCATCCACAGACTCATAGATGACCTAAAGTCGGTGAAATGAATGTTAACAATGTAATCTAGCATGGGCAGACTGAGGATGAAAAGTAGTCCTGGCACTTTTAGGTCAAAGTTTGCTAAATGTCCTCCGTGTGGCCGCAGGCTGGACAATGGGCACCCACAGACTACATTTGTTTACTCTTGCAGTGTATTCAGCTGGTGGCTGGGCACTGAAGGCCTTGATGTGTTGTTCAAGAAGCATAAATGTAAGTGTAGGGCTCTGTCGGCCCATGGGCCATTTGGCCAATGTGCTAGATTTCCAATCTGAGCCTACAGCCTAGAAACTAGAAGGGTCCATGACAATGTGTCAGGCAATAAACTTACCTGGGCAGTAGGTGGCCATGGCTTGAGGATCCTCCCATCCATGCAGTCTGCTGGAGACGCGAAGAGAAGCACTTGCACTTGTCCCCAGCCTTCTAACCAGGATATCCCTTGTAACATGATCCTTCGGCATTGACACTGGATGAATTTGCCTAGCCCTTCAGTCCAATACTATCTCCTGGCTTAACCTCAGCTTCTGGTTTGTCCATCTATGCCCCGATTGCTACAGTCCATTTGGTATGCGTCTGCCAGCACCCCGCTAAATACTTGATTATCTGGTCGTCTGCCAGCATCCAGCATCCAGCACACTGCTGACTACTGATTCACCCAGCCCCAGCCATCTGCCAGTATCCAGCACCCTGCTGTCTACCTACTGTCTTACTGTTTCCCATCCCATACACCACTAGTCGTGTTTCCTACTAGTGACTGGTAGTGGGCAGTGCTAGGTATGGACTACCTGGACCAAGTAGATCCTAACACGATATTCAGTTAATTCAGTATTGGCTCAAATATAGGCCGCACTTTTTCCCCCCACTTTAAGTCTTTAAAGTGGGGGTGCGGCCTATATTCGGGGTCTAGCGCCCGACGGCCGGGACATGCAGTTCTGGGCACCGGGCAGGCAGCAGGGTTAGGATACAGATCCCCCGCAGCGGTGCAGGGGACCTGTATCCTCCTCTCCAATACGCTCAGACAGCCTCCCCTGCCAGCACTTCCCACGGGGGGGTGCCGGGACGGGTGGTTGTCTAAGCGCATCGTGCAGACGTTCACCGGCAGTGGCGATGCGCGTAAACAGCCTCCGCTGCCGGCACGTCTGCACGATGTGCTTTAATTGTTAAAGCACATCGTGCAGAAGTGCCGGCAGCGGAGGTTGTTTACGTGCATTGCCGCAGCCGGTGAACGTCCACACGATGCGTTTTACGCAGCAGCTTTGGCACCATGATTTTAAAGGTCCATACAAGCAACTCTATTGGTTGCCGGCAGAACAGCTGCACATTGGTTGATGTCAGACGAGGCCCCTGCTGGCGACCAATAGAGTCACTTGCACAGACTTTTAAAATCCTGGTGCCGAAACACAGCCTGGGGAAATTACTGGTCTTCCCGCTCCAGGATTTAAAGTTAGGGACCTTTAACTCCTGACTGCAAAACTCTGCCTGGTTTCCCCACTCCAAGAGTTAAAGGTCCATATAATAGACTCTATTGGTCGTCGGCAGGGAGCTCCGCTGGCGGAGAGCATGTATGTGTAATTGTGTGTATGTGTAAGTGGGGTGAGATGGAGTGTGTGTGTTAAAATGAATGTGTACAATGTGTGTTTTTGAGTATGAATAAGTGGCAAGAAAAAAAGAAACACTTTGGAATAACCAGCATTTATGTATATATTTGCCTTAAACTATGATATGATCTTCATCTAAGTTACAATAATAAACAAACACAATCTGTTTTAACTAACAACACACAAATGATTGTATTTTTTTGTGCATATTAAATACATAATTTAAACATTCACAGTGTGGGTTACCAAGACAAGTATGTGAGTCCCCAGGCTAATCACTTCAACAAAAGCTAATTGGAGTCAAGAGTTAGCAAACTTGGAGCCTAATCAATGAAACAGGATTGGAGGTGTGTTTTAGAGCTATTTTGACATAAAGAAAAACACTCAAACATTTTGAATTTGCTATTATCAAGAAGCAAACGATGATGCGAACCATGCCTTACAAAAAATAAATCTCAGAAGAATACAATCAAGAATTGTTAAATGAAACCACTACATATGGCATAAAACCGGCACCACATACCCACATGAAACCACAGCTTTATTAAATATTATATAAACGTTCCCAAGGCCAGCGGTACAACACATAACCACATCCTGAAATGATCTGCCAGCTGGTAAACAGTAAGCCAAACAGGCAGATAATTACCACAACAAGCCAAGAGTCCTAACCCTGTGGCTGCCATAAGCCGCTCATGGTACACGTCTCCCCAAGACCATTATGGGCAAACATTCCATGCCTGTCCAGCATGGACAATCCAGACAAGACAAGGTTGAATAAAAATAACAAACTTATCACAACCATGAACAGACCGCGTGTAGTGTAAACAAACAAGTAGATATAAAACATTAAATATGGCGGGTGGGAGGGGAACGTCTGCAAGGTTGCTGGTGACAAAAGGTAATGACAGGAGGCCCTGACTGTAGCCCTGTGCATGGGCCAGCAGTCATGATTCCCTTTCCTTTTAGTCAAAGGGGGTCCCTTTCCAACGGAAACAGAAACTATTAGGCAAGTTACTGAAGGACAACAAAATGTGTTAATAACTCGCAGCTATGAATCCGCCCTGGGTTCAAATCACATTCAGCTGTCATACTTTCCAAGATTCTCAAAAAAATTAGCCAGACTATATCGGCTGAAATATTGCTCAGTAGTTAAAAATATTTTTTTTACAAAAAAAAAAAAAAATGTAAATTAAAAACGAATGTCATATAAAAAAATTGACTGTCTTTCTAGAAATTATTTTATAATGCCCCCCCAAACACTCAAGACATGGTCCTCCACTGGGCATATGACAATTGCTAAGTCTATCCTTTTTTTATATATGCTAAGAAAGTAAGCAGCCATTTTGCCGCAGGGATGTTGAGATCTCCAGTAAAATATGGCAAAAGCAATGAGCGGCAGCTCGAAAAGATGAAAATACCGCAGATACTGAATTCAGAAAGTCAAGATGGCTGCCCCCATGGTAGTTCATTTAGTGTATAGAACTGGAGAATGTGGGATTTGAAAAAAAAAAGTCACGTTTCTCTTTTAAATATGCATTTTAAATCTTATAAAGTGTTCTTTCACACATGATATAAGGTATTTTAGATATTGTTTCATTTTTAAACTCATACCGCAGTTACATTATTTAGCATAAATGCTCATGTTACACGGCAGGTGTCTGACAGCAGCTCAGCCATAAGCATATATTTTATGTAAAGCTCCACGTATCCGACTTATTTATGGAAATCTGCGGTCTTACTTTACTTAATGTCCTCTTAACGCCACTTTTGGTCTCGTTCTCACTGGCAAACCCCCACCTTCGAAATTCTTAGCAGGACAAATAAATACAAAAGGAAAATGCATTGGAAGTAGGTTTCGCTAGGATTCTCCTGTAGCAGACCCCGCTATAGAAAAAAATATCAGAAAAAGAAAAAACATTCTAATAATTAGTTCAATTTTATTAAAGCTATATTTTCAAAAATATTTATTAAAATCGGTTTTTGAAGGATTTTTTTAATTGAAGACAAAATGTATGGACCCCTAGATGGAGTGCTACCTTGGGTCAGGCCTAGGGTAACTAGGCCTGACCCAAGGTAGCACTCCAGCTCTTGCCACCAAGGCCTCACTACACAGCATGGTATATGACATTGTAATTGGTCCATTAAGTAGCAGAGGACAGTCTGCTGTGCAGTGTTCTCCTACCCTCCTCTGGACATGCAGTCCTAGGCCTAGTTGGCTACTAGTAACACTGACAAAAAGTGGACTTGGTCTCATGCTGACTGTAGGAGGTCATATAGAGGACATTCGCTATTACACAGAGCCAACTAAAATCACTGTCTATACATATCCTAATTTTTATAGGTTTATACTAATAAAAAAAAAAACTATGGTGTTTTCTAGATTAATTTATGAAGCCATTGTATTGGGGCTTTTAGGGGCTGTAGAACCCTGTGGTACCCTTATACCCGGCAAACATTCTGAGCACCTAGAAAAGAGGGGCATCAGTGGAGGAGAAGGCAGCATCAGGGGAGGAGAGACGGGCAAAGAGGTGCTTGGGTCCCGAGATAAGCCCCTCCATCCTGAAAATGGACACTTGAGAGGTATGTCCGGCAGCCACCTTAGAGCTGCGAGGCCAGGGAATTAAGATGGGTACAGGGCTTCTCGTACAACAAGATTTATTGATTTATTGTTGATGCGGCCCCTGCTTTCCAGACTCCAGTCTGTTTTTGAAAGTTACTACTACCTTCCAGTTTTACCCGTTCCTGTTGGTTTACAAAAGAAAAAAACAGCACTGCCAACTTTTTATTTTTGTTTTAATCAATTCTCCCAATATTCTTTCTGTTCCCTCTATATACTGGTGTATATATATGAGATTTCACTAGAGGGTCCTTCTGTTTGGAACAACCTCATTTTTTTAAAAAAAGTTTGAAGTATCTGGCACAATGTACAGAGCCTACATACAATGGTCTCCGTGTGACCGAAGATTCCTTTTCTAGTCATATGGTGCCTGTTTCTATATGAAGGAGAGCATGTTTTACGATTCATTTTTGGTCTGGGAATCCTTTTGTTAGATCTGCCCAATCCAATACCCAGTGCTACATGAAAATCCCATAAGATTATTTTAAATATGGTCAGAATCTATGGTAACAAAAATAGTCCTATTGGGTGATTTTATTAGAGTCCAGAGTTGGCTGCAGCCACCATGGTCTGGTGGTCTACAAAAGATCTCTGTAGCATCTCATACTGCACCACATGGCATGTCCAGTGGCATATTCCGACCTAGACGAAGTCCGCCAAAGGATGCTGGATCCACGCATGGAGGGACAGCCAGCAGTCCGCTTCACTACGGGCCCATTTGCCGACTGGGCTACTGGCTTTACTCTGTGTCAGCTATCAACGGCCTGGTGGGGACATCTCCTTCAAAAGTGACCCATCGATCTATTGCAAAAGCATTATCTGTTTGTCCGGCGACCATCGGTGACATTTTTTTGGTGTCACATGACAATTAAGTCACAAATAAAGACATTTCTGGGCTGGGCTCAGGCTTTCAACAGTAGAAAGAATGATGTTTCTAAAACAATATATATTGATAACCCGGCTTCGAGAAAAAGATCTTAAAAACAGTAGAACATTAACTCTATATATATATAACGGACTGCGGGAGGATGTGAAAATCTATGAATCTCAATGTAACAAGAAATGTTAAATTATAAATATAGAAATGTTGATTTGTCAAGCAAAAATTAACAGAAGGGACCATAGCTGTAACATCAGAATAAACTCATTACTTCCATTCCCTTTTCTCCTTAAAGGTTTTGAGGTAAGCTGGCCAATGCCAGTATTTTAATATTACTGTTATTTTATTTTTTTTTGTCATCATAAAACATATAAAAAAAGAGCATGCATTTTCTTTCTTAGTGTATGAATACAAAGAATATAAAAGCATGGAAATATATGTAGAAAAAAAGGGATCTTTTTATTTCATGTTTTCATATATATACAGATATGCATTTTTTTTAACAATTACCCATTTTGTGTATCAATGCTGCCATCTACTGAAAATTATTGGAAAGTGCAAAATATTTCTCATTAAAAAGTAGATTTTTAATTCCTCCTAACCTGACGGATATGTGATTGTATGAGGTAATGTATCATGAAGTGACGCATCATTACATTTTGATAAAATACTTTAAATTCTATCCAAAACACAGCAAAAATGACAAATAAGAAGCAAATGTTTAAATCTACAATAAAAATTCCAGTGGATATAATAAAATTCCAGGCAGCTAAAGTCTATGGAATTTTATAGAAAAAAAAATTTAAAATATATGTTTTTGAACACACCATCCCGTTTGTGGCCTCACTAAAGGAAAAACAGGTTTTAAATAATAATTTCATTTATTGAAGGTAACGAGTTTATCAAAACCTAATAAAAAATAATTCACCACAAAACATAATAACTGATTGTGCCAATAACTGATTGGCGGGAACAACTGCAATCAAATGTTTGTGATAACTGGCTTGCTGTGGAGGAATTTTGGCCCGCGCTTCTCGGTAGAATTGTTTTAATTCCGCCACATTGGAGGGTTTTCGCGCATGAACTTTCTGTCACAGCATCTCAATCAGACTTAAGTCAACACTTTGACTTGGCCTCCAAAACCTTCATTTTGTTTCTTTTTGAACCATTCAGAGATGGACCAGCTTGTGTGTTTCGGATCATCGTCCTGCTGCGTAACCCAACTGCGCTCAGGGCCGGCCCAAGACATAATGCTGCCTGGGGCGAAGTTTAAAATGCCGCCCCCCCATTATCTACCCTTCCTCTCCCTCCCCTATTATCTACCCTTCCTCTCCCTCACTATTATCTACCCTTCCTCTCTCTCCCTATTATCTCCTGCGGCGAGTCTCCCTGCTCGGTCTCGGTGCCGGCTTGTAATGCTGAGCGCCGGAAATGACGTCATCTTCAGGCGCTCAGCATTACAAGCCGGCACCGAGACCGAGCTAGAGGGCTCGCAGAGGAGAGAGAGGGGCGTCCCTTCAAAAGTGCCGCCTGGAGCAATTGCCCCACTCTGCTCCATGGTGCGCTTGAGCTTTAGGGTCACGGATGATGGCCGGACATTCCTCTACAGGGTTTTAGTTAGTTTGGGTTCTCTTGTGAAATCTCGGATGAGCCGTTGTTGCGCTCTTAAAGAAATTTTAGTAGGCCGGAGACTCTTTCGAAGGTTCACCACTGTCCTGGAGCCTTAGAAATTGTTGTGTAACCCTTTCCAGACTGGTAGTTGTCAATTACGTTGCATCTCATCCGTGTTGCTTTTTGAGACCTTTAAGCCGACTTCACTTTGCAAGAGTTCTATTTAATTAATGTTTAGATCATACAGGGCTGGCAGCAATCAGTGTGTCTAATGACATAAAACACAATTTTAAATTACATAAATTACCTATTTATGACCATAGTTTCAAGAAGGAGGCGTGATTCAGCGGGGTCACGTGACGTTGCGTTGTGTGACGACCACAGGGGTAGCACGGCAGCGAGCTGCAAGCAAGGCACACTGGAGACAGGGTAGTTTCATGTGTTTGTCTGGATTTGTGTCTCTGCCTGCATTTGTGTGTGCGTGTCTAGGTATGTTAGCATGTGTGTCTGGTTATGTGTATGTGTGTCTCAGTTTATGTGCATGCCTGGGTCTGTGTTTGTCTGTCTCAGTGTGTCTGTCCTGTTTGTACATTTGGGTTTGCATGTCTGTCTGAGTTTATGTCTGGGTATGCTATCATTTTGTGTCTAGGTATGTGTGTCTGTCTGGGTTTGTGTGTCTGTCTGGGTTTGTGTGCATGGCTGGGTTTGTGTGTGTCTGGGTTTGTACGTGTGTATGTCTGTCTGGGTATGTTAGTGTGGGTGTGTGTGTATATTAGGTTATGTGCATTTATGTGTGTCTGCGTGTGTTAGTGTTTGTCTTGGTAGCCTCTATATCTGTGTATCTGGTTAAGTGTGTGTTTTTGTTTCTGATATGTTAGTGTGTGTGAGTTAGTGTGAGTGTGTGTTAGTCTGAGGATCTGGTTGTGTGTGTTAGTGTTTGTGTGCATGTGTGTTAATGTGTCTGATTGTGTTAGTGTTATGTCTGGTTGTGTCAGTGTCTGGATGTGTGTGTTAACATTGAGTGTCTGTGTGTCTGTTAGTGCCATTAAAACAAAGAATGCACAAAATCTTTCTATACCTCTGCATCTGTCAGCCTGTTTAATTATTCATCATTTGCACATTGTCAATAAGTACAAGGACCAGACACCTTTTTTAAAAATATTGCTAAACACGGCATAGAAAGGGTGTTCTGCGCACGATAGGCTGGTGAGTCTTAGCAGACATCACAGAGAAAGGCAATTCTTTGTCAGATAAATAACAATTTACAATGTGTGTCTACGGCCCATCACTCAAAACTGACACCTCCACGGGATGGATTCCCTTTGTAGGGATAATTTATCACATCTCAGTATGATTCAGGTGTTTGGGTGTTTTTTTCTTTTTTATTTCATTATTTGTTTTCTATTCGTAACTTTTCTGTGTAGCAAAGCACCCTAGCATGCAAAAATATATTATATACATTATATTTTTTATATGTAATCTGTGTTTTACATGATTAAATAGTTATTTCAGCAAAGGTTTTGGGGCATTCAACAGTACTTGGACGAACCGTAGCTCCCAATAGTCTCCGTTTTTTGAAGGACAGTCCTGATTTTCAGGCACAGTCCTGCTTTTAGGGGCTTTGGGGAGCGTGGCCTGGTTGGGGACATCCGCCAATCTCTCCTGACCAGCCCAAGGAGCTGTCAAACCAATGGCGCTCCATTGCAGCTCTTAGGTGGCCTTCTCACCATGCTCTGCAGTTGTGTGTCTTGAGGCAACTCTTCCAGCGTGGTGGGCAGCCGGACTCAACTTTGTTCCCCCCCAGGGCCAGCCATGGCTCTTTCAGGACCATCCATGGCTCTTTCAGGACCATCCACATCACCTCCACACATCTAGGCATATCCCACGACTCTGGTGTCCCAATATGGACACCTGAAATGTTGGGAGGTGTCCAAGGAATGCTGTTTCTAACAATGCGTTTAGTTATAATCGGGTCAAATCCATCGGGACAGGTAGAATGGCAACTTTAAAGAAGCACTTTGTGCAGCAGAGTTCTAAAGCGTCAAACATAAAGTGACAGTTTCAGTATGTAATAAACAAACACGGAAGAACGTTACACGAAAAGCCGAGATCTTCAGGCTTTCTCGTTTCATCAGATCTTAAAACACAGATGGCAAAGATCAACCACCTTATCCAAGACTCATTCATTTCACATATGTTATTTCCTGAAACATTGAAGCGCTTCTCGGGATGTTCGAAAGAAACATTGGATTCCACAAGTGATGAGCTGGAAGCCCATCAAAAGCGTAATAAAGTCAAATCCAACCAACCTGGTTTTCTAGCAACAATTTACACGTAATGTTAACACATAACTCAAAAGGGACATGTCAAAAAAATCCACACATCAGATGATTAATGCCAGAAAAAAAACATCTGCACAATAACAAAAAGAAAATGTTCACTATATATATATATATATATATATATATAATAAATACTGTATATATATATATATATATATATTTATATGTATATAATAAATACTGTATATATATATATAATAAATACTGTATATATATATATATATATATAATAAATACTGTATATATATATATATATATATATATACAGTATTTATTATATACAGTATAAAAAGTTGTCGCTCAATAACATTTCTAATCTGATAGTTTATTAAATTCAACAACTTTTTTTTACATCTGAAACATATTCATCTATAATAATTTTTATAATAATATAATATATATATTTTTTATATTTTCCTATTTTATACTTATGTCGGTAAAATGAATCCTTGTTTTTTATTTTTTTTATTTTGATGAATTTAATGAACTCTCCGATTAGGAATTTATAGACATACATTTGGGTTACCAAGTGTTCTAAATTAATTATTTAATGCATTTCATCTGTTTTTGGGTAATTTTGGGTACTGATTCTGTTTGGATAAACTTACAGATATGAATATTTCAAAATAAAATGTAAATATTAATGTCTTGCCTTGTCTTATATAAATGAAGAAACCCCTTGTGTACCAATTGTACCTTGGAGAAGCCTCATGGAGGAACAAGTATTTTTTATTTATTTTTTTAATTAAATTGAGGGCTACACTATGCAGTTATATGGTAAAGAAGAAAACTTCCAATCAACCTGGAGGCCGCCGTTGTTATCAGTCATGTGATATTTTGGGTGACCTTCCATGCTTAAACACCACACTAAGCTGATGCTTTGTGGAAATGCTAATGAAGTCTATTTCTCCATAGACATTAAGTCAGAGTGTTCAGCTGGGTCATTAAGACCAAGTCATTCTATTTTTTCCCACTGACAGTATGATAAGGAGTCGGGGTGTTTGTCTAGTACAGGGGCGTCCAACCTGCGGCCCTCCAGCTGCTGCAGGACTACATTTCCCATGATGCTTTTTCAGCTATGGTGCTGGGCTGAGGAGGATGGGAGATGTAGTCCTGCAGCAGCTGGAGGGCCGCAGGTTGGACGCCCCTGGTCTAGTAGATTGGGGCTCAGATAACAGAGCCAGAACTCAAACAAAGGGCTAATATGCAGATGCCTGAAAACATTATATTACGGGGTAACAACTACAACTGCTTTAACCCCTTAAGGACAATGGGCGGTCCCTAATCCCATTGAAAACAATGCATTTTGAGCCCGTACATGTATGGGCTTTGTTATTAAGGGGTTAAAAAGAAAACACAATATTTTTGAAAAATTATTGTGGGAGTTTCCTTTAGTATATATTCGTGGTTATAATACACTACAGAGGCAAAGTAAGGTTTTAGAGTTATCCTTAGAGAGGGATAAGGGTGACTAAGTGTTAGAAGTAACACCATTATTTTTATATATTCCACGATGTATCAACCACTTTGACATGCAAGCAATTCCCAACTGGCCAATCGATTTTTGTAAGCCTTTTGCATTTTAGTGTTAGATTCCAGGCACCAAAATTCAGTGAGATATTGATCAACCACTATAGTTTGCAATAAAATGGCATTAAAATAACTGCTCGAAAGGAAGCTTGACTTAGTCGGTGTGAATCTTATAATATAATAAACTTTAAACTTAAAGTCGATCTTTTCCTAAATCCTTCAGTGTATGGATCTATGCACTAAATAACCATATGTTCATTCATCGCAGAATGATTTTAATGCTTATGAATTATATAGAATATTGCAGTGTATACATTTTGAATATACAAAAAAAATTGATAGATACAATTCAACATGGATAAATGTAATATAACGCACTTGGAAAGCAAAAAGCATAAATGTTGCATATAAACTAAATGGGGCTAGGACTAGGAGAATCTCTGTTGGAGATTGGTTTGGGGATCCTAGTAGACCAGTGGCGTATCTACAGGGGTCAGAATTGTGATCACTTCTTCCCGTCGCCTCGTGCCCGTTCAAAATTGTTCAGAAAGGGCCCATTCGACATAGACAGACCATTTCGATTAGTACGCATTGAAACTTGTGGTCCCCCCACAAATAATTAATGTTTAACATACTTTATCATTACCATTTTTTACTTTTTGCTTAGCATATTTGTTGGATTGGGAAGAGTTGAGAAAAGCCAAAAAACATCTGTATGTAAATTACATGTTCTTTGGACAAATTAACGATTACTATCTCAGCTTCATTAAGTGCTTGCTGTGACTTGCTCTGTCTTAACTAATTAACATCTGCCCTATTTTGATAACGTTTGTAAAGAGCTCTACAACATTTTGGTAGGAAGAAGCAGGAATTAAGCAAAATGATGAATAAAGATAGATAACCGATAAAGAGTTGTATATGAAAATACATATAATGTTAAATACAATTATAATATCGCTTTGAATTGTGTGTCTCTTTTCTTCATGTAGTATATCAGCTGTGTTAAATAATAACACAATTGATATACTACATATCCCCCATTTCTTTAACAAAGTTTCCAAAACAACAAAAATGTTTTGGTGTTAATATGGATAGAAATTTGGGGCATCTAGACTAATTGAGCAGACAACAAAAATATCAATTCAGTCAACATTTCTCATGCCACGTGTGATGTTTGTGTGTAAAATGTGGGGCAATGGCGGTAATTATGTCCTCTACGTTCCTTTCCTGGAAAAATGCTCCATAGTGTAGCGTATAGAGGTGGATGAATTGGTCTTGGCGCAGCTCAAGGTAGGGCCAAGCCAGACCTTAGGGGTCAACTTGTCGATCAACATTCGGTTTGCCCATCAGGTACTGAGATTCATGCAAACATCAATACAGAAGAGCAAACAAGCAATGAGGAGTTTGAACGGGTCTGGCACCACCTCATACTCTTTTCATTGTGATGGGCCAGGCTAAGCCAGATGTTGGGCTTCAGCCCAACCAGAGCCCACATCTGCTCATCCAACTATAGTAGCTTGTTGACCCAATACATACCTGGTCACCATAGTATTAGTTTTTTGGCCACTGATAACCCTATATACCATAGACTGTACAATGTCCACAATGATAGCTAAAGTAGTCAACCATATCTCTATAAACATAGTATTGATGGTTTCCAGGTCAACTAGGTACAAGATCTTTGTCATTTTGTCTATGTTTTAGTTAAGCATATTATTCTTCATAACTGAACTGCACTAATTTCTTTGGTGATACATTTATTGGAAGAAACGTGGCAGTCAGACAATACAGAACACCATGCAGTACAAAATCCTACGGTAAAACCATAGATGTGGGTTATTCCCTATAGGACCAAGAGTTGTATTGCATTTAGATTACGTTTTAATTATTTAACTTAATACTCGTTTTAAAATCATTTACAATTTATTAAAATGTTTATTTTTTAATTTTTTTTACATTTTTTTTTGTTTTAAACATTTCCCTTTCCATTTTTTCTCCTATCTTGTAGTGTCATCCTTGAAACATTTTTTATTTTTAACAAATCTTCTTGGGTAGTTTACTTCGACGCATCCAAAACTTCTCAGTGTCTTTTTCCTCCTGAGATAAGTAAAACGACACGACAACTCAGTCTAAATGTCAACTGAGAAAGCAGGGTCATTTTCCAGAACTCGGAGGCAAAGAGCTAAAAATAACAATGCATTTGTGTTATTGTTTTCTTCCTAGCATTCAAAGTCAATGGAAAATAGCACTCGAGGGGGATATTGGGAATACATCAAATATAAAGTAATGATTTTTTATTTAGAATTTTCTATCTGGAATAAGAGAAGTGTGTGCCATCAAAGTCGACTGACTTCTCAACTTTCAGAGTCAGCAATGCCTGTAAGCATTTCAAAAATGTATACTTGTAAATTGTAACTTTAAGTTTCAGGGGGGGGGGACGACCAACATTTGGGAAGACTGCCAAAGTGTGGAGGGTTATGTTTTCTCCTTCCATTCCTGTTTCTGTATGTACAGAAATCTTTGCATGATCTCATTATAGATTAGTGGAGGTCGTCATAAATATTCACATTACGTTGACTTGGCAAGATTTTACGATTGGTATTTGGAGGAAATGGGAATGGGAAAAGAGAGAGAACTGGGCAAATTGTATTGAGATTTCCAGTGTGAATGGCTCTCCTTGGGTGAAGAACAAATTAACCCCTTAATGACAAAGCCTGTACATGTACGGGGTCAAAATGCATTGTTTTCAATGGGTTTAGGGACCGCCCATTGTCCTTAAGGGGTTAATAAGGTAGATGACATAACTCCAATTGGCTGCAACTGGTAAATCCATTCTTAATGTCTTCCTTTAGCTCAGGAAGTAAGCTTTTCCCAGATATCCTGGTCTTCAGATGGCCAAGAATTTGCCGATTCAACCGCACGCTCAACAATTACTCATATGTTTGCCTATTAATCAGTTTGCATCAAGTTGAAAAATAAAGATTTGCCCAAGTGGTGCTTGACTTGCACAAGGAAGTGAGAATAATTTTCAACTGGAAGTTGAGTTGACCTTGATACCTCTTTTACCTGGCATGAATTCAATTAAAAACTTTCAACAGCACTTCCATTGGATATTTGAGATTGAGTGATGTGCGTTCGCATGCGAGATTAGTCAACTAACTCAATCTCAAGCATTAACCTCAATGTTCGAACCTCCTTGTAAGGCGTCAACTCGGAGAAGTTGATACTTTGGTTCAATCTTTAGCGCCTTGGACAAGTGTTGCTCGACGCTTCAAGCTACATCAGAATATGTTCTAAATTGAGTTGACCTGCCTTCATTGTTTTTTAATAAGTTTAAACCCTTTGGGTGTCAGAAGGTTAAACAATTCATTTCCAAGCTCTCAGACACCATGATTTTCATAATCATGCCCCCTTTAGGGGTGACGTTCAGTACATCTGTCTTGATAATTACACTGAACCAAGGGTGTATGCAGTCATTGATCTATTAATGTCATTATTTATAAGTGGCAGCAATTTACATACAGCTATACAAAAGCTTCAAAAAGTAGAAGGAATATAAATGCAGGAGAACCTACAAATGGATGATTAAAAAATATTAAAAATACGTTTTTTTTAAGTATTTTAAGTATTTTATATATCCTATATTTTTTATGTATTTAATATAGTTTTTTTAAAGTATTCTTTTTAAGTATTTTAAGTATTTAATATGTCCTATTTTTTTAAGTATTTAATGTAGTTTTTTAAGTATTCTTTTTAAGTATTTTAAGTATTTAATATGTCCTATTTTTTTAAGTATTTAATGTAGTTTTTTTTAAGTATTCTTTTTTAAGTATTTAATATGTCCTATATTTTTTAAGAATTTATTATAGTTTTTTAAAGTATTCTTTTTGAGTATTTTAAGTATTTAATATGTCCTATAATTTTAAGTATTTAATATAGTTTTTTAAGTATTTAATATGTCTGATATTTTGCAAAAGTTTATAATCTACAGATGAATGGTTTTTCTTTTTTAAATTTTTTTTTATTATTTGTTACGTTTTTCTTTCTTTTTTTCTTAACTTTTTTAATAATATTTAATTTCTTGGATAGTCAACAGCGTCTCAAATATGAATTCTGGTTTGAAATGAAGAACACAAGATTAGTAGTTGAAACTAAGCAATTTTAATTATATTAAAAGACCACAATTCAAATGACACAACAGATGTCATGATTGTCTTACAGCGGAACTTTGCAAACTTATTTGAGAAACTTATTAAGATAACCATTGTCATAGACATAATAATTCATACTCAGTCAGTAACGAAAACAAATATTCACAACACCACATTGAATTCCAATTATTATTATTTGTATAAAAACTCAAATGACTTAATTTACCCAAAAATGAATTTCAATTTTCCTTCGGATCCACTAATCTTTGTATACATATAGCATTAGTGGTAGTAATTATATTTGGCATAATAAGCGCCAATAATAAATTGTCGATGATGTTGTTTAGTGTCACGAGTAAACAAAGATTGGATTAGAAACGAACGGAATTTGGAAGAGAACTTATTTTGAAAAGCAATGTCAGTCATTTATGTTTTGAAACAAGTCATTATCTCTCTGTTCCTCTGCTAACAAAATTAAATTATATGAAAGGGGTTACTTAATGTGACTCATTTAAATTATGCAGAGTGCTTTCTGTGAATTAGTAATTATTAAAAACATAACAAATGCAAATTAAATTTTGGAATAATTGCACCGTACATAAAAGTACAGAGGCAAAGGAAGACAAAGAGCTTTCGATCTACACTAATTTGGATTTTTTTTTGTACCATAAGCACATTTGTTTTTTTTTGGTTTTTTTTGTAAAGCTGTTTTATTAACACTTTTTTTTTAAGTGTTTTTAGTACTTTGGAAACAAATATTTTACAGAGAAATGACGAATAAGTACTTCGAAAAATGATTTGGGTGCCAGATATAGTGGCAGGGACAAAAAATGCAAAAATGGTAAAATTGACTTAAAAAAAATTACATACATGTTCAGCAATGTTTTGTTTGTTCCTTTGAAGCTGTAGGGGTACACTATGGGGTGCCACAGGTAAGTCCAACTAAAGGTCCCATTTATAAAGCAGCCTCATTTGAAGCAAACACGGGGTACTGTCCAGTCAGATACACATACAGATACAGAAAAGGGTTAAATAGAAAACCCATTAAATCAGAACAGAAAAGATCATGTTGTCGGGTAAATATTGCCTAAAGTTCTTTGTTACACCCTGGTGGTTGAATGTGGAATTGCAAGTAAAACACACAAAATGCCTAATGTAGCAGCCCAGAGGGTGACTTTACTCAGTATGTGACGTCAGACCACATCCCTCCGGGAAACTCCCTCTTTAGTGAGTACACACCAATAGTAAATCCTGACCCTGTGTATCACTGAGGTTTCGGTGGACCAGCAATGGCAATGACCAATCCTCCCCCTGCAGAACATCAGCCGTAGATTATAAACTCACAGGACCCTCTTCTCCTTCTGTACCATTATGTCTTAAATCTTATTGTCAGTCCTGTTATTGTAATAGCGCTAATAAATCTGCTGCTGCTCTATTTAATATAATAATATATGTAATGCACTTTAATTTTTATTCTTTTTTTTTTTTAGATGTGGTTTTATGGTTATTATTTATTCTGTAAAGATTATTGTCTTAACCATAATTCTGTTAAGCTACAAAGTCCACATTTCGTTCTGTCAAAGTATATACAGTACTGTCCAGGATCTATATCTTGTCATCTACATTCCTCCTATTCTGTTCATTTCTTTTACAATCATATTGGTCGGGTGAAACCTATACAAGAGTTACTTAAAAGTAACAGACCTTTTCTTATAGAATTATATGTATAAATGCAAAGTCATGCTATGTTTCTCTTCTCTCCAGCTAAGACCAACAGTGGCATCTAGTGGAAAACTAATTACCGATGTATGGAGCTCCTCAATTTTTTGTGTACGTTAAATTTACTAAAAAAAAGATAAGTCAAATACAAAAACTATAACAATTTGATAATGTTACCCTACAGGTAGTATTTTCGATACTGATTTACTGTCCAAAGAATTAAAAGAACACAATTTTCCACATAACTACACTAACATACACTTACTCATACTGTTGGGTGTGGGTCACACATCCCTTACCGGTATACTCACCTTCGGGTGACACGGAGCTCTGGCGGATTGCTGCGTCTCCTCTCAGCAGTCCGCGGGACGCTCCTTGCATAATCCATTGTCCCCCGCATCCTCGTACTAATACAAATACACATCCATGCTAACACAAACACTTACACATTCATGCTCACACACAAATGCTTACACATGCACATTCGTGCTGAGAAACACTTAAAAATTCATGTTAACACACAATTAAACATACATTCTAATTCTAACATACATACGTACACACATTCATACATACTCCCTCCTTTACTCTTTCAGTCCCCCCTCCACGCACTCTTACCTCACTGGCAACTTTCTTTCTGGCTATCAGCGGCCTCACTTTTAGTGCCCAGCCCAGTAACCTTGTGTTATGTGATCCCGCTGCGTTCCTGCCTCCCCATGCTGGTCCAAAACTGTTGACAAATTTGCCCCCAGGGCTAGCTCGCCCCTGGCTATATTTCAGATTCAATCGATACTCTTGGCTTTGGTTGTAGACATATTTGCTTTTTCCCTACTTTGATTTGATGTTTCCAAGGTAGCCAGTAAATATTTAACTTGGGTCAGCAGTCAGTATTTAGGGTATTGACATCACTGGTACTGTCTAAGTTGACCCTGAATAATGAGAGAAAACTGACTCATCTATTATAAATACTGGGGCTTTTTGTGCCTTTTATGTTGAAAAAGAATATTTTGTGGTTTAAATAATTCCCTGAAAACTACTTCAACTGAAGATTTAATTTTAATCAGCTATACCAGGTTTCTCGAACAGGTCCTTGGCTCACTGGAAAAGTATTTGGCCAAACACATTTCTTGCTTGCTAGTGCTCATGCAAAGTTTACGCCATCTTCTGCACTGGCTCACATGAGCTTTTCATATGATCTAACGAGACCAACTCTCGTACGCATTCAGAAGGTACTTCTATTGATTTTAATGGAAGCACTTGTCAGTGTTTGGTTGCTTGAAGGAGCCATTTACTGACAAGGGATTGGTTGCTTGAAGGAGCCATAACTAGCGCAAAAAAATGGGCTGTGGAGGGGAGTGGTGATGGAACTGTAGTTTCTCGTTAAGGGTTTTTTCCCTACTGGTTATTGAATGCAGTGAATGACGTACTTTCATATGAATTCTTCACTGGTGAGACGCTAGACTGTCCCTTTAACGTTACGGCACATTGGGAGGTTCAACGTTCAATTTGGTTTTCATTCGTGGTTCCTATGTGGACATCATACTGGAATCCATCATGTATATTGGTCATTTAATAAATAAATCAAATATTTTTGCTGTAAAAACCTCCATAGTTGCACCGCCCATTCACATTCTACATAATAAGGAATAACAAATTAGGCAAAAAAAATTAAGCCTGAAAAATTATAATTGAACTGATGTCATAAGTAAGTTCCCTTTAAAATCATACCTCATCATTTTGAAAATCAAAAAAATCTAAAATAATTGGATGAATTTATTGTAAGTAAAGTTATGGCTATACACCTCATAAATATTTTTTACTGATAAACTCAAAAGCAAAAAAAAAAATTTAAGTACAAAATTGTAAAACATAAATAATTTAAATATATAAATTTAATTCATTTAAAATATCGCCTTTTTCTGCAGTAGGTTTTATACTTTTTCTTTCCTATTGGAACCTTTTAGAACGCATTTCTATTATACCTCCATAAGAAATCTTCTCTAGAAAATAAACCTATAGGTAAATCAATCCTGTTTCTGAGACGGAACCATTGTGCTTGTCGCAAGTTGTTGCCTTGCATTATTTAGTAGGTACAAAGGCTACATTTCTGTTCAAGCTAATTGATTTTACTGCTGGGTGTTAAAATCCGATGAGAAAATGAAACATGAAAGCTCTTTTTTTTGTCAGCGCCTTAAAGTTTAGGCACTCTTCAGGGACGGAAGAAGCTATTATTACGTACATTTACAAAAAAACCCTGGAGGATTCTCGATAATACAACTCAACAACCAGCTGGAAACAGTGTCATGTGGCCCTTTCATGCTGTGGATAAAGGAACGCAACCAACAGCATCTAGTAATTAAACGAGACAATATATTTTGAGAATCTGCTGGCAGATTTAATGTATGTTACAACGTTGTAATTTCATAGGAGAAATCTAACAATGGATGCTCATTGGGTGAAAGCAAATAAAACCCGTGGCACATTATCCAGGCTATAAAATAACTTGGATAGGGGTAGACAATGGAATCTTTTGGATTGTTTTTATGGCCTATGGGAAAATAAAATTACCGATGTTCCCAGAAGGGCAACACTATTAATCGAATCCCAGAATATTCTGAATAGGCCTTCCTATAAGCGATTAAATGTCCTCTCTAAAAGGATACTGGACACAAAGGAAGTTCTACTGACTATTGTTGAAGGGCCATCAATGGTTCAAGATGTCTTGGTTGCACAATTTAAAATAATACCTGGACTGTTGGAGATATCTGACGAAAGAACCGCTTTACAGAATGCTCTTTCAGACAATTTTAATTTTTAATGTCGAATGTTGTGATATCTGAGCACTAGACCAAAGCATCGCTTGACGGTTGATGGTAACTCCCCCAGATCCTTAATTCATTAGAAAATACAGTTTGCTTGACTAATTTGGTATCAGCACCAAGATCAATATTTTTAGCTACTATCTCTTTCCGGGTTGTGTTAATTTGGTTCACTATGTACCTTCCTATCTACCAAACCCTTGAGCAAACTGTAAAAATATCAACTTGATGGAATGTGGTTAAGGCTCAAGTTCTTAAGATACGCTATGGAGCACCTTATAACAGAATATGGTTTTTTTAACCCCTTAAGGACAATGGGTGGTGTCTAAACCCATTGAAAACAATGCATTTTGAGCCCGTACGGGCTTTGTCATTAATGGGTTAATAGAAAATTTATTTTATTTATTCCAATGTTTTTGTTTTATGAATTGATTTTGGTTATTTTCAGTTGGCACGCTTTTCTTAAGTAAATAAAAGGCCATTTCCAAATAATAGTCACTAGGCCGGATATATTTTACATCATATAACCTCAACAGTCATTTTTTATTTTTATTGATGATGAACCAGTTAGATTTTTATTTAAGTGAAATTGCCTTCACATTGTCTTTCTCTTCCACTCACTCAATTTCCCAAATGCTTCCTTCTTGGTTTAAGTAAAACAATTCCAATAATAGGGGTGCATTGCTAAACTTCGGGTTTTTTTTTAGCAATCTATTATGGATTAAGGACCCAACCGTCACGCCTACTGATCTCAACAAGATCATGGGCCACCATTAAAAGATGTGGCCCATGATCTTTATTGTATTAGAAGGTTTTCGAGGCACGACATGGTGTTCCAATGCAGCCCCACCGACGAAGAAGGCATATTAAAGTACTTTGCCATTATTTTAACCCCTTAATGACAAAGCCCGTACTTGTCCTCAAAAAGGGGTTAATATGGATTTGTTAACCTGAAAGATATGAAAGCACTTATTTTAACGATAAGAGCTGCTGAATCCATCCATGTTCCTGTAAGGGCAATACTCAAGTTATCATAGATATATTAAATACACAGAATGGATGGAGTGTCCCTTTTTAAGGCTTCATTCTCAACCCAACTTCAGTTATCTTCAACTATCCTGAGGTCTTATCATCTGCATATAATGTCACCCCAGGCGGTAAAAAAAAAAATCTCAAATGGCCAAAAACTAATATATATAAGCTATGCCTGAACTTTAACCCCTTAAGGACAATGGGCGGTCCCTAAACCCTTTGAAAACAATGCATTTTGAGCCCGTACATGTACGGGCTTTGTCATTAAGGGGTTAATATTTTTTTATCCACATATTATATCCACACGCATTTATAACACGTCATGGTTTCGCAGCTGCCATTGCATGTTCCGTCTTCACAATGACTCAGAAAATCCAATAGGACGAGGAAACGCCGATATTTTCTAGGACGTGGACGCTTTGTCAAAATGTCAGGTGATGGAAGTTTCATGGTCAGCGGGGCTTATTTAAGCCTCAGTGAACATACTATTAAAATATTTCAGGTATGAAGTTAACATTTCTCTAAACATGTTTTCTGTTCTTCGGCTATCATGTTGATTGATATCGAACATCTTGTAGCAGAAACTCATTCTAAGCTTCCGGAAGATACGCAAAGGTGACACAGTCAAGTGTGAAGATCGTAAAAAGAGAAAGGTTATTCCAGAATTTAAATTTGCCGTATATAACCATTTTTGTCTTTTTCTAATAAACTTGGCTGCAGTGAGCCAGGTTCTTTTTTCTACTCCACCAGAGAAATAACTTCTTGATAGTTACGATGCCACAGTACGAAAAAGGCTTCAAAGATTGAGAATTTTATTAGTAATGTATCCACATAAAACAGCCACAATTACCATTTGAAGAAATGCTTTACATAAATATGGGTTCTCTTTTTCAAATCGAAGCACTGTAGCTGTCGGAATACGGAATCTTCAAGAACAGATTCACTTTATTTCTATTACGAGGCAAACAGAAGTAATAAAATAATGGATTTTTAACTAGTCTTTAAAAGAATTAGCGTGCCTACTAGCTTGTGGAGCATTTTGGAGTAACATATCCATGGTATAAGAAAGCAGACTGCATTTTATGTTATGTTATATGCCCCGGATCAATCATCACATTATAAGCTGCATTTATTTGTAATCTAGAGGTGATGACAAAAATGTGAACCCCATTCCATACTTACCAACAAGAAAGAAGACAGATGAAAGAAGACAGAAGAAGAAGAAGAGGTAAGAGAAGAAGTGAAGCTGTAGGAAAGGAGATGGGGACACGGATAGTGAGACAGTGTGAGAGAGAGTGAGTAAGAGTGTAAGAGAGTGTGCATGAGAGAAGGTGTGAGTAAGTGGGTAAATGGGTGTGAGAGAGTGTAAGAGTGAGATTGTTAAGAGAGTGAGACTGTGTGAGAGCATGAGTGAGAGTGTGAGAGAGTGACTAAGAGTAAGTGAGTGGGAACACCATGGTGAGAGAGTATGAGAGAGTGAGTGAAAGCATTAGAGAGTGCGTGTTAGAGAGTAAAAGAGCTAGTGTGAGTTTGAGAGCATGAGTGAGAGAGGGTAAAAGTGAGAGTTTGAGATTGTGAGACTGCATGAGTGAGAGTATAAGAGAGTAAGAGTGTGAGTGAGAATAAGAGTGAATGACTGAGAGTGTGAGAGACTGATGGGAAATCATAATGTTTCAGCATGCAAAGACATTTTGGACAATTCTTTGCTTCCAACTTTGGGGAAGGTCCTTTTCTATTCCAGCATGAGTATGCGATAAATATCTATACACCGATCAGCCATAACATTATGACCACTGACAGGTGAAGTGAATAACACCGATAATCCTGTTATCATCCAGTGGGATTTATTAGGCTGAAAGTGAACATTTCGTCCTCAAAGTTGATGTGTTAGAAGCAGGAAAAGTGGTCAGTGTAAGGATCTGAGTGACTTTGACGAGAGCCACATTGTGATGACGAGACAACTGGGTCAGAGCATCTCCAAAACTGCAGCTGGGGTGTTCCCTGGTCTGCAGTGGTCAGTACCTATCAGAAGTGTAAGGTCCAAGAAGGAAAAGCGGTGAACCAGCAACAGAGTCATGGGCGGCCGAGGCTCACTGATGCAGACGAGCTGCTGTAGCTCAAATTGCTGAAAAAGTTACTGCTGGTTCTGATAGAAAGGTAGAACTCACACCGCATCCCGGTTTGTTGCATATGGGGCTGCGTAGCTACAGACCAGTCAGGCTGCCCATGCTGATCCCTCTCCACTGCCGAAAGTGCCTACAATGGGTACGTGAGCATCAACACTAGACTACGGAGCAGTGGAAGAAGGCCGGGAGCATCACCTACCTGGAGAACACATCCATGGAGACCCACCTCGCAACCTACAGGACTTAAAGGACCTGCTGCTAACATCTTGGTGCCTGAAACCACAGCACACCTTCAGAGGTCTAGTGGAGTCCGTCAGGGCTGTTTTGGTGGCAAAAGGAGGGCCTACTTAATATTAGGCAGGTGGTCATAATGTTATGGCTGATCGGTGAATATATAATTATATATAGTAATTCGCCTTACTATATGCACTATATTTTATATATATATATATATATACACAATGTATACATATATACGGTATATATATCTACATATACTGTCGATATATAGATATATATAGCGTAACGTAAGACTAATAACTTTCTCCAACCATTTGTAACATCCTAATAGAGAAATAAGCTGTAAAAAAAAAAGCACCCTATCCATTCCAGCAAATGCAATTTGGTATTCCGTCCATTATATTTATCTAGCCTTCTTTTAATGTGTTGTTTACGGAATTGCACTTTTATACGAAAAAGAAAAAAAAGAACGCTGCCTGTTTACTTTTTTCTAATAAGCAGGTATCTTGTGCATCCGACTTGCTGAGCAGAACATTTAATGTTAATTCCAATGCATATATTTTTAATGAAATAGAAAATTGAACGTACAGTACGCATTCCTCTGGCATGCACAGAAATCCTAATTATTTGATTCTAACCTATTTCTAATTTTCCACCAGCCAGTTCGCCCTGATAATTTTCAGTATTATAACAATTTATGCCATTTGAGGCTACCCATGCATAAAATTGCAGCCTTATTGTTGAAATGGAATAGACACAGGCATAGATATCCAAGCAGGGTTTAATCACTTCACTTTATATCAAATTGTACTCCTGAAAGGCACTATCATTTTTATTAGAACGCAACGAGCTAATGGAAGGCAATCAGAGTTAATGTTAATAAAATTGTTAATACTGTAACTTATAATGCACAATCTTGCATTAAATGTCTGTTATTTACTTAGAATGCTCAGAGACATAAGACGGTTGGCGCGTAGAATGTTATCGTCGGGTTGTTTTGCAGCGAATTTTTGTATATGACGGGAGGAAAAATATCGGTAGTTAAACATTGGGTACTTTTCCGTAACTATGAGTTACGTTGAGACCTTAAAAAAGATAATATAATATTGCAATTTTAAGCAACTATAAAAAATTCAACTATAAATTATGGTAAAATACAAGTTTACGTATAACTTGTAGAACTAATTGACGTTAATGAAATAGTTAATACTAAAGCTAATTAATATTAAATATTGAATACCGTATTGGCTCGGATATAGGCCGCCCCCGTATATAGGCCGCACCCTAAAAGTTTGGTGCTTTTTTAAAGAAAAAGTTTTTTCCTTTAAAAAAGCACCAAAAAAACATGCTGCCACTCTGCCCCCCCCCCCGAGATATGCTACCACTCTGTCCTCCCTCCCCGAGATATGATACCACTGTCCTCCCTCCCCGAGATATGCTGCCACTGTCCTCCCTCCCCGAGATATGCTGCCACTGTCCTCCCTCCCCGAGATATGCTACCACTGTCCTCCCTCCCCGAGATATGCTACCACTGTCCTCCCTCCCCGAGATATGCTGCCACTCTGTCCCCCCCGAGATATGCTGCCACTGTCCTCCCTCCCCGAGATATGCTACCACTGTCCTCCCTCCCCGAGATATGCTGCCACTGTCCTCCTCCCCCGAGATATGCTACCACTGTCCTCCTCCCCCCGAGATACGCTACCACTGTCCTCCTCCCCCCCCGAGATACGTTACCACTGTCCTCCCTTCCCGAGATACGCTACCACTGTCCCCCCCCGGACTTACCGGAGCAGACTCCCGGGTGTCTTGCGAGGCCGGCGGGGGACATCTACGCAATACAACTTCCGGAAGTTGTATACGCTTATTGCTCCGGTAAGTCCGGGGGGGGGGGGGGCGGATGGCCCACACGATGCGCTTAGACAACCTCCCGTGCCGGCACCCCCCCCGTGGGAAGTGCTGGCAGGGGAGGCTGTCTGAGCGTATTGGGGAGTAGGATGCAGGTGCCCTGCACCGCTGCGGGGGATCTGTATCCTAACCCCGCTGCCAGTCCCGGGCGTCGGGCGCTAGACCCCGAATATAGGCCGCACCCCCACTTTAAAGACTTAAAGTGGGGGGAAAAAGTGCGGCCTATATTCGAGCCAATACGGTATTAATGTATTTTGCTAGCTCCTCCTCCATAATGCATACTAGGCGGGAGGCGGGGGAAAATACCCCTATTAGGGGGTTCTGGAGATCTTATTTTAGTTAAAGGGTGGCTGTAATCAAATGTTACGTTAAAATACATATCGAAGTCCATTTCCCATGGACTCCAGTGCATTTTATCCCAATAGACTCTCTTACCCTGACTACCTCTACTAAAAGGAGGAAGTGTACTAGTGTTGAGTTAGCATACATGTGATTGG
Source organism: Spea bombifrons (assembly GCF_027358695.1). NCBI lineage: Eukaryota > Metazoa > Chordata > Amphibia > Anura > Pelobatidae > Spea > Spea bombifrons. The sequence continues at coordinate 161,042,403 of NC_071087.1, read as the reverse complement.
CTGCTTTTGCTCAACAGGATGTGGAGACAGTGTACTTCAGTATGCTTCCTGTTTTTTGTAGAGGCAGCAAGGGGGAGGAGTTTAATAACTAATAGCTAATGAAATCATGCTCTGCAAAATTGATTCCAATACGCATTAATAATAATAATTAAAAAAAAAACAGAGTAGACAGTCCCCTTTAACTAAGATATTTATTATGTTTGAGATGGTTATTAACTTTTAGTGTCAGTGATGAGAAGCGTTTGCTTTCCTCAATTTTTTTATTTTTTTTTGATAGATCTTGGAAAAAATGTCTGTGACTCACGAGCATCTCAGGCAAAGATCTCTAGCTTCCTTAACAATGAACCTGCTTGCGTAAAAACACCTTGCATTTTTTGTGAATATAGACTTAACTGTTATGTAAAAGCTCCTTGATCTGTTTTATTAAGTACGGGATTTTATTTTTATATTATACTAGTTGTATGACATCAAGACGCGTAATATAAAGAAGGGATCCAGGATATAATTAGAAAGGGCACGGTGCAAAATTGACTAATTATAAATGGCTACTATTTGCCAAAAATACTCTCTTTTATAGAATTCTATCTCTTTTGATTCTGAGTCTCTGGGTGAAACACTCCTCAGGGGAGTGGTTTATAGCCACTCCTTACTTATGTTCTGTTTATTCCCTGCCAACTTTCACCCTGATCCCGCCTACATTATCCCATAAAAAACTTTTACGAGTGATTGAGAATCTGACTTTATATTAACCACTGATATTAATTTATAGAAAATTTACAAAAATGGCATTTTAATGGGTTGGCCCTGCCCCCACCGAAAGAGAATATCCTGGCGTGGGAGGTTCTCAGGTAAGGTTATTATGTTCTTTACTTACATGTATTTAAAGAAAAAAATAACCTCAACTGCCGTACAGCCAGCAATAACCAAATCAAATGTTATCATTGGAGGGACAACATTATTATTTTTGTATTCACTGAGCATATTATTATTATTTTAATATTATGTTGAATTTTTTATTTAATCTACGTAAAATCTGAGAGTAACCGTATTAAATAATGTATTCTCTACAGGCATGGTGAAAATCTGTGACCAACGCCTTTTTTAATTTTTAAAAGATTTTTTTCAAACTGTATTTAATAAAATTAATAAAACATAATTAAGGAATAATTCTGAATTATGCCCAAGCATTAGATCACATACATAATTATAATTTATCTGATTGTTTTACAAACCCATATATGAGTTTAATTTATTATATTAAACTGATTTGTCACAATCAAATATAATTTTAATTCTATGGTTCACCAGTTTGGAATCCAACGGTGATGTCATTTTTGAGCTGTGGTTTGTCGTTTTGATATGGAAGATCATTTAAAATAAAAAAAAGGATTATAACAAATTATAACAATTAACATTTTGTAAGTAACAGTTTCCCATGGTCATAAAAACCAATTTACCAGCGGATTAGAACCATCTAGTCTTCCCATGTTCGGCTGTAAAGGTCCCAAATCTTAATCAGTCCTTGGTCTCTCTCTCTCTATATATATATTAATATTCTAACCAAACTATTGTGTCTCTTTGTGAATAACTGTCCAGATGTCTCTATGAGTGGCTAGCTTACCAGTTAAGAAGGAGGACCAGCTAATAATGTGCAGTCAACACGTTTTAATATAATAATATTTTGCGGTTTATCAATTCTATGGTCATCCAATAAATAACAAGGCTGCTAGTAAGGATTTACCAAGTAATTGTCACCTACTCCCCTGGTCCATCTGGTGCTACAAGGTCCGCTCCTCCACCACCCCATCAGGGTCAACCTCCATCCTGTGCCCCACACCGTCCGGTGGATCCTCCCACAGCAGCATCCTATTCTTGTGGGTTCTAAGTATTGATCCCGTGTTTGACCTTGCTTGACCCAGACTATTCTGGCTTACTGATCTTCTCTGTTTTACGACTACCCTGAATTCCGGCTACCTGACCACTGCTCTGATATAGACTACCCTGAACTCTGGCTTCCTGAGTAGGGCTTGTCTTGACTAGAGTTTGTCCCGTCTCCGAGGAGCATCAGAAAGTCCCACAGCAGTTTGAGCCGAAAAGGCTCAACCTTGAGGGGGAACTGGTTGGTTGGCGAAGAACCGAAGGCCTTTCTCTTGTTGGGACACCATGTCTTACCCCGCACCAGAGTCTCCTTTGATACACTGAGCTTGACAGCATTAAAAAATATATATATATATCAATGCAACATTAGTGGGATTTTAGCAATTGAAGAATTATGCAGACATTCCTTGTAAAGCAAGAAGAGGCAGAGCCTTTTAGATTTATTTTCAAAAGAGTACACGACACGGTCGCTGACTAATCCAAGAAAAAAAAGTTTTTAATACAAAAAAGTAGATAGGAAAATAATCTTACATCACATTTTTTTTCCTGACTGTATATATTATATATTAACAAATCTTTAAACAATATTGTAGATTTTCTTTAAAAAAAATTAATAGTTCTAATTTACTAAATGTGCAAAGTTACATTAAAAAAAAAACAAAAAAACATAATTCTGGATCACAACATGGCAACGCTAAAAAGCTTATAAATTTTGATCCAGCTACCTCCAAAAACTTGGCCGTTTGAATCACCAAATGGAGATGTGTTCCTCCGAACATCTGTTTACAAATAAGTGAGAGAAACTGTGTAATTTTTTTTCAATTTCCACCAATTTTCTACTCAGCGTTATTTTGTGTACCGTCAGCCAAATCAGCAGAAAGTAGCTTACACAAAGGATCATGATGACATATGTCAGCCTCAAACTTGGCCCAACAGCACTTTTCATTCCATAGACTTTCTTGTCAGCTTAGAAGGAAAACTAAACATTTTTCTACTATAATTATCAGACTTTTTTTTAGCAAAATCAACAATGTAGTACCGCAAATATCTATATACTCCGGAATTATTATCGTATTCAGGGGCAAATTCTAATTTTTATATATTAAATAATATGGATAAACTTTATTTCCAACAGAGAGAAATAAAAAAAGACACTTCTACAAATGATCCTCTTTTATAGCTTTTTAAAGTTTTAAGGTATTTTAAAATTTAAAATATAAATGTTTTATAGTTTTCAAATTACTGTAATTCATTTCAAATTCGGTATGCTTTTATATTATTTCGGCTGAAATTTTTACAAAAAAATAAAATTAAAAAAAGTTTTCATATTTATTTAATTTTCTTTACTAATTATTAAATATAAAAAAAAAATATATATATATTTTTTTCTATCTCAAAGGATTTTAGAGACTATTTCTGGCTCAGGATGTACAGAAGTGTTAAAATAAGATAGTTTTGCGAAGTATTTTCTACTGTCCATCAGCCTACATGTGACAGCTACTTAGTTTGAAGCTGTTTTAAGGTTCCTAATTCCTTTTTTTTTTCTCTTTTTTTTTCCCTTTTGGGCTTTTTATGTGTGAAGGACCAAGCAAACACTGACTAAGGTAATATATCTAGTGACCTTTTAGTTCTTTCAAAGCAAAGTGATTTAATAGTACTTAATCTGTCAAGGGCCTGAAGCTTTGCAATAACGTTTTATTAAGACGTTTTTCATGGAGCATTAGTTGAACTCTTTAAGGCTGAAAGAGAATTTTTTTCGAAAAAAAGATTCCTTCTTCGAGTTTTTTTTTCCCCTTTATATCAGACGGAATAAATGTGGAAGCCCAAAGTTGTTTACAATTTCTTTGTGTGGCTAATTTTTATTTTTTTTATAATTTTAGAAACAAGTATACCGTGGGAACAGAGAGCCCATATGTTTAAGAAATTATCCGGAATTGGTGTAAAAGAAGTTTACTAATGCATTGTTCAAAGATAATATTCATTTTTTTTTTCAATATAAAGGTTTGGGATCATTGCCATATTTGTTAATAATTTCAAATTTTCAATAAAAAGCAGTTTTTAAATAAAAAAAATACCTACGGTGATGGATTTGTTTAAAACAAATGAAAAAGTAATAATAATTTAATTAGCTGACAACTTTAAGCTATACAATTGCAGATGATTGGCTCATTTTAAAAACCATTGAAGGATTGGGACGAGGGATGAGCAAACAGAGATTAAAAATTCTGTTAGCACTTTCCTATCATATGCAAAGGTTAAAGCGATTAATTCTTATTTTAGTTCGCAAAAAATGAATCTGAGATATATATTCTCATTCATGGATAAACATGTTTAACCATCACATAATTATATAAAACACTCGCAAGAGACATAGGGCTTTCGTTATTTTTTTTTTAACCCCTTAATGACAAAGCCCGTAGATGTACGGGCTCAAAATGCATTGTTTTCAATGGGGTTAGGGGTTCATTTTATTTTAATATCTACACATTTTAATTACCCACTTCCTATCCACTCTGGTAGACGTAATCAGCAGAGGGGCCTGGTTCAACCATGCAGCACCAGCCTTACCACATAGACAAACTTGGCAAACTTGGGTGCAAAATAGACTGGAACATTCGGATTCATACCACTTTTCATTTTAGCGAACATTGGCAATTTTCTTAGTCCGTACGAATGGCCAAAAACGAGGAGGAACCCCAAATGAAATCAAGTAGAAACCTCTGAACATTTGTTCGGATGTCTTTGCTTTCGTTGCTCTCCGTGTTCCTGTTTTCTTTTCCGCAGCTCCTCTTCTTCTCTTGCCTCTACTTTTTCTTGTGCCTTCTTTCTTCTGCTTCTCTCTGGTATCAGCTCTGTTATCCAGGTCCTTGCGCAGAAGGGCGAACACTCTCTCCCTTGATTGGAGAAACAGGAAAGAGACTGTCCCCAGGGTGCGTGCAATGGATCCACCCTTTTGCTTTCCTTCAATTGGATGAAACGGTGTTGGCAGAGGCTCCGCCCAGAAGTACCTGGATAACAGAGCTGATACCGAGGAGAAGCAGATTAAGAAGAAGACAGAAGAACAAGAAGAGGAAGGGGAGAAGCAGAGCTGCTGAAAAGGAGACAGGGACACCAAAGTGGTTGACTAAGAAGCTTACGGAGACATTGAGAGAGAGCATGAGAGAGAAAGAGAGAGAGAGTGAATGAGAATGTGAGAGCATGAGAGAGTGTGAGTGAATTCCTCTTCAAGAAATTATATTGTTGTTTGAAAAATCTAGCGCTCAGCTGTTAGAAGGCAACCAGGGCTAGTAGAGAACCAGAAGTACAGTTTGCCTAGAGAGCTTGCTTCGCTAAAGCTATAGTTCATGTTTCCTATAGCCCCTCTAAATTCCTATCTTGTCTCTGAACAAGTAAAACATTGACTGCTGAAAATCTGGATGTTTGTAGGAACAGCTAACCAAAGACCTGTTGTTGATACTGTCTTGACCTAAAATGGCCAGTCACAAATTATGAATTTAGCCAAATTTCTTGCCCATGGACCTCTAAACAAATACCATTACTAACAAAATATTACCCATCTTACATGGTTTCCTTAGTAAAGAACATTTTGTCCCACCTTAGCTCTTCTGAAGTTTCTTCCAAGCTTAGAACTTCTGAAGGTGGCCCACCGTTAACCTACATAATCGTTAGAGCTTCCATTATCTCGACAATCAACCAGCGACGATAAGCTGGGCAGGTATTAATTCTGCTTTACCACATATCACGCACAAAATCGAGAAGCATAGTCACTTAAATAATACAGAGCAAGAGATCTCGGGTATTAAACTGTAGATGAGGCACACACTGTTTGTTGACATGATTTGTACGTTAAACATTGTTCTTTTTTAGATAAAACAGCTGTATATGTTACATTTTCTGCTATTATAGTAATAACCTCATTTTAAAGCCATTACGCATAATAAATAATTCAGTAAACATAATAATTCATTATATTTCAATGGCCATGCCAAGAGAAATAAAATTAAACACACGCATTTATTGTTTTTATTACTTAAGCACTAGATATCCCATTAGGCTTCAGTACATAATTAAGATATAGAAACAGTTATCACTTTATCACAGTTAAAATATTCCACCCTTAAGTGTGATATTTTTACTGCCTCGTGCTTCTGTATTATTTTCGAATAAGTAAAAATCCTTTGTAACGTGTTGCCAAGAGCATTACCACAAAAAATATATATTTTTAAGGAAATTTAAAGAGATTTTTCACTATATTGGAAACTGGCAGAAGAGCTGAACATTTTAGCTCGCTGTCTTCACTATGCCTTATGAATGGCAACAGCAGGAAATCTTGGGAACTCAGACCCAGTAACTGTGGCCCCACTTTGGGGTCTATTCACTAAAGGGAGAGTTGTCAGGAGAGTTTGTGGGAGAGTTGTGTTTCCTTCACTTTGCCATACCTCCCAACTTCTTCCCTCGGCATTCTGGGATTCCCAGTAAGGGAAAAGCTTGGTAGACTGTCACTCAAAATGGCGGCGCTACTCATCATTGACACAATTCTGCATTTGCGCAGTATGGATTCTCCGGTGTCCTTGAAGAGCGGTACAGAGGTAGAGCTCAGCAGGACAGCGGGATAGAGTGGCCAAATCAGGACTGTCCCGTGCAACGCAAATGTTTCACTATTAAATATTTCACTATAAATTATGAAGGTCCAAGCAAAGTGTGCTTCTGGCTTGGCTGGCTCTGGATAATGTATAGCTAAATCCACAATATGTGGTTCCTGAAACCACAATAGTCCCCAAATAAATACGTTCTCTGTACACCGACAGCAAATATGAATGAGCATCAGACAGAGACAAATTCAAACACCTGAACCAGATAAAAGATTTACCTTAGGTTCATACGATGGATATTTCCGCAGTTACTTGGGGTGTGTATCTCTTTAAATCCTTGCGAAGAAAAATAACAATTCAGATACCATGGGGCAAGAACTTATTAACCCTTAGGTTATGTGGGGATGTAGACCTCTGCTGAAGCATGAGACTTCCAATTCAGAGAGCAGCGGCACCAGTACAGGAAAAGCACAATTCCAAAATCCTGGGGACATGGATGCCGAGCAGAGGGAGGCCTGGTGGCATCTTTTTAAAGTGAGAGGTGGAGTTACTGGGAGGCTATTTAAGGAAATGTGCTGCTAATGTAGGGGCCATTTTGTTTGTGCCTCCCGCCCTTCTTGTTTGTTTCACTGGGCTCTGGTGGAGTTATGTCTGGTCACAGTTGTGGGGCGGAAGCTTTCCGGGTATCCAGGGGGTTGGTGCTTTGGTGAGAGCGTTCGGTGGTAAACTTGGTGGCACGTTCCTGGCAGGTCAAGTATGGAACCTTGGGTCTGGGCATCAGGGTATGTCCTTCCCTAAGTTGGTGAATAAATTGGCTGTGGCCTTTTCAAACACAATTCTGGTCGTTGTGTCTTTATTGTTATTTCAACTTAGCATGTAGGCCTAGCATGGGAAATCGGAGGCTATGATGGCGGGAGGGTCCCTTTAAGAACATGATATCTTATCTTTATCTAAAATAGAAAATGTTTCCTCTCTTCTGCCAACTTATAAAGCTATGCATCTACCTAAATCCCCCAAAAGCCACTAACAAGTCTTTTAAATAATGTGGAACCTGGGGAAGATATGATATATAAGAGCAGAATGTAATATTAATGTAATAAATATTTCAGCTGTTTTAATAATGTATTTGTAATAAAAATGGCCATGTATGTGTCTTGCCAACCCCTTAAAATGCCATTTTTGTAAACATTCCTATAAATATAATATTAATGGTTAATATAAAGTCTTGATCTCTCATTAAAGCTGACATAACCGTACTCCACGGTGAATTTGCCGGAAGATCGGCCCCGTTCGGCCCCATCTAGTTTCCCGTTTCTCCTGCTGTAACGACTCAAACCTTAATCTGTTGTTGGTCTCGTCTTAGATTCAGGAGCCATATGCCTATGCCAATGCTGCCTTGGTCATAAATGTCTCTCCTTAGAAGCTTACTTCTTGTGTCTGATGTTTCAAACATACATGTTCTTGGCACAGGACCAGCAGTTGTTACCGTTGCAGAACGTCATCATACCAATATCTCCATACACACTGAGTTAGAGACTCTGATGGCCTAAGCATGTTTTAAATTCACCCTTTTTTGTACTATACTGTTTCTAAGGCGACTTGCAATTAAAATACTTCTGACAATATGGTACGTTTCTAAAAAGCACCTTTAGTGTTATAGGAAGGAACGTTCCACAATTAAAGATACAACAGTTTCTCGAAGAGCACATGAACCACACTGAGGAAACCAGCAGTAACATACAAAACAAAATGGCTGCCAACCATAGAGACTAGATTCCTGAGTGTCTCTTAACGTGACAACAATATACTGCAATTAGCTTTATGATCCTCACTTATTTATTGAAATAAATGGAATCATATCAGAGTTTGCTTCTTTCATAATCCTGTGCATTGATCGCAGCCCTACCCACCAGAGAAGGTGGAGAGTCTGGCAGCCGGCCCTAGGTGTACACCTAAGGCATGTTCCTAATGCATAAAAACTGCATATTTAGTGAACAGACCCGCAAAATGAAAGATTTAAAGGGACAAAATGACATCATTCAAAGTCAAAGAGGTGAAGTCACATGTTAAAACAAGAGGTCATAATCTACAACTAGAGAGTCAGAGGCTTGGATGGGAAGTTGGACTAGGCTTCCAGAAAAAGTGGTAGCGACTAATACAGTGAGGACATTTAAACATAGATGGGATAGATGTAAAGCTACCTGGAATCTAAAACCAAGGACTGATTAAGATATGAGTCCTTACATCGGGGGAAATGGACTGACTAGATGGGCCAAATGGTTCTCATCTGCCGTTGATGTCTATGTCTTTGTTTTAAGACCTCAATTCCTGTCTTCAGGAATGTTTAAGGGTCTGGAAAGCTTACGTGACTCAACATCGTACGCTATGAACCTTGGTTCACTAAAAGGTATCATTACCTTCTTTGGACTCTCTCTTCCCTATGGCGGCAATATCCATTTTATATTCCAATTATCGAGTCGCCTGTCCTGCCTCGTGTTGCTTTTGTCTTTAATATCTACATATACGATGACCCAAGACGGCAAAACAACAACCTACTTATCATTTCCAGCAAATGTATTCCTCCGGGAACAGGTTTGTTTGTAAAGAAGATGTAAGAACACATAAAAAAAAAGTACGCAAATCGAGCCCCCAGCTGGCATTTAATTGATAAGAAGTAAAGCTAATATTAGATAACAAATACATGGTCTGCTGCACAGGCATTTAATTAACCACCAAATTAATGTGGTAATGACCTACTAGAACTAACAGCCAGAATCACTTACTGCAGACGAGCATCTGGAAAACGCCAACTTTTTCTGTGTTGAAATACATTATAGAGAGATCTATTTATTTGTAATCAATTCTCCTTACTTTTTTCCTCTAAAAAGAGTCATTAGATAGTGATGAGAAAGCCAGTTTGGAGGAAGTCCAAATATCTTTTGCTTAGAGTAACAATCCTGCTTTTGACTGACTCAGTTCCAAGTTCTATAACTGAACATCTCATAGCGTCTGAAGAAAACCACATTGTCAAAAGAAAACCACAGAAACCAATGGAAGCGCAATATAGATTGGGACACTAGAGTTAAAAATACTTTGATTGGCCGTCTAGCGCGCCGGGCAATTGTCTTCTAGGCCACCGGACGATGGCGCCCCATAGAATGAGTCCTACAGTGCTGCACCAAGTGGATACAATTTTAAGTAGGGTGGTTGTGCCAAGATATTGTGATAGCGGGGGAGGAGCCATGAACGCAAAGTTCATGTAAAACACTATTTAATAAATACATTAAATTAATAACATTCCAGTTATGGTCCAAAAGCTCACGTGTTTCCATAACGTTCAAGATGTTTCTGTAGAACAAGATAAAAGTTTTTTCTATTAAATATTGAGAAAACAGGTTTACCTTTCTCGCTTCTAATCGAATAATACCTATTAATTATTCATTTAATGTAAAATGATTTGCCGTCATTTAATTGAGTGGCAATATCCGGGAAAATAGTCATACATTGGGACTTCCAAGGGTAGTCTACCTGGAGCGCTCCCTCTTCTGCGAGACTGGCTTCTAGAATGGGCGAGGCTAGTCATTTGTGGGTGGGGTTAGCTGTGTGTAGAGGCGGGGCTAGCCTGAGATGGACTTTAGTTTGTAGGTAGTGTGAAGAAAGTGGGTGGGGAGTTAATGTGGCCAGCTTTCCTGCTTGAAGTAAGAAGAAACTGACCCAGAGACAGAACTGTCATCAGAAATATTGGTGCAAACCTAAAGATAAGGCTCTCCTGTCCCTTTTCACCCCATTTTCTACCCACTGCCCCCCCTCTTGCTCCTCTTGCAGCCCAGCACCTCCTGCTACCCCTCATATTAGCAGGGGCCACCAGGCTCTAAAGCTTTCAACGAGTCCGACCGGCCCCAATCTCAGTAAGGAGCCATCTGGGCCCCAAAGCCCACAAGGGCCCTGAGACGATTAGAGGGCTGTGAGGGCCCAGTCCCGTGTAACAGTCCAAGAGCGCTAATGAGGATGACAAAGGGGGGGGCGGGGAGGCAACAGGGTCTACTATGACGTTCTTACGTTCTGTAAACATGTTTTCAACACAACTGGAACCCATTGAGTAAGCAAAAAGAGGGAAAATTAAACAGAAACCACAGAGATCCTCAAAAGTTTACATTTTTTGACTGCATTCAAGAAATTATATTCAGTTTTTATTTGTCAACGAGGGGATTCACATACTTTTTTCAACAAACATCGACACGTACGTTAAGATGCAAGAAAACAATTTTTTTAAATGTTTTCTACAGCGAAAAGACAACTTCCACTTTATCGTCAACTATATATCACTGGGATACTCCACCCTGCTGTGCCTTGAAAGGAATTATCTGTCTAATTCGCCCGTGAATGAAGCAAACATGTTGATTACAATATGTTATCTCTCTATCAGCCGACGGGAATCCTCTTTTTTTTAAGCATTTATGGGATCGGTGCAACAGTTGCCTACAAAGTTAAGGAGGAATAAAAAAAAAAAGGCTACGGGCATATGTTATATTATCAATGTCCTTGCTATTTAGAAAAAAGTCATCTTGACGCGACAGAGCATTGTTAAAAATACAGTAGACAATAAAAATCCAGGGGTATGAAACAGACAATAAATGGGACTGCATAAAAAAGACATCAAGCCTTTTAGCTCAAGGTTGAAATTTATGTTTATTTTGCTTTATTTTTCTACCTTCAACACGATCTTCAATCTGCGTTGATATGTGTGTTTGGAATGTTTTTTGGGTTTTTTTTGTGTATTCTTACAGCTACAATCAGTTTAATAAAGAGGATTGAGGCTTCTGGGATATTTACAATGACGATTATAGGGGTCCGTGATTTTTGGATCCAATGAATCATTTTAGCAGAGCTTCTTTTATCTAAAACTTTACTTTAAAATGTATGTTTTATTTTTTATGGAAATCCTGCCCATTTTTTATCTTATAAAAGTATAAAGTTTTTGTAAAGTATTTCTTACCTGGATGTTAAACACAGGTCACCTCTTGCTTTGGTCCGTGGTCCGGCTGGAAGAAGCCATGCTGGAGATTGAAAAATGGCGGCCTGTGCATTGTGAACCGGCAGGCAAGGACACCCATGGAAGACGTAAGATTAGTGTTCCAATACACCGCGTTACCTACCTACTAAGCACACAAAACCAAGCACCCTCCTGACCACAGAGCCACACCACCCCAAAGAAACCTGTGTGAGTTCCCCTTAAGAATTGTAATTGTATCTGTTTAAGCGCGGATTGGTGCATTTGGATGCTCACCGGTGCATTTCGCTCAACTTGAAACGTTTACCTCCAATATAGCGGGGCAAGATATCTGTACATTAGAGATACATAGTTTCTCCCCCACAGAGCTTTCAATCTAGGAAGTAGAGGGTGACGTATAGGTAAAGTCATAGCATTACAGTGCTGTATATAACTAGTATGACTCGTAGGCCTCATTGCCGTCACCAACTCTACTGCTTGAAACAAGGCATGCAAATTACATGACTGCCTGTAGGCAGAAACATTATTCATCCATGAATCGTCTATGAACACTCTTCATTCTTGTACAGTAAATATGTAACAAAATAAAAAAAGCTAGTTATTCAATAACTAATAAACTAACCATGTCTTATCATATCTTCATCTGCACCGAGGTTTTAACCCCTTAATGACAAAGCCCGTACATGTACGGGCTCAAAATGCATTGTTTTCAATGGGTTTAGGGGCCGCCCATTGTCCTTAAGGGGTTAAATACATGAACACAGATCACAAAAACATAGACTCTGCCGACGTAATCAGCCGTTGGTCTCGTCTTAGGTTAAGGAGCCGTATGTCTATCCCATGCATGCTTAATACCCTCACTGTATTACCCTCTACCACTGCTGCTGGGAGGCTGTTCTATTGAATGACCACCATCACAGTAGAGTAGAACCTCCTTCAATTTTATCTAAGCCTAAATCACACTAGTTTTAAATTGTGATGTCCTATCGGGTCTAGAAAAGTGGTCCGAACCGATGTTTTTTCCATTGGGGCCAATTATTCGCGTTGCGACATCTTTTCTCCTATCTCTGTATCTCAGATCTCTCTTTTTATTACGAAAAAGTTTCTTGAACATTTTCCAGATCGAGTTTGACTTTCCCGACGCGCACCCTCAAAATAAATATCTAGAATAAACAGATATTCCCCGGCGTTCCTGGCATATGTTTGGAAATGCCTCGCATTTTGCATCATGTCACAAAGTGTCAAAAGTCCCCGGCAAGGTAATATTGAAGATGGATGAAAGTCTATCATCGGGTGCCAAGATGAAAAAGTGACAGCACATAATGAAAAGAGAAATCGTTTCCATTTTGGGGCAGAGTAAGTAAGAAAGAGTCATAGGAGCCGTACGGCTGAAAAATTGAGCTTTTGACAGACATGCCTGTAAGTGAAAGTGCGGCGACTATAATGTTATCCATTATATAGCAGATAATGATTATTTTAGGAGCTGCATGGTTTTGAATAAATCCTCCGATGCCCCACGGGATTGAAAATAAAGGTGAAGACGGCATGCCATTATTAGACGCATTCGGGAAAAAAATAACTTAGTGTATCTTCTTCTAGAGACTAAGGGTCATTGCAATCAGAGAACAGAAACACAATTTCTATGCTGTTAACCTTGGCTTTGGTGGCAACTGGCAAAAAAAAAAAAAAATGTCTCCTAGCCTCATCGTCTCATCGGTAATCATACTAACACACATAGCGGCCGAGCTCCGATTGAATAAAGATAATAGTCTATCCGGTATGGCATTACACGGCATCATTTATCAGCTACTGGCTGTATAATTCAACAGCATCATCTCCATATTAAAATAACATATAAAAATACCTTTTTTTTCTTAGCTTATCCGTGAATTTACATATTCCCAATTTCAAATCTAAAATATGGTTTCCATCTTGTCTTTATTTAATAAAATTCTACTGTCGCCCGTTACAATAATATTCCTTAATGAATGCAGATTTTAATTAGCTATGCAGATAAAAACTGTTTGGGAGTTTGCTTCATATATCTAAACGATATTGGCAAATAAAAGATAACGGTTAGCACACGTTTTTCCGTCTTTTTGTTCCGTAAAATAGATTTCCGGAATAGTTTTCCTTTTCCAACCACTTTCTCTGGAAGGCGGTACGGTATTGTCACACTTAACTCCAGTAGTTGTCCTGGTACAGCCATATGGGGACGCTGTTCATCACCCATGGTTGGCTGGTCCTCAACTCCTCCTCAGATGGTCCTCCTCAACTGAGGACTAGTATGTTTGCATGCGTTCTCCTGGCTCGTATTTCGACTAAGGGTCTTCTTCCTCAGCTCAGCTGATTGAGCTTCCCTTGCGGACACTGCTTTGGTATGACCTTCTCTACGGTTACACTTTCTAGATCCTGGGTCTAGTCTACTACCTAGCCTATGGTTACAAAGATGTTCACCACCCTCAAATAAAACCTTTGAAACTCTTCCCAGAGCTTCCACTTGAAAACTCATATTTCAGTTTTGTTCTCAATTCAAAATGGGATGATGAGTGTTCGTTGACTAATCATATCCCTCAAATGTGGGTACGCTAGAGGTGCAAAAAGGTTCACATGCTCGTCGCCATGTACATGGTGTACTTATTTTTTGTGTCTTTAGGTTAATTATTGAATTTAACCCTATTTAATGGGTGCCTAAACTGCTCTTTATTGTTTACTGTCACCTACATGGTCTATATGTGCAGGGGAAGGCTGGCACCTTCTGTCCCAAGGGCAAGTACAGAGAAACCCAGGGCCGGCCCTATAATGGGGCAGACTGGGGCAATTGCCCCAGGCGGCACTTTAGAAGGGGCGGCACTTTGCCGCCCCAAGCGCTTTTTTTTTTGTTTGTTTTTTGAAGCGGAGGAGAGAGAGGGGCACCGAGTGGTTTTCGCTTACCCGCTCGGCGCCTCTCTCTCTCTCTCCTCTGCGGCGAGTCTCCCTGTTCGGTCCCGGTGCCGGCTTGTAATGCAGAGCGCCGGAAGTGACGTCAATTTCCGGCGCTCAGCATTACAAGCCGGCACCGTGGCAGAGCAGGGAGACTCGCCGCAGGACTGTTTAAAGGTAAGTACCCGTGGGGGGTGGTAGATAATGGGGTCGGCAAAGTTTAAAATGCCGCCCCCCCCCGGCTTCGGCGGGGGGGGGGGCATTTTAAACTTCGCCCCAGGCGGCGTTAAGTCTTCGGCCGGCCCTGGAGAAACCCCCCTATCCTCCATAACAAATACAGTTACACTTCACACACTCATAACGCATGCAAACTCTCATGCTTACACACACATTCACTCTAACATACACACTAATACACACTCACATTAACACACACACTAACACAAACACAATAAAACATACTCTGTACATCACACATCACACCTTTACATTGCCTGGTCCAGAATTTATGAGAAAAATATTAGGGGGGGGGGATATATTTGTTCCTTTTTTTTTACCTCCATATCATGTGATCAGATACACAGATTTCCTTAACCCAGGTACATATGACTTTGTCCTTAATAAAAAAAAATACATAGGTTTCCCTAAGCAAAATGCATGATTGTTACTTATATCTAACTTTGATATCAAAATGTGGCCCGACGCTCTAAAGGGTTAAATCATCATTAAAGCATACAATTCCATTGTTAAGCTTTTTTTCCCCATTAAGTTTAACATTTACTGAGAACATCTCCTTAATAAAGAGACATAGACTATATACGGTACATACTTACCATACACAGGACCTGGCGAGAGATCAAAACACATTGTTGTTGGTTGTGTGGTTTTTTTTTTTGGCACTCGCAGATTTCAGATAAAAGAATTGGAATTAGTTTTTAGATTAAAAATAATTGCCTAGTGCATCCATCCAAGAAAACTATATGTTCAAAAGATTAAGAGTAATTTCACCAAATATTTAGATACGATAGAAGTGCTTGGTAAGCCATGTGGATGCATCAAATGGATCTCTGACATCAAAAGAGATTTTTCGGAAGTAAAATTCATGAAGTGTGGCAACTTAATGTTGGAACAGTTACGCTAGAAGGACACTTTGCATTGTTATAGCCCTGAACTCATTGCACAATACTTACTGAATGCCCTTTCCAACATTAAATTATAATAGTTTCCTGTATTAATAAGCAATAAGTATATGAAGCGCTAAAGAATTACAATGTTGCTAACCATAAAAATTCAGCTGAGCGACAATATAAAAATCCTAATGAACTTCAGCGGCTTCATTTAAAACCGAGTCGGTATTATGATGCGGCCTTGTTCGGAATATTTTTCAATAAGGATGAATTGCTATGCTGGCAGTCTGCTCAGTTTCCTATGCGGGGTGTGTTAAAGGGACAGTTTAACCCCTTAATGACAAAGGGAGCGCCTATTGTCCTTAAGGGGTTAATGACAGGGGCGTAACTAGAAACCTCAGGGCCCCGGTGCGAGAATCTCTTAGGGGCCCCCCCACCCCATCTATCCCTTTCTCATTATCTACCCTCTCCCTCTCTACCCCCCTTCTCACAATCTCCCCTCTCCCTCCCTAACCCCCCTTCTCACGATCTCCCCTCTCCCTCCCTAACCCCCCTCTCATCTACCCTCTCCCTCCCTACCCCCTTCTCACAATCTACCCTCTCCCTCCCTAACCCCCCCTCTCATCTACCCTCTCCCTCCCTACCCCCCTTCTCACAATCTACCCCCCTTCTCACGATCTACCCACTCCCTCCCCCTCCCTTTGTAGGTCACTTACCGTCAACTCCTGTGTTGGGAGCGTGAGGCGTTTGTCTCGGGTGCCAGCGCTTCACTCCTGAGCGCCGGCATATGACGTCATATGCCGGCGCTCAGGAGTGAAGCGCTGGCACCCGAGACAAACGCCTCACGCTCCCAACACCGCACTCTGGGCAGGCGGC